>NW_004567114.1:29980693-30032005 GCF_000260355.1 Condylura cristata | reverse complement strand
GTGGGTTAGCTCCCTGGCTGGGGATCAAACTTGTGCTGCAGTGGCTTCTGAGAGCTCCATAATGCAGTGCTTCAACCTGTTGTACCACCAGAAAGAGCCCGGAGGGTTAAAGGTTTTAATAAAAATGCCTCCTCTACTATTTCCCAGCTACTTAGTTTGAAAGGGGTTTGAAGTTGATATTTGTGTGTTGCTTCAGAAAATGTTACTTCATCTCAAAAACGAGTGCCATGATTCAAATGAGACTTTGTGATTTTTCAAAGATTTCAACTGGATGAAGTCCAGAGTAGCTCTTTAATTGATAATAATAGGTTCAATGCAAAATAAGTAACAGGAATCTTTCAAAAAGATGAGAATTAAAATTTAAATTTGAAAAAATGAGTTTGGGGCATTAGCTGGGAAAAGAGGTGACAAAGCCACAGACTTGAGTACTAGAGACCTGCATTTGGCTGTGGCTTGGTGTAAGTGTGGGCCTTTTTGGCTTTGGTTTCTCTGTGTATAGAGGAGGAAATAGGTATTTGTGAGAATACCTTGCAGTCTAACAATATAATTTTTGTCTTCTTACTGATTAAACACAGTTGATTTTGACCAGCGTTTAAGACTTTTTTCCCTGGAGACAGCAGATGGTAGAGGGAGCATTAGTCATTAACAACACTGACTTTTGAACAAAGCAGCCTGGGTTTGTGTTTTACTTCCAAAATTTATTAACTCCTAGCCTATGGCAAAGTAGGAACATCTCTCTGCCTCTGTTTCTTCACTCATAAAGTGGGGACAATAAATTTCCATATTTCATTGGTTATTGTGAAGAATAAGTAATTTAACATATACAAAGTTCTAGAACAGTGTGGTATCTAGCACATGATAAATGCTATGTACAGGTTACCTTCATTATTGTTACAGCACCAGCATTGACTTCTATTGCTGCTCAATGGTCTTTTGGAGGGATGATGGGTTTCCTTCTTAGCTGGAATTCCCTGAGCTTTTTGGTCAGTGAGGTGAGGATAATGTGGTGGTTGTAGCTCTAAGCCCATGAGGATCAATAGGCCAGTTCTACAGCTGCAGCCTGCCCATGTGTGCTCACGCTCAGGAACTGACTGCTCTTTCCACTGCTCTGCTCTTCTCAGGAAGGCAGCAACCTCCTAGTAGATTTCTGGAAGGGACAGAGATGCCTCTCACCATGATAGAAAGTAAACTGAATGTGGCTGCAGCATCCTGCAGTGTCCTAATGCAGTGATGTCTGATGATATGTCCAGTGGCTAAGGATATAGGTTCTACATTCACTTTGTCACTTTGCCAACTTGGTTACCTTGGGTGAGTTATTTAATGTCTCTATGCTTCTTTCACCAATTTCTGCAAAGGAAATAGCAATAATAATAATCTCCTTCATGGTGTTGCTGTGATAATGAAATGAATATGGTGACTAATATGTAGCCCCAAGATGGTTCACAGTGTACACAGTCATGTGCCATGTAGTGAAGTTTCTCTTGGTGGGCTGCAGGAGGGTGTGCAGTATCTCTATAGCTGGGGGTGGGGGTGGGGGCAGTGGGCTTTCAGCCAGGTCTGTGTAAGTACAATCTATGACATTTGCACAGTGACAAAATCAGCTAATGAAGCATTTCTCAGAATATATCTGCATTCCATTAAGTGACATGACTGTAGTATATGGTTAGTAAACATGAAATGTTATTACTTTTCTTATTAAGTCTAGCTAATGATGGACATATTTTTCTGTGTATGATCATTAACTCACGGGCGGGGGAGGGTGAGTCAAGGACCATAGATGGGTAGTGAATTATAATTATTGATTTGATGGGTCAAAAAGCATCTATGGAGCCCTCCCTGGTGGCGCAAGGTGTTAAAGTGCAGCACTATGAAGCTCTCCACAGCCACCGCAGCACAAGTTCGATCCCTGACCAGGGAGCTAACCCACATAGTACAGGAGGCCTCTCCTGTCTGACCTGCTGCTCCCCTCAGCAATGTGTTCAGTATAGAAGCCTGTTCTGCTCCCCATTCTGTCTCTAATGAATCTTCTCACCCCAGCACCTCTGGCCTATACTCCAGCCTTTGTATGCATAAATAAATAAATATTTTTAAAAAGCATCTATGGACAAACTCAATTTGTAATTGATGACATATGACTACTAAAATTTATGAAACTGGCCTGATAGTACAGAGAGAACAGGACCTCAGAATTTGAAACATCTCCCATGGACACCAAATCCAACCCTCTCCCATCCTGTACATAGTTTTCCCTGACTCTCACCGGGTACTAAACTCTCTAACTGACCCAGTTCTCCAGATGTGAAGCTGCTTCCCTGGGTCTCCCACATGTGATAGCCATCTCACACTGGTGTGCTCAGCCCAGCATGTTGAGACAATATAATTCTACCCACAATGATGTCTATCTTTTGGGAGGGCCTGGGAGTAGTTATGGAAAATCTAGTCTCTCTTGAGGTGTCAAGTCCTACCATGGTGCTGGCATTGAGTGAGCTGGTAACAGTGTGATCTCTGGTTCTTGATCAGCTACTTCCAAAGGGGGACACCCATAGAACATGCCGATGCCTGTCAGGAAGTGTGGAGTAGAGAACTTAAATGTAGAAAAGACCTGGGCAGTGATCCAGGCACTAGAACTGATACACACATGATGAAACAGGCCCCAGAGGGCTAGGGATCTGGACACACGGACTCAGCTAATCGGCATGAATAGATACAATAAAAGTTCTTTCTGTCACCGTGCCTCTGGTGACAGGCTGCCTTGAGTTAAATCTTGGTTCTACATCTTATTGGCAATATGATCTTTAATCAGTTGTAAATGTTTCTCTGCCTTGATTTTCTTATTTGGAAAATGGGAACAAACAAATTTTAATAATATCTGGAACACACTTAACATTCAACAAGTGTTGCTATTATTGCTTGTCTTCTAAAGAATCTCAGAAATGGAATACTGCCTCTGAAGCCAGAGAATAAATGTTTTGACCAACTGGTGTTTAAAGTATTTTCTCACACTTGAAATATTGTTTTTTAGTTCTTTTTAGCTTCTGATTTAGAAGTGATCTTCAGGACCCATCTGTGATTTAACAACCATATTCTTCTCTGGAATCACTATGTGACTCTTGGATGAAAGGAAGAAATCTTTAAAAAATAATTACCCAACTATCATTTCCAGTTCATGCTCAGCAAACATTTACTGAGTCATCTGCCATGTGCCTGGCACAGCGTTGGCGCTTGGAGGGTTGTGACGGCAGTGACCTGCTGTGCCCCTTACCTTTGTGGTGTATACAGGCAGGCATTGCCTAACGAGAGGATGATTGCCAGAAATGCATTTCTAGGTAATTTTGTCTTCATGAGCATGGCAGAAGTTAGTTAATTAATTTAGCTGGGATTGCCTACTACACACCTAGGCTATATGGCGTAGCCTATTGAGATTACCACTGTCTACGTGGTCTTTTGTTGACCAAAAAGCCATTAAGTGATGCATGATTGTCAGGATAGGTGGAACATGGGTATCAAAGGCCAAGGGTCTTTCTACTTACCCCTGCAGCAGCTACCACGCTCACCCTGATTGGCAATTTAATAGAGGATTCTGTCACAGTACTTGGGAGCACTGCCAGAACAGGATAGAGAGCTGTTCTCCAGAACCTGGGAGGAGGCCTGAACCTCTTGTAATGGGTCTGGGAAGGCTTCCTGGGAGAAGTAGTGTCTATGCCGAGACTTGGGTGAGTTAGATTCTTGACTGCTCTAGTTGGGGGCTGGAGAAGAACATCCCAGCCACAAAGAACTGTGTGTGAGTATGTCTATATGGGGGTGCTCAAGAGAAGACACTAGGAATTCAGTGTGTTCAATTTTTAGCAAATATTTTTGAAGCACTTGCTATGTGATTGTGTTTCTGCTTTACACAATGAGTAGACACCAGTTAACAAAGTAGGTACTCCCTTTATTTTCACGGAATTTATAAGGGAAAAAACAAAAAAGAAAACTCTTATGAGGAGAACATTTTAAGGTAGTAGGTGAGAGAAGCCTGAAGGAGGAAGTGGTAGTTCAGCAGAGACCTGAGTGGTAGAAGGAGTCACCTACTTATAAAGCCCATGGGAAGGGGGTTTCCAAGGCAAAGGGACAGCAAAGGTAGAGACCTCAAAGAAAGAAACCATCTCAGCAGGATGGAGAAACTGAGGACCAGTGTGCTGGGTGTGGGAAAGGCAGTGTTAGTAATTGATAGGGTTTGGAGCTGGGGTGCTGGTACTGAGAAAGATGTGAACATTTTTAGTGCAAATCAATTTTTTTTTAAATAGACACACAATATGGATGTCTTTTTTTTTTTAAACCAGGAAACTTTTGGGAAATCTGTTTCAAATATTACTTTTTTGAAGTGGGGCTTGGCCCTGTGTGTTTTAATAAATGAGATGAGGCAAGGAGCACACTTCCACCATCACTGACTGGGGATGCACACAAGGTGATTGCATGGGTACCTGTTCCCTTCCGGGTCAGAACACGGACACAGCAGAGCATTCCAGGAGGGCCACTGAGCTCCGTGAGGGTACTCGTTTACTTGTTAACTTGACTGTGGGTATTTCAGTGGCTTCTCTTGGGTGCTACTCACATATTTTGAATTATCCTCATAAGCCTTCTTTTCTTGTTTTATTCCTTGGAACCAAAATTTGTATTTCAAAGGGGCTTTTATTTCTTCCCAGCCAGTTTTTGTCTGCTTTGATCCAGACTAATGGCCCATATTTCTCTCTTCTGTTCCTCCAAACTGTCTGTATTCTCCTAGGCCCTGCAGAAGATGGTCTCATAACTCTTGTTGTTTACTCCCAGTGAACAGCTTTGGAGAGGATGAAGAACTGTCCACGTCCTCCGACAGTGACGAGGAGGTGATCAAGCAATTTGAAATTTCAGTGTCCCGATCCCAGAGTTTCCGTTCAGGATCTGCTGAGAAAGGAAAGCAGACAGGATTGGAGCAGAAAGCAAAATTCAACCACTTAGTTGCAACCCATGAAGAAGACAGCACTGAAGTTTCTGCCTGTGGAGGTATTTTTTGCACCAAACCCTTTGCCTAGATTGGGAATGGCTGATGTAAAGAACATTTTTGAGTCACTGTGCTTGTATCTGCGAGTCCAGATGGGAAAAGCAAATGGAGCAGGACTCAGTCTGGCGCAGGCCAGAGGCCTACTTCCCATTTCCCCGGGCCGGTCGTGCAGAGGACAGGGAGAGGAAGTGGACCAGAAGTATGCAGGTCTTCACCCCAGATTTGTGATACTCTTTCTTGTATTTTGAACACTAATGATTAGAATGGTATTTATCAAGCATATGAAATATTATTCCTTCCCGATAAGTACAAAAATGTAAAATACCTCTCTGCTAATATCAAGACTGTACCTTTTCTCCCTTTGGTATAATAGAGTACATAACTTCAGAAGACTTTTGAAGCCTTTAATCTTACCAGCCCATGACCGACACACTCTCCCTCATTTCCTATAGTTTCTAAAACCTCCCCTTCTGCCCAGTGACGGTCACTGGGGAAGAACAAGGTCTTTTCCATCCTTTAGAGCTTCACTAAGTTTATCTTTCACAAAGGGTAGGGGAAGATATTTGGAGGTGGAGTAAGCAAGCTGGTGTCTTGTGCTGACAGGTAGAGCTTGTTAAGAGTCCCCCTCCTCCCCTAACCTGGAGTGGGGTGCAAAGAGAACTGTACAGTATTTCCTGTGCTTTCCCAAGGGAGCATCAGGCATCTGACTCCTTTTGCCCAGAACCCAGAAGTGTCAGAAAGCCAGATAGGGAAGGACCTGTGCAGTGTATTTGATAAAAAGCTAGAGCAAATGCATTTTGTCTGCCTGAGCAAGTGGCCTCACTGTCCTAGGTTTTTTTGCTTTCTTTAGGGGCAGATCGCCAATCGAGCCAATGGGAGCATAACTGTAGGTTTTTCCTGTTTTCACCCCAGAGGAGAGTGTATACATTGAGAAAAGCTAACCAAGGGGAAATTTCTGTTTCCTAAATTTAAGTGACATTGTTATGTAAGCTTCAGGTGCACTTCCCTGAGCACTGGCACGTGTGTGTAGCGCATACCTTTACTGCTACACACTCTGTTCGGTTCTTCTTCGTATCCATTGTTCCTATTGTTTCCACTTACCCACTCTCCCTTTTGGTGACCACTAATTAGCTTAAAGGTCCAAAAGCTTATTTTTGTCTTATTTGGTTCACCTCTTGTTTGTGTGCTCTATCTACCACATAGCAATGAAATTATAAGGTGTTTGTTTTTAGAGAGGGAAATCTCTGAATTGATGGTGTAGATGAGGCCAGCAGAAAAGAAACCAAACAGTAAAAAGATACAGTTAACAAGAACTTTGTTTTCCATTAGGCAAATATAATAATTTGCTATCCGTCATGTAATTTTTCTTATTGATAGATATAGGCCAGCATAATGATTTATTGCTACTCTTTATACCAAGGCAAGCAAAGAAATAAGCACTGATGTAACTAACCAAAAGCATGACGTCAGTAATTTTGACCTTCTGTCATGTCCTCATAGCCTCCTTGCTTTCCTCTCTCTCTGGTGTTACCACCCAGCGTTCTTCTCTCTCCATCCAGAGGGCAAGTGTTAACTAATGAACATCAATAGCAGTTGATTCACTAGCAGCAGCTTGTATAATTGTAAGACTAATGGCCCCATTTTCCCCAAAACTCAGTGTCTAGATTCTGACAGTCATTCTAACCTTTACCCTCCCTGGGATAAGCAACAGCTTTTGTTGTAACAGGTGTGTCTGACTCTTTTTTTGACAGATGGTGATGGAAAAGTTAAATTTTTTTAAACTGGAGAGAGGAAAAAGTCCACTTCATTGAATTAATTATCCATAGATTTTGAAGAAAATTAGCAGTTTTCATAGCAATGAAGAATTGCATGCTAAATTTTAGGTTAGCAAATGTCATGGAAATGTTAATGTAATTTTTAATGCATGAATTATTTTTCTGTGTCATTTCTTTTTGTTCAGCTTTAGATCAGTGAACTTGTTACATCAATAAAAAATAATAGAGGAATTAAGCATGCATCCAGGGAGGATTTTTTGGGACCATCTTCTATTTAGCTACTTTTTACTCTACCTCAAACAAGATTTTCTAAGATAAATTTAACTGTAGACAATTATGCTTTCAAGTTGCATTCAAAATGTTGGACCTGTAAAAGCAAAGGTTCAAATTCAAGTGAAATCTGAACTATGCAGGAGTTGCTGGCACATTGTCTCATGTTTTATCTGAAGTGAGGTCTGTTCTGCTAGAGGAGACATGCGGCAATCAGAGGCAAGGTAATAGATCTATCTCCATAACCCAGGCAGGTCTCTCTTGTTTCAGGTGTGTGGCTTAGTATTCTTGTGTGTTAATTATGGCTGTACTCCCGAAAACATCAGAGAGGGTTGGGCTCAGTGACTTGGATCAGCAGCTGTACCCCCAGGTCTCTGACCATGAAAGACAGGTTACAGAATGGCAGTCTACTTATTGAGGTTTAATTTTTGAGTCAAACCTTACTTTTGCTTGTGAAACACTTCACTCTTAGGATATTTCATAAAAGCCAGACTTTACCTTCCTGCTGTCACTAAAAACAGCTAAATTAGCCCAAGAATCTGTGCTCAGTTTTGTTTTGGACAGTGTATCAAAGTTAATAATAATAAAAAAAATGGAAACAGCAGGGTAGATATTTATATTTCAAGAGATTTATTGCAGTGAATTGGCTTAGGCGATCATGGGGCTGGCTGAGCGGCAGAACACATAGCAGTGAGAGTTGCAGGGCAGACTGCTGGGAAGTGCAGGCCAAGGGTGTATGTCTGAGCAAGGCTGTAGGCTGGGGGAGAAGGTGGGGGGTTCGTGCTCCCGCAGGGACCCTTTACCTTCCGTTGACAGTCTTTCAGTGGGACTATTATGAAGAATTACATCCTTTACTCAAAGACAAACCCTTACAGGCTTCAATTGCATCAACCAAGCACCTCCATACAGCACCTAGGTTAGCGTCTGATTGGAGTATTGGGGCCTATAGTCTAGCCCAGCTGACACATGAAACTGACCATTAGAGGTGGTGCACAAAAGCAAGGCTGGTGGGAGCAGGGGTTTGGGAATAGATGGGAAAGAAATTGAATCGTAAGGATACACTCCAGCAGACTGGAATACGAGCTAAGCAAGTTCAGTACTTGCTCTGCTAAGATTAATGTGACATAATTATGCCCTATAATTTCTAAGAAGCCAGGATACATTTTGCTGACAACAAAAACTACTTTTTTGTATGTTTAAGTGATGTGATCTTTAATGCCCAGGAAGATTACTTTATGTAATGGCAAGTCACCTGTCCCTTCGCTCCTTTTTGCAGCTTGACTTGTACCTAGATTTGCTTTTCTAATTTATTCCTTGCTTGTCTGTCAAGGAGAATGGTTTGTTACATTAATATAGTTCTTATGTTTTTCAGTTATGAATAGCTTTGCAAGGCTTTATGTAGCTTTTGAAAATTCTCTTATTACTGATCTAGGTATTATCACTGTAGGAGTTAAAGTCATGAGACAATTTTATGGGGGTAATTTCTTGGCAAAGTTAGGTTTTGTGCTGAAATCCTGCTGGGTGCTACACATGTTGATGGATGACCCACTGTTTAATAGAACATTTTAGTGTTCATGTAACTGAGGAATGGAGGTGCTAATTAGAACTGTGGAAAAGAATTCTGCTTTATGTTATAGGGTTTTGCATGCAGAATACTCCTTGTTCTGTCATTTCCATGGCTTTTCAAAAGTATATTTGCCAAATAACTGAAAACATGAATGTAAAAGTTTTGTAGTGTCCTATGAAAGTGTTTTCAAGGGGACTGAACTAAATTATTAAGAATAAGGTAGATAGGGGGACTTTTCACTGACCTGTAATAGTTTTATAAAATTAAGAGTCTGAACTTGTATCCTAAGTAACCTACCTGGAGATGTTTCTATATGGTCTGCATAGGGTGATAATATACCTTACAGCTTCCATGCTTGCTATGAGGTCATACATTTGCCTGGGGAACCTCTGTTACCACCTCCATATTGCTGCAAGCTGACTGGTTCAAATTGTTACTTGCCTGGGCTTTAGAGTTATTTGAGGGTTCAGTGAGACCTATTGGTAGATGAAGGCTGTGTAGTAGACGTGTGTGACTGAGGGCCATCACACACATCTCAGTGTATGACTGAGGGCCTATGTTCCAGAAGAGACTTTGAAACTAATGGTGAAAAAAAATTACTACCATCCAGTGTGTAAAAAAGAGTTGATTTATGCTACACACTTGGTCATCCCACTCACACATCTTATCCAATTTTCTCTCATTCTGAGTGGAAGTGGGACTGCTGGAGGAGACTGATTGCCCAAGAGATGACTTCTCTGGCTACTTTCCCCCTCATATCTCAATTAGTTTACTACTGTCTTTAAATTTTCTAAATTGAACTAACAGTTTACAATGGGCATGGGAAGCAAATCACAGTGAAAGCTATTACTTGAGAAGAGTCTGCCAGTTTTTCTTGGCCATCCAAGGGAAGCCCAGACAGGAGTGAAGCGGGGATGAGGGTGAGGAAATAAACAGGCAGAGGATTATAGTGTGGAGAGGCAGAATAACACTGAGGTCAAAGAAACCATTGAGGCTGAAGGACAATTTGAAAGTTGGTAGGGTTTTGAGTGGATGGGAGGGTGAGACAGGAGAAAGGATCTGAGGAACATACTCAAAAAAAACACACAACATTTTTGTGAGTCAGTGAGACTGTGAGTGACAGCCCATGGGAGGCAGTATGAATGAGCTTTGTTGTGGTGAGGTCAGTAAGTAAGGCTTATAGTTACGACTCTGGACACTTCTATCATCATTTCATAGTTAAGAACAAAGATTCGAACAGTTCAAATGTCATTCAAGGCTTAATGCACAGCTGGGATTTAAACCTGTGTCAGCTGAATCTACCTCCAGTATTTTTTCCATAGATCTAACAGGAACATTTTTACTTGAGAGAACCACTGAAGCCTTTTGAGCAGGAGGTGGAATGATATGGCAGCAAGAAGGAAGTGTGACCACCATGGTACATTGCTCTTCTTGCTTTTTAGAGCTTGCCCCCAGGTCCCACTATTTAGCTAATATGTTTATTTTAGACTTGAGACATACATACACATTCTTTACACACATATTACCAGAACATCTTAACTTTTGTACCCCACCTAATGGACTTATGGCCTTCTTGATGATATGAGCTATGTTTACTTTGTGGTTGGAATTATACTTTCAATGGTGTTATTTGATGGGTTTTGTTTATAAGGTCTTAATGGGTGTGGGTGCCATTGTTCAATGTCTCTAGATAAAAAGGTGTCAAAAACAATACAATTGAAATAGTTTCCTTATTGCCAATGTAGATGTGGATGGAGCCAGCCGGCTGAGTTACTCTGACAACCTGTCTTACGGTGAAGATGGCCCTATCTTTGCCCACTCCCAGCCCCCATGTGAGATGGGAGGTGCCCGGCGCCATGCCACATCCTCCCCAGAGAGCAGTGCAGTTCGCAGTCTCAGTCGCCAGTCCACTGAAGGCAGCTTGGAGATGGAGGAAGCTTTTAATAGCCGGGGCTTTGAAGACTCCTATGCCACGGACAGCTCCTCTGTGTGGAGTCCACAGGCAAGTTGTTTTTACTCTTATTGGGGTGATGCATGCCTTCTGGCTAGTTCTTCTTCCTCTCCCTCCTCTCTCCTGTCCCTCCCCTTCTCCCCCTAAGAAAAATAATTTCCCTCAAAAGGAAGAATTGTCTTGCAACCTTGAAAACCAAAAACCTAAAGGTCCTTAATTTGAAATAAATTTTTGTTCAGCTGAATAGGGAACAACTCCTAAGTGTGTCTGTAAGAGCATCATAAGTAAATTTCTTTCAAAATGGGGAAAGAACAGCAGTTAGGCTTCTTTTTTTTTTTAATAAAAGGCTTTTTTGTTTGTTTGTTTTTACACTTATTTTTATACAAAGGCATTTTTAGTTCCATAGAGAAATTGGTTTCTTTCCTCCATGATTTCGGTTATGAGGAATCTATTCTTATGACCCCAAACCTTGACATATAGTTATAGTTATAGTTGTATAAGTGTGCTAGTTAACTTTGAACTGAACTGAAGGCCTAGGAGATGGTAGGCATCAGCAATGACTCTTTGGCCCTGTGTTACCTTTTGGAACAAATCTCTGATCGAAGATGCTTCTGCTATGTTCTTTCTTAGCTGAATTTAGTCAAGAATGTGCCTAACCATCCAGAGGTGTGACTGAAGGTGATGATGAATAGTTACTATGTGCTAGGCACTGGTATAAGGCTATTGCAACTATCATTTTATCATACAAGTATTTATAGCTATTCTTTGTTAGATATTATTTATTATAATTCCATTTACTTGGGAATTTATAATAGTAGTATTTAGTACTTCTTTAAATCTAGTGTTGATGTTTTGAGTTGTTTAAGTCATAAAACTTTAATTTGTGGGAATTGATGCAGGGGAAAAAGAGAGAAATGGTGTTTGAAGTGTCATTCTGGAGGAGAATCTGGATGAATCTCTTATGAGGACCTTGACGAATCTCTTATGAGGACCTTGATGGTCATACATACTAAATGCTCATGAAGGAGAAGAAGGAATAAAATCCCAGAAAATCATGTTCCAAAGCCTGAGTGCTGAGGCACGGGGCAGTGGAGAGTCCCTGAGGAGGTGTGCATGTGTGTGTGCTCAGTGCTGGTGTCACTGCTGAGCACTGACAGTGCAGATCATACCAGCCCTTCAGAGAGTGGCAGTCAGGGCTATTAACCTTCCACTTCTTATAAAAAAAAAAAATCCTCTTTCTTATCAGTTTACTCCTAAGAATCATTTCAAATCCCACACAGTAACATTAACATTGAAAAATATTCCTTTTGGTTTGTTCACCACAAAAACAAGACAGAACTATTTACCTGCTTATTCATACTCCTTTCTCTTGGTAACTGCCTTAGGCTTGGAATTACTTTTTCCAGGTAACCTCCTATTTGCCTGCCTCATGGAGTTTTAATAGAAGACTTAGTGTTGAGGGTACTAAATGTTCTCAGACTCCAAAAATAACCAGACATCTCTGTGTGCTCCATTCAACCTCCTATCTATTTTGAGACAAAAACTGTAATTTGGTGCTCCTACAGTAGAGCCTCAGATGCAGCTCAGAGGCAGTTCATGTACCTGTCTGCTTTGCAGGCTTAGCTCGCCTTTTAAGAATTGATTTATTTGCTTCTGAGCTGTATTTAAGAACCTCTCTTCCCCTGAGTATTTGGCACTGGGAACAAACTGTGGGACTGTTTACTTTGGTTTGCACAGATGACATCAGCAGTATCTTACTAAAACAGAAAGGCTTTCAATTGGCAGAAAAGCTTTATAAATCTAGGTAGCCATTCACAGTGGGGTGCAAGTGTTCCCATCTTAAAAACAAACACTCTGAGGATATTAGAGCTGAAGGAATCATTTATTCTGCCTCAGAAAGAAACTGGCCATGCAGTCTGATAACCTGTGAGGCTCATGGCTTTTTATTCCCTGTCCTCCCTGCTGGAAGAGGCCATGGGTGTTCACTGGAGGCCCTGTGGGTGGGCAAAGAGATGGTGGGAGGGTGCCTGGAGATTCTGAGCATGCAGGGAGGCAGGTGTCCCACTTTTCATTTCTGCTTTCGACTGATTAACTGGTTGGTCTTGAGAAGTTAATTAAAATCTGCCAAATGGGGATAAAAATGAAGAGATTTTTACCTTACAGGAAAGTCAGCTGGATTAGTGGTATTAACAGTACCCACATGAGGAACTCTTTTGGTTGCCTGGTGATAGGTAAAGTGTGTTGAAATAATTAACTGCTATGAAATACCAGCCTCCACAATCCTTTGTCACAGATCAACCCAGGAAAGGGTCACAGAACCATTTTCTTGGGCCACAGCTTGAATTGTCTCCTTCCAGACTTGGCTGTGTCTTCTTCAAAGATTTAGGAGAGTAATTTCAGAGTTCTTCTCAAGGTTTCACCAAAAACTATAGGCAAACTGAACATTTATCTGAATAGATGGCCTTATAGGTATATGGAGACGTAGGTGGAGAGATCCACCCTATGGAGGGTATTTTTACCTTGATGTTGAAGTTGATGATAAAATCCAGGACTGTTAACTAGTATTAAGGGCAAGCACCTAACAAGATATATTTTTCAAAGTAGAGTGTGTTCCAAGTCCCATCTGTCTCCTTCATCATCCACACACTGACCGTGGACACAAATAGCCATGGTGAAAGGTTTGGGGGAGCAAAAGGGAGATATCATGGGTCAGTGTAAGGTTTAGGATATTGAGAATTGAATACTAGAAAATCCTGGATAGTCCTATCTGGGGCTATGATGGAGATGGGGATTGGGAGTGAGTTATTTAGCCTTTCTAAGCCTAGTTTCCTCCTCCATAAAATGAAGATATTAAAATATCTACCTTGTTAGGTTGAAGTAATGTTCAAAAGATCTATCTTAGCTGGACTCCGCACAAAGCAGAGCTGCAGACCAAGGCTTCTATTCCACTTTCTTAGGAAGTATAATCCCAGAGGATAAATGTAAGTGACCAGGGAATAGAGTGGGGAAAAAGGATGACAATGCTAATGAGTGCCCACCACTGTGAGACTCACCGCTTGACTTGTGGGACTGCATTCCAAGGACTTCTATCCAGGGGAGAAGGGGCATGAACCCCCCACCCTCTTTGCCAAACAGGATTCTGTAGATTTCCAAGCTTTGGCATCCATGGACATGCACATGGTGGAAGCTGAGCACTACATCGCATAGGCAGGGGGTAAGACTGTTAAATTGGGCCAGGCTAACGTCACTGAGAGCCCAGGAAGCCGGTAGCTGCAGAGAAAGATGGCATAGGAGGTGAGGCCAGCATCTATACATAAGTACTGGCTTATATGATCTTAAAAAAGTTTAGTGTAGTGTCTGTCATAAGGGCAGGGCTGATAGAGCTATGCTAGCTGTAGATGTTAGCTGTATTACTTTTGGTCCAGCAAGTAACAGAGATTTCAGGAGTGGGCTAAAATAGATGGGAATTTTAACAGAAGATTGTGACTTGATTTTGAGTTGGCCTAGCTCCTTGGAGACTTGATTCTAATATTACATCTACACTAGTTAGTTGTATTCAAAAGTCTCTATAGCAACCATTTTTATCACTCAAAACTAAGTACCTCTGAATAGAAACTCTCACACATGAATGCATGCTCAGAGGAAAAGATATAAGAAACTTCCCTTACTTTTCAAAAAGCCTAAATTTCCTTCAGAGATTAATTTAAATCTTAAAAGAGAAGGGCATTTATTAGAATTTTACTGTGTCAAGTCCTTTAACTTTTACATCAACCCTCTATAGTTGGTTGAGGACAACAGACCATGGAAAAGATTAGATGACCTGTCCTATGTCACAGAGGTAGTATGTAGTAGGATTGGGTTTCCTGGGGATGTCTACTTCAGAGAAATGTGCATTCTCACCTCAACGCTCTACAAGTTTTGTTGACAAATATACATTTTCTTGTGGTTTGTTATAAATTTAAAAATAGCCAGATTGTGAAATTAGGAAAATCTGGAGTAAAATGACTTAAGAACTGATGGTGACCAACAGTGCATTCAATGGAGTACCACTCTCAAGATCAACTCTCTCCACTTGTGATAACATGGATGGAACTGGAGGAGATTATGCTAAGTGAAACAAATCAAAAGGAGAAAGACATACTGGATGCTTTCATTTATGTGTGGATTATTGAGAAACAGGACAAAGGATTAGACAAAACCAAAACAGTGGAAATCTGACTTTGGAATGGAACTTACCAGAGGGAAGGGATGTGAGGAGAGCAAAGGAGCCTCGGAGGGCACCGTGGACTGTGGGGAGGACTGTGGAGTCTTGGTGGTGGGTGTGGTCAGGTGACATGCTTCTGAAGTGGTGTCACATTCCTCTGAATCATGTGCAGTGTTGTAAACCAATAGTAGCACACTAAAATAAAACAGAATTAGACCAAACCTTGGTAAAGCCATGCCTTCAGAGGAAAATTCACATTATGTGACACCATTGATAGTTTTCTGGAGCATGGTTCCTTGTAGTAACTGCAGTGCAGCTCAGTTTTCTCAGTGAGGTCATCAGATCTGACTAGTGACAGGTAAATTGCTGTCTACGGGTGATATTTCATGATGTAAGAAGCCATATTTGCAATTAGGTAAGTCAGCGGGTTTTTTTCTGAGCCGGGTGTTTTTCATGCCTACTAAAACTACACAACACCTCTCTGTGAAATAGGCATCTTAATGTTCATTTTCAGCTGGAGGTCAAAGAGGCTGGGCTACTTGGCCAGAGCAAAGAAACTCATCAGTGGTAGAGTCATGGTTTCAACCTAAGCATCCTGTCTCCAGGTCTAGTGCTGCTACTTGCTAAATGGCTGATGACCCCCTTGTCACTCAAAGTTACTCAAAACGTGATGAAGCCTGCAGCAACATCCCTTGTGAATGCCACCCCAGTCCTAATAAATCAGAATCCCTGGGTGGCTCAAGTCTGCATGAACATTTGACAACACTTCCCTAAACATTTCTTCCACATAATTTGGAAATAAACTGAAGCATCTTCTATCCCTAACCCCCACTGGGTTATCTGCCAGAGGTACTAGCCTGAGGAGTGTGGGCCCAGGCTGAGTCTTGTCTCTTAGAGATTCAAGGGAAAATCACCTCTTGGCAGTTGCATAGTTAACTTACTTTCTCTCAGAGGCTAAATGGTCACATGTGCCTTTTTTTTTTATTTGTACAGAACTGGGGTACATGCCAGAGATGCGGAGGGTGAGAGGGTTCACCAGAGACAGCAGGGAGCAGAACAGGCAGATCGATGAAGTACACTGCTGAGGGGAGCAGCAGGCGGGTCAGGAGAGGTCTGCCGTGCCATGTGGATCTCCTCCAGGGCAGGCGGGGATCGAACTCATGCAGAAGTGGTTTAAGCTTCTTTGTGCTGTGCTTTAACCCGCTGCACCACCAGGGAGGGCCCACATGTGCCTTTTGAGGGACAGCATATTTGAAAACATTTTGCACAGTTCAAAAAATTTCTTATTCCAAAAGTATTTGTGAAGGCTCACCACATGCTAGGCACCATGTCCTCAAAGAATCCATAGACTAGTGGAGAGATGCACCAGTACATGGGCCTTCCTAACACACAGGGGTACAACCTGGCGCTTAGAAGGCCTGGGGTTCTGAAGGAGCACAGAAAGATGCCATTTCTCCTGAATGAAATTGGGCATTTTCACTCCATTCCTAATCTTCTCCTCTGCCTACAACAGGAACAGGATGGGACCAATTTTCAGGTACCATCTGGGATCCCAGAGCCCATCTCAAAATGTGGGGATCTAGATGTCATCTTCGAATATAGAGTTGCCAGCCAAAAGCTCACAGTGACCATTGTGAGAGCACGTGGCCTCCCAGATAAGGACCGAAGTGGCGTCAACTCCTGGCAAGTCCATGTGGTGCTGCTACCCAGCAGGAAGCAGAGGGGAAGGACAGGCATCCAGAGAGGGCCCAACCCTGTTTTCAAGGAGAAGGTCACCTTCGCCAAGTTGGAGCCCAGAGATGTGGCTGCCTGTGCTGTGCGATTCCGCCTGTATGCTGCCCGCAAGATGACCCGTGAGAGAATGATGGGAGAGAAGCTATTCCATCTCAGCCACCTGCACCCAGAAGGGGAAATGAAAGTGACTCTGGTCTTGGAGCCAAGAAGTAATATCTGTGTGAGTATGTTAAATGGTGCTGCTAATGACGTGGTGTATTTGAGGATCTGGAATTGTCAACCCTTGATTTAGTACATTCAGCCTGTGAATTCAAACACCTTGATTTAATTTTCCATTTGGCTCTTCTCATCCTTATAAGCCATGATTTGCACTTCATGGTACAATGGGTTTTTTTGCACTCATCTTTCCTATAACTTGATGGATGTATTCCCTGCTCATTTTTGGAAGTGACAGCAACCGTGTGATGGAGGGCATAGAAAACTGGGAGAGATAGCTTGGCCTCCTGGGTAGTGGGTAAGTGGTAATGTCAGCCCTTCCCCCCATATGCTTTAGAATGAACCTCAGAGATGAAACTTTGAAAGTGAGGTTTGTTAGTAAGTGTGCCTATGTCAGTTGTGATTTGCAGCCCTGAACTCAAGTCCAATTCTAAGACCTTCCATTTTATGACCAGGCTCCTTTCACCTGCCCCATCCTCTGTGTGTCCACACAGATTTTCAGGGAGAGGCAAGTTTCATGTCTACAAGACAGAAAGCTGGCTACCACTGTGAGCTATACACACATGCATGCATGCATGCATGCATACATGATACATACATATGTGTGTATGTGTGTGTGTACGTGATCGGGTGTGAGGTGGTTTTAAAAAACACATTGAAAGATCAGGTAGCTATCTTGGGCTATTTGGACAGCCAGCCAGCCATTTAAAAATATTTATTGAGAGCCTACTTTGTGTCAGGCATTGTTGAGGCAAAAGGGGTATAGGAGAATAACATGGAGATTCTTGTGTCCTTGGGGAGCTTACACACTACCAGAGGAGAGCCATGGTAAAGAATCCAGCGTAGGCAAGGAAAGAGTGACAGAGGTTGCTGTCTGTTTAGAAGGGTCAGTGCGTTAGCCTCTTTGAGGCAATGACAAAATGCCAAGTCAAGAAATTGAGGGAGTCAGATAGGTGGAAGACAAAGATTCCAGACAGAGAAGAGAGTGACATGTTCAGTGTCAGGAGGAGGGAAGAGCTTGTTATGTCTCAGGAAGGGGAAAGGGGCCAGAAAATCTAGAGTGTGGTAATGGGCAATCCAGACACTAACATTTTTTTAAAAGATTTATTTATTTATGCATACAGAACTGGGGTACAGGCCAGAGGTGCAGGGGTGGTGAGAGGATTCACCAGAGACAGAGTGGGGAGCAGAATAGGCCAACTGATGAAGTATACTGCTGAGGGGAGCAGCGGGTGGGTCAGGAGAGGTCTGTCTCACCATGTGGATCTTCTCTGGGCCTGGCAGGTATTGAACTCATGCAGAAGTGGCTTTAGCTTCTTAGTGCTGTGCTTTAACCTGCTGCGCCACCAGGGAGGGCCCAGACACTTACATTTTTTTTTTTTAAAGATTATTTGTTCATACAGAACTGGGGTACAGGCCAGAGGCTCAGGAGCGGCGAAAGACTTCACCAGAGACAGAGTAGGGAGCAGAACAGGCAGATCGACAAAGTACACTGCTGAGGGAGCAGCGGGCGGGCCAGGAGAGGTCTGCCACGCCATGTGGTCACCTCCTGGGCAGGCGGGAATCGAACTCATGCGGAAGTGGCTTTATCTTCTCAGTTCTGTGCTTTAACCCGCTGCACCACCAGGGAGGGCCAGACACTTACATTTTTAATAGATGTCCTATAATTAATATATCCATATTCAAATTCTGTTTTTTTTTTTTTTTTTCAATTCCTAAAACTATTCCACCTGCAGTCTTCCCTGTCTTGGCTAAAAGCAATTTTACCCTTTTACTTGCTAAGGTCAAAAATCTTAGAAGACACCTGTGACTTCTCTCACTTTCTCCTGCATCCCTATTGAGCAATCTTCCCCAAACAACCAGCAGCTGAGTCTCTGCTGGCTTACTGAAATGGCCTCCTAGTGTTCTCCTTGCTGCTTCTCTGTCCCTGCAGACTGTCTCATGCATGGATCAGAATGAGCTCTTCCAAACATAAGCTAGACTATTTCTTGTCTCTTCTCAAACCACCTTTTCATCCCCTTAAGCTTTGAGTCAACTCTGTCTGAAATCATGGAACACAGAAATCACAGGTGGTGGGAAGGAAAGCACAGGGGTGGGTGTGGTCATTCCCACAATGCCCTACACATGTGACACTGTTTAACTCTTTTTATTACTTTCACTTACCAGGGTTCCTGGTAGGTTCTAGGGGATGATTTCAATGGCTGAGAAGAAAGGTTTGAGCCCTGCTTGTTTCTGGTGGGGGAGGTGGGCCAGCCTTCTGCTGGGTCAAACCCAACTCCTGTATCCAAGTGAGAGTCACTATCATGATCTGCTTTGCTCTCCTCCTCCTGATGTGTGTGGAGCTAAGGGCAAGTGCCTTATAGAAGTGTGGGAGAATAAACTTAACAGAAACTGTGGATTCTTCTCTGAGCTCACTTAGTATCTGCATGGTCACTGAGCCCTGATCCATAGTCCACAGGTCAGCTTCTTTATCAAACAGTTGTAAGTGTGCTCATTTTCAGTGCAAATCATTGCCTTGGGAGGAAGAATTCAGCTTTAAGCGTATGCCTGACAACCTTCAGAAGCAGAATGAGATGCCAAGTGTTCTACACTACACGATGCTAGCTACCCAGTGGCCTTTCTTTACTCATGAGGACAAAATGCCTCCTGTGTTGCTATATTCATCAAGAAGCTGCAGAGAACAGAAACAAAGCCCATGCCTGCAGTGGATGGGTTCCATAGAAACATTGGAGCACAAATTACACAGGAGGGAATTTTGGTCTATATTAAATGTATTATTAACTCTCCATGTATCTTAGAGGATTTGATTTACACTAGTAATAACATCTTTGTCTGTTTTGTCTTCAGAGAGGAAATATTGAATGGAGACAGCTCTTGAAACAAATATGTCAACTAATATTGCAGGGGCTCCCATCCATGACTGTGCTCCCAGGCCCATTATCATTCATGCCGAGTGTGCTGTTAGTAATCTTTGGCAGTCGTCGAGATTGGCCCACAATTTCAGCAAACATAATATCGGCTTTCTGTAAGAGGGAGTAGTGCCACGTGGGCCAATGGATTCTTTGTTGTTCTTCCCCTCCAGAGTGGAGAGTCTCCGCTCAGCCCATCTGCAGTTTCTCACAGTGATAGTGCTTCATCCACGCAGTCGCTGTCTCATGGAGGGGCGCCAGAGCTGCTAGTGGGGCTCTCCTACAATGCCACAACGGGGCGATTATCTGTGGAAATGATCAAAGGCAGCCATTTCCGAAACCTCGCTGTTAACAGAGCGCCTGGTAAGAGCATGTCTGTTCTCCTAGTGTTCATCTTGCAGGGGTAAGGAGAAGATTGTGCCTGCTTTCATCTTAATGCTTTAATTTCGGCAATTAAAGTAATCTTCGTATAGATTAGACAAGTTTTTGCAAAGTAATATCTGTGGATTTTTAGAATATCTTTTCAACATTTCCATTAGTTAATTTGAAGGCTACTTAGATATCTAGTTGGCTCTTGGCAAGAAATACATTCCATGTTGTTCATGGGAAAGGGTGACGTCTTCTCAGCAACATATTGTCTATGGGAAACTGGGATCTGTTTAAAGATTCCAGGTACTCAAAAACCTTGAAGGAGAAGTCAGTCAGGCTTTGGAGGGAGGCAGATCTGAGATTGAATTTCAGCTCTGTCTGCAGGCTAATTATCTTTGTCCTGATCCCATGCACTTTATCTCTTTTTAAATTCCAAAAGGCTCATCTAGAGCAAAGAAATATTAACACTACCTTCCTCGTATGTTGTTTGGAGTTTAAATACAATAGATTATGTAAAGTTTAGTACAGTGACTAAATGGTACATAATAAGCACAAAAGAAATGTGAGCGCCATGGGATGAATGGAGGAGAGTGCTGAGGAGGGAGGGAGGTCTGGGATAATAAAGGCCTGGATCACCAGAACAGCTGCTACTTCTGAGATCAGCTCTGGAAAATCATACTCTCAGGGCTCAGGAATACAAAATTAAAACAAACAAAATGAAATTGCTATCAAATGCCTCAACTGCTTCCCAACATTCTAGAAGTAGGATGAAAAATGGGATGATTCTGTTAAAAATTAACTCACCTTTTAATGATAATTGCTTGCTAGCAAAAAGAGTTGAAAGAGTTGCTGCTTCCATTCTGCTTTGGGGATCTTGGACAACTATAATCAATACAACTATAGTCAAAAGAACTATCAAAAAGAAATATCTAGTCAAAAGAACTATCAAAAGAAATATCTAGCTGCAAGGGAGTCTGAAATGTTCAGTTTCAATCCTTGCAGGCAGTTTAACTAGCAGGTAATAGAGTGGAGGGGAAGAGAGCCTGTCTACCATAGTCACCAAGGTTTTATTAGATGAGGGATGAAGCCTACACATGGTAGGCTGCAAGACTCAGAGGGTCTGGCCTCACATGATGGCTTCAATTGAATAGTCAGCCACAAAGGCAACAAAGGTCAGCTTCCACAACTAAGTCTGGGTACTCATATTTTTAGCCTTTAACTATGATGCAACTCACAAAGTTTCTGTTGTTAGCCAGTTGACATGAATGCCATTGTGCAAGGTATTCAACACTCTAGACTACAGAAGAAACCACATAAGCCCTGTTCTGTGTTGACTCTCAGAGCCAGGTGAGAAGGATTGAAAATGCATGTGAGTGCTAATTATTAACTGCACAGTTATAATTTCTTGCTAGCTAAAGCTCTCTATTCCAAATTAGCTGGGATTTACTAAAGAATTGGTTTTACTGTTTGTCACTCAGAGCTTTCTCTATTTGTTGTCTGCTAAATAATTTTTTAAGAAGAACATAGTGGAGCTGCTGGGAGTGATGGGGAGGTTTTTTACATTTTGGCCTATTCCAGCCCATGCCAGAAAACTTTAATTTGTGTGCTGGTGCACCCAGTCAGTACAGAAGAGAAGGGTGACATGGTGGCTAAGGAAGACTCAGCTGGAGTCTGACAAACCAAGGTTTGCATGTAGCTCTGCTACTTACTAGCTGTGGGTTATCAAACTTTTCAGCATCTGAGGTTCCTCATCTGTAAAATGGGGTCATCATGGTATATTTTCTAGGTCAAAGTACTACATATAAAGCTGTGCTGCTGAGGAGGGTACAATGGTTTCCCCTACATTTCTGTATAAAAGACATTATGCCCAAAGAGGAAATTCTCATAACAAATATTTAAAACAGAGCAGGAAATAAAGGGAAAGCTCTAATTTAGGCCTTGATTTTACTCCAGAAGACTCAGTCAGTTTGGGAATTATTACATGATTTTTCATAAGCTTCATTTTGCAAGTTAATGTGAAACGTAACTGACATGCTGCACCTTTGCAGCCAAAGTAATAGAAGACAATGTTACTGCTATGCTATTAATTAAAACAGAAACCCAACAGTGAAGACAAAGTTTTTTTGTTTATGTAGAATGCTGGTACTTGAGGAAAATTCAGTTTAATTAGGAGGGGTTGAAAAGTAGAAGGTTTCTTTGTGGAGATTCTGAAAGGACCTCTTGGTCCTTTCAAGGACTTGGGATGCTGATGGCATTGGTTCTTCATTATGTCTCACTTCATAATGGCTCTAGCAATACTTTGACCATCATCAGGAGACCTTAAGATTCATTTGTAGTTTCCAGAAGGAAGAGACCAAGAGCAAGAAAGGAATAAGAGATTTTTGAAGTAATTGGACAGAGTTGGAAATAAAAGGGGAAAAAGAAGGTGGGTGGAATCTGGGAGATAAATGGGGTGGAGTGGGAATGGAGAGTGTTGGAGGGAGCGTGGCAATGAGGAAGGGCAGAGGAACCCCAAAGACCTGCGTAGAGTCGGCCATGAGGGGGTTGTTGATGAAGAGACATGTGGAGAGCATGTGTGTGCAAGGGCCATAAATTCTGTGCCTCACACAAGCTGCTCAGATGCAGTTATTCTGCTGTGAAGGAGGACACCCTTCCTCCCCCACAGGGTAGCTGTGATACATACTGTGAAGAATGGCCCTTGGACAAGTGGGAAAAGAAAAGATGAAGACTGAATTCTGGGGATTTTTCATCTGTAGAATGTCAAAGGTTCTAATCTTGCTGGAAACAAAAACTAAGGCTGTGATTTAGAAGTGAGAATATTTTGTTTCAAAATATATTAAAACAAAAGATAACTTTGAACTTGCCAACCTCATTCTGTCATATGACAGTTCTAATATCCTAAACTTTTCTTCAAAAGCAAGATAGATGAGTTGGACAAATAGTTGATCACGTTTCTCTCTTCTGTTAGGGGCTAAGAAGAAATAACTGAAATATAAATCTACCTCCCCAAACTTCTGTGGTATCTTTGGGGGAGAGGCTTTAGTGAGAACTAGATTTTGCAATAATGATAATGAGCCAGAGAGGAGCACTCTTAGAGATAACTAGTCTGTATGCCACCCTTCTCCCAATACCCAATAACTAAATTTGAAAAAGTGGATTCCATCACATGTTAGTAACAGTGTGGCATAAGGTCTGACAATTTCTTATATAACTACACATGCACCAAAAATTTAGCAGTTTAATTTTTTTTAAAGATTTATTTTATTTACTTTTGTGTAGAAGAACTGGCTATAGACTAGAGGTGTGGGGCATGAGAGGATTCACCAAAGACAGAGTGGGGCGCAAACAAGCTGATTGACTGAAATACACTGCTGAGGGGAGCAATGGGCAGGACAGAGAGGTCTTCTGTGCCTTGCAGATCAGCTCCCTGATCAGGGATGGAACTCAGACCATGGTGATGATAGCACTGATACTAAGGCCACTAGGGAGGACCTCAGCAGTTTCATTTTTAAATCGACATAGAATTTTGCTTTAGGTATGCAACAAAATGATTTGATATTTGATGTGATTATTGCAAAATGATCACCATAATAAGTCTAGTTAACATCTGTCACCCTTCGTGTGGAGAAAAAGGAAGTCTCTTGCACTGTTGGTGGGACTGTAGACTAGTTCAATCCCCTTGGGAAAAAAAGTTAAATTCTTGACGTTTGTGACAACATGGATAGAACTGGAGGGAATGGTGCTAAGAGATGTCCCACTTGAACATTATAATCAACATTTTCTTTTTCCATTCATCATCTATTGATGGACAAATTATTTCCTTATCTTGAATGTTGTAAATAATGCAATGTGTCCATGCAATGAGTGCATGTATATTTTTGCATTAGTGTTTTTATTTTCAAGTTAGTGCTTGTATTTATATTTGAATAAATATACAGAAGTAGAATTGCTGGATCATATGCTAGTTGTTTATTTGAGGATCTCCACAGTGTTTTCATTATGGTTACACCAAGCGACAGTCCTACCAACAGTGCACAAGATTCTCTTTTCTCTATGTCCTTACAAACATTTTCTGTCTTTAAAATAACAGCCATTCTAACAGATGAGGTGATAGTGTATTGTGATTTTGATTTGCAATTCCATGATAACTAGTGATGTTAAGTACCTTTTCAAATACTTACTGTTCATCTATCCATATATCTTCTTTTGTAAAAGTCTATTCAGGTCATTGATCCATTTTAAAAATAGATTATTTTCTTGCTATTAAATTGCAAAGTTTTTATTAGCTGAATAATATTCCACTGTGTACATATACCCTACCTTATTGCAAGAACATGGATGGAGTCAGAGGTTGTTATACTTAATGAAATAAGCCAGATGGGAAAAGAAAAACTCCATACTGTTTCCCTTATATGTAGTATATAAAAGAGCAAACAGAAGGAAAAGGGACAAGTATATTGGACAAGGGGGACAGTGGCATTGGTAAAGGATGGAAGTGGATATTTAGTAGAGAAGTTAATGTAGCATATATATATGCTTATTTTCAATAGTGCATACTGGAAACTTCTACAATGTAATATTCATTTAAAATTTTTAATAAAATAAAAAACTAAGTAAAAAATAATGTGGGAGAGAACGGGGATACCAAGCAGCTGAACTTAAAGATATCTTTTGTAATACCCTTTATAAACCATATTCAAAGGTCCAGAAATGGTCTCCATGTCTGTACATGACTAGTGGACCAGTGAAACAGTTGCTTATAGTTCCTGGTAGATCTCTGAAATATTGATACTCATTTTCAAATGTTTTTAAAATTTTACCATTGAAATTAGAAACATTGGGTTATCTTTCCAATTTAGCTTCATGGGAGAGAAATTCACTAACAATCTATCAACTCTGTTCTGTTTTTTTTCTAGACCTGCCATCCAATTATTACATGTCCTCAACTTTTGATCTAACCTCTCTGAATTTCATTTCCTTCCCTACTAAATGAGGTTAACAAGCTAAAGTTACAGATACAAATGCTGTGTTAAAAGATGCCAGCTTTGCTATTGGCGGTTATTTTCTGCCATCTCCAACTTCACTGACTCTACAATGCCCTACTGCACTGTGTATATGTAGACACACAAAATAGTCCTTGTCAAAAACCATTAAGATAGCCTCTCCAATTAAAACAAATCCCCCAGTTTCTCAGCAAGTATATGATTAGCCACATGTGATAATTACATCCCAAATGATACTTCTTGGAGCAGCAGCATGTTAACCTTGTTGAGCATTCATAATAGCGGAGACCAGAGCAAAGTAAAGCAAATCGAGCTGCCCCACTGGTAGTGAAAAGAACAAGTGAGTTGCAGGGGTGCACTAGAGAGGGAATACAGGAGGGAGAGGACAAAATGAAATGAGCAGATAGGGGATATACTACTTCCTTTGAAAATCTTGGTCCAATTATCAGTTAAGTGCAGTATTTATTATTAGCTACTACATAGTTAGAATTATGATCCATTCATATGGATTCATTGTGCTTTATATGTGGTGCTAAATTATGGAATGCATATGTGATATTCCTTTATTTATCTCAACTCATTTAATTCTTACAGCAATATCAAAGTTAGAAAATTCAAAAAGAAACAGGGGAGAAAACACCATTACCTTGGCATATGAGTCACAGTTACTTGCAGCAGCAGAACAACAGTTAAGACTGAGGACAGATTTCTCCACGGTAATGTTAGAAACCATGGCTCAATGGAGAGCGAATCCTCAGAACCCTGATAGAAAAAAATCACTCTTAAATGGTTATCTGTTTGAGGGAAGGAAAAATGCAGATACTTTCCACAAAGTTTGTGAGGGCTTATTCCTGAAAGAACATATCTCAGGAAGAAGGAAGTTGAACTTGGAAGGAAGAGTGAGTTCAAGGCTAATGAACAAAAATTACAGAAAACAGGTAGGAAATATAAGTATGTCTGGACTGCATGAACCAAAAATAGCACCAGCAGGGAAAGTGACTAATATTGGGAGTACAACGTCGAAGTAGAAATAAAGTTCTAGAAAGGAATGACATGAAGGATGGGAAGGGAGATGAAGAATCAAAGCATTCCAAGTTCTTTTTATATTGCCTAAGGGTCAGGTAGAAATACTGATTAATTTTGGACATTAAATCAAGTATGCATGTTTGCATTTTAATTCTGCTTTCAAACCAGCAGGGGAAATAAATTATAATAAGGAAAGTTCAGTGAATCCAATAGAAAGCAGAATTTATAAGCATAGAAATCACAGAATAGATACCACCCTCCCCGTCTCTCCCAAATCAAGACACATCAGTGATCATAATAAATGTAAAAGGACTAAAATTGTTATGGATAGCCATACAATTAATATTTTTTTCTCTCCCAATCTCTTTCTTCCTCTCCCTACATCCTCTCACTTGCTACAACAAACATTGGACCCACCTAGCTTCATAAATGATGAAATATACTACCTACCAACAAATTGGGCTTAACTCAGGAATGCAAGAATGATTTGACAATAGGAAAATCTGCTAGTACAATTCATATTAACTGGTTTAAGAGAAAGCATAATTTCTCAACAGGAGCAGAAGAAGCTTTTGATAAAATGTGTTACCCATTTTGATAAAACTAACTCAAATGATACGTAATAGGAGGTTTATTACTGTAGACTAGACTCTGATGCAATACCAAATAAACTCTGCAGTCCCAGTGTCTTAACAGAGCAAAGCTTTAGTTCTCCCCTATATTATAGTCTAATGTGAGTCAGGTAACTCCTCTAAGCTGTAACTAAGGCATGCAGTTTCCTTTTATTTAATGAGGCAATGACAATGTTATCTTCAAAATGTGGGCTTGATTGTTGCCGTGGAAGGGTAAGAGATAGCAGGGAGATTTTTGCTTGGGTGGAAGTGGTTGAATATAGCCTTACTTGACAGTAAAAATGATCACTTCTCATATTGTTATTTATAAAGTGGTTGATAGCCCGGTCAACTCAAATCTGGTAAGAAAGCTACACCATTGATTAGATATTTGACCTAAATCTCTTTTGTGTTATTCTCCTGAAAAGGTTTCCTGGGTCTTTGTTACTCAAAACCTTTTCAAATCCTTCTCTTATAGTTTGAAGTTCTGAAAGCAATCAGCTTCATTACCCATAGAAAAGTCTGAAGGTCTGAATTTCTGTACTTTTCTTTTTTCCTTGTACACTGGTCAGTTTTTCCCCAAGTTAACCTTTCCTTCCCCATTTCCCCACCCTCTCAAATGAAGCCATAGTGCTGAATACACACTTCTAACATTCTGTTTTTCAATCTGTTTCCCTAGAGCAACAAACTCATTAAGCATATGCTCCTGCTTCCAAGTTATAGCAGATGGCACTTGTGCCATCACATAAGTGTAGATTAAAGATCTCTACTGTTCTATTATCTGATATTATTTTCCCCATCACCTGGCATCCAACGTCTAGGCCAGTGCCTGTTCTTACTTATTTTTTAATTCTCATAACATTTTAGTTCAGATTGCTAACTACTATATCTGTCAATATTTTTCAAGAATATGGAAAAGATTTTAGGTATTTAGAGACAGAAGTTATTACAGGGTCTAAGCATTATTTATTTTACTTAGCATAATTCCACCCCACCCATGTTGTTGCAAAGAGCAAGAGTTTACTTTTTTTTTTTTAAATAGCTGAATAGTATTCCATTGTGTCTACATACTACATCCTTCAAATTAGTATTTTTGCATTCTTCAGATAGACATGTAGGGTGGAATTATTAGTCATGTGATAAATCCAGTTTTAATATTTTGAGAAAGCTCTACTCTCTGCTATACTGGCTGGACCAGTCTATATTCTTACCAACAGTGAACAAAAGTTCCTATTCCCTACATCCTCACCAAGACTTATTGTCCTTATTGTTATGGGTCATTCTCACAACTGTGAAGTGGTAACTCATTTCACTTTTGATTTGCATTGCTCTGACACTAAGTGATGAAGAACATTTGTGTGTGCCTACTGGCTTTTGTCCTTTTATGTGAAGTGCCTATTTAGCTCTTTAGCTCATCTTTGATTGGGTTATTTTCCTTTTACGTTGTAGTAGTCCTTGTAGCCTCTTGCCAGATGTATGGTATGTAAATATTTTCTCCCATTCAGTAGGTTGTCTTTTTGTTTTAGTGACAGTTTCTTTTACTGTGTGGAGGTGTTTGAGTTTGACATGGCTCAATTGTTTATATTTTCTTTTGTTTTTCTTGCTATTGGGGATGAACCCACAACGAGATCACTGGAGCCTATGTCATAGAGTGTTTTGCCTATGTTTTCTTCTGTGTATTTTATTTTTGTAAGTCTTATGTCCAATACCTTTATCTATATTGAGTTAATTTTTGTGTATTTTATGAGATAGTGGTCTAGTTTTGTTATTTTTGCATGTGACTATCCAGTTTTCCCTACCATTTACTGAAGAGCCTGTTCTTTCTCTAATGTGTGGCTTTGCTGTAGAGCAACTTTCCATCTACATGTGGGTTCATTTCTAGGTTTTCAATTCTATTTCATTTGTATGTCTATTTTTTATTCCTGTAACATATTTTTTTGGTTATTATAGTTTCATAGTACAGATTGAAATCTGGTGTGTGGTATCACCATTCTTTCTTTTTGTCTGGATTGCTTTGACTATTGAAGGTCTTTTATGTTTCCAGATGACTTTCAGTAATGCTTGTCCTATATCTTGAAGACTGCTACTGAAACTTTGATAGGGACTGCATTTAATCTATACATTGGTTTGGGTATGATGGCTATTTTAACAATGTTAATATGCTCTGATCCATGAGAAGGGAATATCTTTCCAGTTCTTTGTGATTCTTCTATTTCTTTAACAATGTCTTCTAGTTTTCTCTGAGTCAATATTTCAGTAAGTTTTTCAGTAGATTCTTTTAGGTTTTCCATCACATTGTCTCTCTCTTGTTTTTTACTGAATATTGTCAATTCCTAAAAGTTAAAATAGAAAAAAAAATAAGTTGGATATTTACTTAACTGTTTATTTACTTAATTCTTTGTCTGTCCTGCCTTATCAATATATCACTGAATCCCAAAGATTCTCCACCGTTCTACACAAATAGAATTTCTGGAGCACAGTCTCTGCTCAGAACATATAAAAGTAAGCTACTTATTACTGCTGATAAAAGATTCCCTTTGAGCTGGAATAATTAGCAAAATTTTCCTTCTTTAGTAAGGTAGCCTCACACTGTATTGTTTTGGTCGTGTATGTACAATTCAACTTCAGTAGACAAGATTTGATAGTAAGTGGACTTTCTTGTAATTAGAAAATGACCTTGTATCAGGATAAAGCTTGAAATTGCTCTCTTTGACATCAGCAGGTTTCTGTTTGCAAGATTAACTCAACTCCCATTGCCATAACTGGCAGCCGGATTGCTAGGACAGTTTGGTGACTGTTGTACTTTTCCTACAGGAATCATGTAACTGTACAGCTGTGGAAACACAAATTTACTCCCCCATTGTCGGTTTTCTGACAGCTTTTTCCGTAGAGCAGTTTGGAGAGTGGAGAGTCCTGTTTCTGAGACAGAGAAGTGTTTTCACACCTGAAGTGTAATTTCACACCTTGTGTTTCTCAGCAGATAAGTGCATAAAATAACACATCAAACAGGAATAGAAAAAGATCAACATTGAAAGAAAACTGCAGGTTGTAATTTGTTTCCTATCTTACAGTGCTCTTGCAGAGAACAGTAAATTACAGAGATCTAGGTTTACACTTTTAAAAGTTTGACTGGTTGTTAGGTGAGAAAGTGAGCAGTAAACACACTAAACCAGATTTCAGCCTGTATTAAACAGAATGTACAGGATGACAGAATTTGAAAAACACTCTAAGTTTGGATTTTTAGAAAGTTTGGATTTTTAAGAAAGAATTGAACACCTATTAGTTAAAGGTTACTACAGTTGAAAGTTAAGATTTTAATAGCAATTTTAATAAAAATATAATTGTCTCGTGAGATTATTTTGGTAATGATCCATTCATGAATTTTAGTAAAGCAGTAGGCTCTGCCTCTCTATAAATGAATAAACATATAATGTTAGTCATCATATTATAGCATTTCAGTGCAGGCATTCTAAAATGAGGGGTTTGGCTTGTAAGTTTGCAAACTTGAGACCAAAAGAAAAAGTGAGTTGAACTTCCTGACTAGTCAGGAGCATTTATCACAAATATTTGCTTTTAGTGAATATCTGTTATGTTAGACACTATCAGACATCAGAGGTACAATGGCAAAGAAGGAAGTCTCCCCACCTCCTTTTTTTTCTGAGGACCTAACAGTTTACAGACAAGTGAACCAGCACGGATAATAATGGATGTGAAGTGCAAGACAGTCTAAAACTTAGTTCTGATGGAATCCACAGAACAGGTTCTCTAAGCCAGAACAGTGGGAGGAAGAAATGGAAAAGCAAGATTCCTAGATAAGGTGGTATCCAAACTGAATTGATGTATAGAAGCCCTGAGACCGTTGATATCATTTGGGATAGCAGGGCCTGTATATCTTGTGCAGAAGTGAAAGGGAGAGAGAGGAAGGATGCATTGAAGGGATAAAGGCAATTCACAGAGGGTAATGGAGTGCAATGCCTTAAGGCAAAGGTGGCGCCCAATGAGGGTTGGAAATAAACAGGGTCAGAGTTTGTTGTCTATACTGAATAATTTAGTTTTTATCCTGAGACTAGTGGCAAATACTGAAGACTTTATTTTTTAAATTAGGTTGAGTGACATGACTAGGACTATATGTCAAAAGGTCCCTCTGATGAGAGTCAGGAAATCTAGTGGCTGAAGAGGAAAGTCACAGTGATGCAAGGGAGAGATGTTTTTGATGATGCACTGAGAGTCAAGTGCATTGGAAATGGAAAGCAGCAGGTAAATAGATATTTGGGAAGATATTTAGAAATTAGAATCAACAGAACTTGGTGATTGAATCGTAGGACTTGGTGAGAAAGCCAGTCTTAACAAAAATATAGTTTGGATTTATGATTTGGATGATTGAGTGGGTAGTTCTACCATTCATAGAGGGGACATACCAGAGCAGCAAGTTTTAAAGAGTTTGAAACATATGGAGAGTGAGATGGGTGTGGAGCAAAGAAATATGGTGTTCAGTTAGATCTTGACCTTGTGAGAGAAGTTTAGGCAGAGATATAGATATAGTAGCTGTTTTGAAGCCAGACTTGGTCGTTATCTTTGAGTAGTTGACATGGTCCATAAAATATATTGGGGGTGAGAAGACTCACCTAGGGATAAACAGAAACTTGAAGCAATGAAACTAATGTAGAGCAAAATGTGTATGTTTATTTTGTTATGTAAATTAGATAGGGATGAGAACTGTACGTGTCCACAAACACCATTGCACATATGCTTGTACATGTGGACCTCGGCCCATGTTGAATTTCTAATGAATGTCATCAAGAGTCTCAGTAGGAAGCCACATGAACCATTTAGCATCAAGGTAATAATCCTTTTCCTTAATAATTCAGATAAGATGTGTTAGTCCTACAGCAAGTACAGACCTAAGTGGTATGCTAAATGGGGGTTGGGGGAAGGTATGCCCATATAAATATAGCAAAACAGAAAGCATCAATATTTTCTCATTTACACTTTTATTTTTTCCTTCTTAGATACGTATGGAAAACTCTTTCTCCTCAATTCTGTGGGTCAGGAGATGTCCCGCTGCAAGACATCCATTCGACGTGCTCAGCCCAATCCTGTTTACAAGGAGACCTTCGTTTTCCAGGTGGCCCTCTTCCAGCTCTCTGATGTCACATTGATGATTTCCATTTATAACAGGCGTACTATGAAGCGTAAAGAGATGATTGGTTGGATTGCTCTTGGCCAAAACAGTAGTGGAGAGGAGGAACAAGACCACTGGGAGGAAATGAAGGAGACTAAAGGTCAGCAGATCTGCAGATGGCATGCCTTGCTGGAGTCATAGGTGTGCTAAAGGTATTTGTAATCTACATCTGCCCTGCTGGCTTATGGGGTCAACTGCTGATGCTGACTCAGCAGATACTTTTTAAAGTCAGGTTTTCAGGTAGGCATTGGAGACTACTAGCCCCTAAGAGATTCTAGGGGATATCTTAGGTTTCACAAAAGTAACTTTTGGGTTTAGTTATTGTAATTAAAAACAACCTGCATACATAGTCAAGTATAGTCTATAGAAATGTTATCATAGTTGTGAGCAGTGATGAGTTTGTGTTAATAAGTAATGGAGTTTTGGTTCATATGGAATGAAGCTACTCCTGCTGTCTCTATTCACTTGGAGAGTACCCTGAGATTTTCAGGGAGCTTTTGAATGTTACTATTTGCAACCATTTACATGTGTGAATCAGACTTTTCTTAATGTGTGCAAAAAATTCTGAAATACTAAAATGAATCAGCTGCCCAGGCGCATAGAAGAATGTGAATGCCATTAATAATACCCTAGTCCATTTTTTCTCTTTATCAGAAAATGCACTCACTTACCTAACAAATAATGCTATAAATTTGCACTTACAAAACAAATTTGCATTAATTAAATACCTCTTTGTTTGTCTCACTTATATGTTGTGATTTCCTATGAGATTTGTTTAGATGAATCTTTTTGAAGCTAAAATGGAATTCAAAAACTACTGTTGAAAGACTGCTGTCTCCTTTTGAATATGTAAGATTTTGAACTTGTAACTTTTAAGGTTTTTATGCTGTTTTTCTTAAATTATTACAGAATGAGAAGAAAACCAAAAAGCCTATTTATGTCATGGGTTTATTGATTTTTCTGAATCTAGTGTTCTTTGAGATACTTTTTCTATATTGAATGTCAATGAGGCTCATATTTTGAATGTATTCCTGCATGTGAACCATACTCTTTTTATGCAATATTTTTCCATCAGTAGAGTGTAATATATCATATAGAGTGGGTCTTTAATAAATATTGATTTGATTGACTCTTAGAAGTAAACATATTATAATACCTGTGAATGAAGAAATATTTTCAGCTTGTATGGAATGACACTACCTTCTACTTTGAGCATTGGAAGTGCCTCTAATTGTCATTTCTCATAGGGATATTGATCAACCACTACTTCCATTCCAAGCTCGTGCATTGAGAACACTGGTTTTACATGGCTATAAGCATGGAATCCTACTTTTAACTGACTTTTACTTATTTGTGCAATGCATGATGCTTTTCTTTTTGTTAGAGCTGAGTCCATCATTTCAATTACTTTAAATGGGGGTAATAAAAAGAAAAGGGAAGGAGTGCATGTATGTGTGACATTCCTCCCTGTGCAGCTCCCCCAAGCAATGGCTCAGTCACTTATTTTTAGCTTTTCTGTTTCATTGTTGACTTTCTGCTGTCTGTGGGAAGAGTGATAGCTAGTGATGGATGTGTACAGTCAAAAACACATAACTCCTCCTCATCTCTTCATTCTGGCAGATTGTAAACGTAGGCTGTAAAATTTGAGGAACATATTTAATCCTTACAGTGTGGAATGGTTATCCTGACAAGACCAGACAAGGGCGCAGGATAACTCTACAATGATTTCTAATTCTAACTTTTGAAAGAAGTGCTTTCAGTGGAGGAATCCGAATGAGCAAAATCAATTCATATTTTTTTTTAGGTCATGAAGGTTTTATAGCTAACACTTCAGTTACTGGGAATAAGTAACAAAACCATGCTCCTTTGGGTTTTTGCCCTGCCTCTCCCTGGTAGACCTCAAAGTGCTTCTCCAACATGATATCCATGAACTGCTGAGTGGGCTTTGCAGAGTAACTGTGTCCTCAAGTAGAACTGAGTGCGACTGATGAAGTCATGGCACAAACAGTTGGCTTTTCACATCCTTAGTCCCTTTATGTGCCTGTATTTAAAGGGAAGCAGAGCAGCCATGTGATGCTTCCCTTTCTGCAGTAACAAAAAGCAGCATTCACTTAAAAATTTACATATGAAAAAAATCAGCATGCATTGGACAGGCAGCGCTAGGTCCTCCCTCATGTTTTCCTGATCTGTGCTGTCCTGCCTCCCTTGTGTCCTCTGTGACCAAGTATCACCTGTTCTTCATTTCCTGCTGCCCCATCTTGAAGGTGACTTGGTGTTGTGGGGACAGTATCCATGTGCGTTTGATCTGCTTTCGAGTAGTCTGTTTATAGCAGCTTTACAGGAACGTGCAGCATTTTCAGGGGAAGGGATACTTGCTCCCCGCCAGGCAGGAGGCGTGTGCATTTGAATGGGCAGCGTCATATTCCTTAAAACGTAGGGTATAAATATGAAGTGCTAATGACAAGAGACATTAAAATATGAGGCTGAATATTTTTACATTAATTTCAGATTCTGGTTTAGTAAGATCTCTTAGTTTTGTGCACTTAAACTCCCTTATTTTCTTGGCAGAGTCAGACACAATGCATTGAACATGTTTTTCACTCATGCTTTTATATCTACATTTGCTTTTCAAAAGAGTTATGAAAGATAATTAGCTGATTCTGCAGTGAAAAGGCTGTTTTGTCTATTTTATCGAGCTAATAAATAATACCTCACAGGGACATCTGAAACTGAAGACGCGCCGGGTTTGTTGAATTCATAGTTCTCTCCATGGCTTTTCCTGAAGAGAATGCTTTTTAATGAATATGGTGAGGGTGAATAATATGCTAGGTTTATGGGACTCTGCTTTATATGTGCCTTCTTTCATGGCAGGACTTTACACTGAATTCACAAGTGCTGGGTTCACCAGTCATGGTGGTGGCTCTTGTGCTCCTGCCCCGCTCACTATTGTTGATTTTTTGAATGGGCCATTCACCAGGCAGCCTGGCACCTGCTCTCACTTCTGTCTCCTTCCTTGGCTCCCAGTGTGACGCACGTTTGTTTTTGGGCCCTGTTTTTGCTGAGACTGCACAACTGGGAGGGGAGCTCTTGCCTTTCATAACAGAAGAATTTGGAATCACTTTGCATCTATTTTACTTGGCATTCCACCTGCACACAATTTGGAAAGAATCTTCATGGTGATGGCAAGAAGGACCCGGGTAGTGCTGCACTGCCATGTACTTTGGGCACCATCCGGCCTGCTCTTCCTTCAAAGGCAGGATTGATTGACCTCAGTTGTTGCTATTCTCTGTAGGACCAGGTGCCACAGTGAGGCTGAAACACAGCCTCTGCCTTCGTAACTTGTAGCTTTCACAGTATTTTACAAATCATTGTTATTAGTCAATCATAGTCTTGATCAACCACTGTGCTTCACCTCCTAGCTTTACTAAATGTTCTTCTCTGAGAACCAAAACTCTTTGCAAGTAAAGTGTTATTTAAGGGAAAACTCCCACTGGGCCACTGACAGTGCTTGTCTGACAGCCACCAAATTGATTACATTAATGGCTCACTGCTATCTACTTTCCCCCACGTCTGGCTGTACCTTTGCAGGACAGGATGTCACACAGTGAGATTGAAAAAGTGAGCAGGAAGCATGATTTGTAGGTGACATAATACCAAGTTAAAAAAAAAAAGATTTTACTGATATAGAGCAGGACTAGAAAATACTTGTAATATTTTTGTCTTACCTTTGAAGAAACTGTGGCTAAAGAATATTCCATTCGATCTAGTCCTCAATAAAAGTAACTGAAATATAATCCTGAGATGGCTAAAGTATTTTTTTTAATTCAGTAGTTCCAAAGAAAAAAACTAAACTAAACTATAAAAAAAACAAAACACACAGCATGTTCTTGGACAGATTAGAGGTAAGTACCTGGATACCTGTAGCAACTGCCAGCATGTACCTCAGAAGAGTAACTAGTAAGTGGAAAACATTTCAGGCTGAGTAGCTGCCCTCCTTTTACACTTGTGGAATTCTGGAAAATCTTTACAGATGGGAGGAATGAAACTACTCGAACATGACTCGGAGAGGTTGGCACAAGCTGCGGTCTGAGCCTGGGTTTGGACGAAACTCAGCTAACTGTGTGGCCTTAAGAAAATGAGTCAGCCTGTGTCCCTGTTTCTTCAAGTGGTAAATGAAAATAATACCTACCTCATAGGTTTTTTTTGTTTTTATTTTAAAGAAGACATTAGGGAAATACCAGCACAGAAGCTAGTATATTGTAAACATTTAATATTTGCCTCTCACAATCATGGCTAAAAAAAGAAAAAAATCATTTAAGCTTTGCCTCTCTTTCCAATGAAAAACAGAAGCAATTTCCCGATACCTTAAAAAGGACAAGTTTGTGAAACTACTTGGAATTTGTAAAGAAAGAAAGCTTTTTGGGGGGGAGCAATTTAAATGCAGAAAAGCCTGGCATGTAGAGGAAACTGAGTCAGTGCATCCCAATAGCCAAACATGTATCTTTTCTTGCCTTCATTTAGTTGGGGGCTGGTGTACACTTTTTGTTAGAGGGCTTTCCTCAGCATCAGCTCTTCTCATGAGCAGAACATCTTGTTCCCACTAAGGATTGGTCCAGATGGCAACTTCAGTAGGTATTTTGATTTTGATATGAAAAGGTAGGTACACTTCCTTGGCACTTGGTAGACATAGACATCATATATGTTCATTATGTCTTCTCAGGTAAAAATGTTTTAAATATTTAATAATGTAGCTATCACAACTTATCTACTGGACTGGAAAGTTCTGTTCTGGACCAGTTATTTATCATTGTTTTCGCTAAGAAGTTAACATGAAAGGACTTCTGTCAGAGCTGATGCTTCTTTTCAAAAAAAGACTTTTTAAGAAATAATTTAAAAAGTATGCTCAGTTGCTCTCATGTTCAATACTTGTGTCAATGGGAGCATTTCCTGAGAGTTTGGAAAAATCTTGTAGACATTTGATTTGGAGAAGTGATTGGCAACCAACTGCCTCCAGTTTGCTACAGCCAGATGCTGGGAATCAGCGGGTGCTACCTGTGGGGTGGGGCTGTGTGAGGGGACATTCTCAACATGGCTGCAGTGTCCGCTCAAGTTCCTGGCTTCCAAGGTCAAGGGAAACATGAAGGAACTGAGTAAGAGTCACTGAACTAGGAGTTTTCATTGGACTAATTCAATATGGAAAGACATTAAAGGATTGTGTGGGAGTGGAGGAGGCTGTGGAAAGTGATTTCTTGTGACAGTCATCCAGGCTGCCAAGCATGCATACCAAAAGCATGTGCCCTCCTCCTCTAGATTGTGAGGACAGAATCCCCAGCTTCCTCCCAGATCAAGTCAGGAGAGCTTCAATTAGATAAGAGAAGAACTGCATGATGATGGTTTTATTCAGAATGTAACTGTGGATTTCATTGTGTTGAGCCCCGGGCTATTTGGGCCAGCAGAGGATTTAAAATCTTTCTGCAGGGCTGTGACTCCACATCGAAGCAGTTAGTCCTCATAATAAAAACAGCAATGCTTACCAACAATTGTTAAATTATCTAATCGCATGCCATAAAAAGTAAAGTTCCTTGTTGTGGGTTATTGGGAGGTGAAGTATATTGATTGCATTTATTGGAGAGAGGGTCTCAGAAGTCTGGGACTTAAAGTGAGCCCTGGTTTCCTGGAAAAGAGAATTGCCAAGGGAGATCACAGAATCATCCTCATGGAATCTTTCAAAGTGGAAAAATATGCATGAGTTGTGGGCTCTGTGTAAAGCAGAAGAGGAGGCCACCCAGGAAGATAACTTCACAAGGTTTCTTCTAAGTCTAATGTGCATGTAACCCACAAACAGGATCAACAGCCAAAGGTTAGGTCTGTTCTCTTCCCTGTTAGACTTTTTCCACATTGATTTTTCTCTTCATCAGAGAAGACTTTCTCTGGGGAGCCCGGAACGGCTGTTTTGGTGACTTTGGGGATGCATGCAGGCTCCAAGTGAGTTTCCTCTCCTATGGTGCTTAACTGTTTTTGTTTCTCTTGGGTCACAAAGCAGTATCATAGACACACAGACAATAATCAGCTCTATTTATAGTCACTCTGGAACCTGTGAAACAGCTTGAGGCTTTGCAGAACAAACTCTGAGGCCATAGTGGAGGTGTGTGGGTGTTCTTAGAATAAAACCACTGCTTAATATTTCTAACTGCTCTCCAGTGCTCACTCATGGCTGCCTTCAGTGAGCGGTGGGAGTTCTCACTTCATGCCTTTGAGCCACAGTGCTCCCAATTCCATCCTGCCGACAATAAGGCTGCTTTCCCTTGGCGCCCCCCTATTTATGCAGTATTTCTTTTTGCTTCATTTTCCTCCTAAAGAGCTACTTGCCTTTTAATTGCCTTTGTACAAAATCTACTCATTCAAAAGAAATCAGGTATGTTATGTCCCAGAATCTGGGCTAGGATCTGGAGAATAGTAGATGAAAAAAATACTTTGAGGTCAACACTATTTTTGTTTTCAAATTATCCTTTAAAACAGCAACAGCAACAACAAGACTCTGATTAAAGCTGCAGGTAAACAATAAGGACTTTTATTTATTTCCTTAATTTCAGGGTCAATGCATTTTTGCAATGATCTCTTTCCTCAGAATGTGAAAGGGAATGAACTTATGGAAAGTGGAAGGTCAATCTAAGCAAGATAAATGGGTATGTCTTATGTCTGAGGGAAGAAGGACAGCCCACCATGCTGGTGATGAAGGGAGTTCTAGTGTGACGTAGAAGTTAGACACTTAATATTTTCTACTTTTATTATTGAATACGGAATGCCCTTTGCAAAGCAGGAAGTTAGATCCTGGAATATTAGCTCTGTAAAAACAAACATGATACTAATTTTAAAAGCTCTGTCTTTTAGTGATTGAAAGAAATTTTGCTTTTGAAAGAGTGAACTGGAGAAAATATCTAATGATAAAGGAGTGATGGTAAGGTCAAAGGTGCCTGTTTACTCCTCTGTTCCTCTTGACTGAAGATTGTCTTAGATTTTATAAACTAATATCCCTATAGAATGAATTAACATCAATATCAGGAGAGTTCTCACCAGGCGGATGGAGTTATAATTCTTTTCTAGTCTCAATTTTAAATCAACTTGAATCTAACTTAATTATTTTAAGTTTATAATAGGAGATAATGAGTTTTTCCCAATGGATATAAGGCTTATAATTCTTGTCATTGCAATAACCTATTTCAGATATCTATGAAACTCATCTCAATCCATGTAAGTTAAGTCAGAATCTTCAGTGACCTAAAATTTCTTACTGAAGACATTCCTGTAGTATTGCCCAGTGGATGGCACCTAATAATAAAGTTCACTTCTTGAAGCGCTTGATATCTGGGAAAAGGTAAGAAAGTGAAAGATTAGCCCAGCCAAGCTCTGATGGTGATAAACACGTTTATTCAAAGAACAAGATTTCCACTTAAGTTATTCTGTATACTATATTCAATTGTAGGGTCATATATCTCTCTTAAGAATTTCTTTGTGAAGACCCTATAGCTGAAATGTTAGGCAAAGTGACTGACTTTCCCCTATTTCCTTGTGTATCATGATAATCTTGAAGTCACAACTACAACAAATGATAACATACTCTTTTACTATGCATCATCATTATGCAGCCACCCCCATATCATGGACTTGACATCTGGATGAGAGCTAGATGAACCCACATTAGTAACATCATTATCATCCCAAGTCCATAGTTTGCATTAGGGTTCACTCTTGGTGATCACTACCCCCAAGTTCTATGTGCTCTCCCTGGTCATTCCCCCCACCTTGGTGACCAGAATGTCATAAGGTTGGAATCATAGAACATGTAGAGTGGTTTCTTTCTTTTAATAATACGCACTTAAGTTTTCTTCATGTCTTTTCATAGCTTGATAGCTCATTTGTTTTTAGCTTGAGTAATCTCCCATTGTCTGAACATATCAGTTTATCTATCTTATTTTTAGTTTTAATTGCTATGGCACATTTTTTAATGTGCATACTCTCAAGAAAAACAGATGGATTAATTGATATGATTCATCAAATACAGTGTAGTAGCTTCCAATTTGGAGTCATAGCCACCAAGACACTGGACTGGTTTTACATTTGAGAATATTCATGCAAGCTAGCATATAATTTCATCATTTATGTTAACCTATCTAAGCTTTTTCCCCCTCTCTTTTGGAATCTCAACACACTTCTGAAGGCTATGTGATGATGATCCCCAAATTTAGCAACTCTGTAGTGTTATCTGTTGTTGGAAAATGATTTAAATATACACTGATTAAAAAGTGCTAATTATGTTATTACTGATTCATGATAGAAAACCACCTTCTGTTACTAGTGTATGTGACTTTACATTTGCCACTGCTGCCAAGATAAAGGAAGCTTTGTGATCATACACTTTCATAGTCAATAAATTGTACAAATAAACTGAAAGTGATATCTAAGCATGTGGGTCATACAGCAGCTCTATATTTTGAATGGAAAGATGACCTAGGACCATGCCCACTCTGAATGAGCAAGTGTGGGTGTTGGAGTAACAACCTTAGCAGTTACTGTGGGTGAGTGGGGAGTGCTGACTGAGGATGAAAAGGGTGTGGCAAAATTGTTGACATTTATATGTTGTAGCTGCAGTGATGTGTGGCACCTTGCATTACTGCAGAGATGAAGGTGTGGTTGTGGAAAGAATATTGGCTTAGATGCAAATGAATGAGGCTGATAGTCCATGAACAGCTCTCTCCCTAACTTGTTCTAAAATGAATGTCAAGGCACAGGGTCTTCAGGTCTTTATTTTGCATCCATTTTGTACCAAGCTCATAGGTATGACAAGGTAATAGATGGAAAAATATTTTGCAGAAGAGTTTTTGAACACCAAAAGGTTATTTAATTATTTTTATATACTAAAATGAAGTCAGTTTTTTATGTTGCTATAGAAAATTAATCAATGTTTTTAGGTCTTTGCAACCATTGAGCGTTATTCAGACATTAGTAATTTGACTAAAAGTTGCAGATGGAATGGTCACTCTGTTTCTGCGAAGATAAAGTGTTAGGTTTTAATTCTTTTGTTCAGACCCCTCAACCATAGAACAAATTACAAATCCATCTTTTCAGCAGGCTTTCTGGTCTTTGAGTTGAACACATACCTTTCTTCTTTTGAACAATTTAACTTTGAGTACAGGAAAGGTATTACATTGAATAGCATTTTTTTTCATAAAGTGGAATTTGAATACAGTATTGGGAAAGTGTATCTCACCCCCCAAAAGGCCCTTCAGTCTCCATTATTATTTTTCTTGTGAAGAACCTATCTTTTCCATTCCTCCCCTCTTAAGTGACTTTTTCTCATAATCATTTTCTTCCTGAGTACCATTTATTATCTCACAGAAAAAAAAGCAGAGACTAAAAAAATCCTTTTCAAGGTACATCCAAGATATCATAGCAATATTTTCTGTTCACAGTGCAGGATAAATCTGACTCTTTCTTGATTTTTTGGTCTTCATATGGCATCCGAAACAGTTGTTCGCATTCACACATTTATGTTCCACCATATGCATACTGTGTGCAACTCCGTTGTTTTAAAATATTTTATTGGTTCTCCTTTTTAACTCAACTTTTGATGGGTGTCCTTGAAGAACTTGCATGAAAAAAATGTAAATGTGAATGATTCATTCACTTTGAACATATGTAACTATTTTGGAGGAATTTTACCCTCCATGGAGCATCCTGTTCTTACAAGGAGTATGCTTTGTACTTCGGTTCTAATCACAGCTGGCTTCTGGAAATTATTATATTTCAAACCTGTACTTTTTCTATTCTATGCTTACTTTAATGAGTTATTATTTATGTGTACTAGACTGTCCTGAATTTTTGGTGGTTGTGAAGGTGGTCAGCAGGTTTTTGCCTTTCACTTGTGCAAATAGCTCCGTGTAACATGGTTTAGTATAAAATCTGGTTGCACTTCAGATTTCTAAGTCATTGGATTCTTTCTGGGCAAAATCATTGTTCAAGGTCAGATTTGTCAGGTGTAAGGTGGGAGCTTCCCAAACCTCTCCCCCTGCTTTCTGGGCATATGTAGTCCTGGCTGCTGAGCAACTCCTCCTCCTCCAAAATGTTGAGTTTTTTTTTGTTTTTTTTTTAAGCAACTTCTCAGTCTTCAAAGCATTTCATGGGAGTGTCCTGTGTCTCTGGCTGTATGACTTACTGACCTATGCCCTATGCTGTCTCCTCTTTAAGAGGCATGCATGTATCTTCTAGCTATTATCAGAGCATACAGCTATAAAATACAATGACCCATCCTGCTTCTAAAATTACTTTCCCAGTAACTAATCAGCATATGGGAAAAGGTTTGGACATTTTTTAAATTGTTTAACTTAAAACCCAGAGCACCTCTTGTAATGTTCAAAATTTCTGTTGTACTGTTATGTCTTGTGTTTTAACTGGGCGAGTCAGTGAATAAACTGTTAGAAAAACCCCTTGAAACTATGTTAGAACATAAAAAATTGTTTACCTGTGATAAAGAATAAGTACATGATTAGAAAAATTATGCTGTTTTTCTTGTGCAAATAATGCTTAAGGCAGATGTTCAGTCTCACAGTGATGTTGGAAGCATATTTTATGCAGCCTAAAAACTATTTCTGTATTAGATATTTAAATGCATGAGGATACATTCTAATTGCTTTTTGTTTAAAACAGAAACATAGAAGAAGCATTAGTCCCAGTTTGTACAAAATGTCTACTGCAACTGAACTCATGGTAGTTTGAAACTGAAAATCATTCCTTTTTTTGTAAAACTGCTGCTACTGGTTTTATCAATAAAGTTTAAGCAGATGGCTTGTATGTATATGTGTGAAATTTTTTATGTTAAAAAAAGATAGTTTTGTAGCATCAACATGCAAATTTTATGGGCTCAAATGATATTGCTTATTTTAGTATATACAAAGTCCATTAAATCCGAAACCAGACCAACTGCAGACATATATGTTAGAACTTGAAGCATTATATTTATGATCCAGCTAATTTATTTTAGATTTAGGGTGTCATAGGCTTTTATGGTGGACATGTATACAACCAACTCCAAGCTAGCTTATATGTAAAGAGCCATATGAATATAAAGATAATCTGAAATAACTAAATTGTATGTGATAAGGATTCTGAGAAGGCAAAAAAAAGTCAGTATTTGTGTACTTAAGATTCTGTAGTTACTCATCAGAGAGGCTCTTGCCTGGGTCTTTCCCCTTTATATCCACCCAGGTCTAATATGTTACTGCAGAGATGCAGGAGGCAGTAGGGAGAACTGAAATCAGATGCCTCCATAGCAGTAAACAAATTATTGACACTCCTCAAAAACAACAGAAGTCAGAAAAATTTTGTTTCGGGGAAATCCATTTTTATCATGTTTGTCTACTAGTTGCCTATTACTTGAAATAATTAATACTGCTATAATAAATATCAGTGAATGAGGACAAAAAGATACACTTCTCCATAATCTATTTTTGTTCCTGCAGCTTTTCTCTTAGTATCTCAGGGATTGAAGTCCAGCCTTGTGACTCCGAAGAAATCGTTTGCTATGCAAATGAAGGAGGGAGAAAAGACATAGGATCAAATGCATGTTTGAGTTGGGCTTAGAGGTGGCCATGTTCAATACCATTGTCCGGAACTAATAACATAAATCCACCTTTATTTAAGAAGCCTGGGAATCACAGTTTATTTGTATGTATAGAAAAGCATCAATCGGTTGAATATTTTCCAGACAGAATCTAAGGCACATTTTCCCCTCATTTTTTAAAGATTTTCTTTCAAATGTTGTAGCAGTAGTGATAATTTAAGGAAAATTTGCTAACTTGCAAGCTCATTTGGTGTTTAAGTTCTTATCCTTGGTGGCATTAGAACATTATGGTTCAATTAAGACTTGTAGTAATTGTTCACCTTATTTAGAGCATCTCAACACTTTAATAGGAAAGGGGGGTGCTATTGGAAATGAAGATCATTTGACTTTGCATTTCCAAGGGCAGCCCAACAGGCTTTGAGCTAAGAGCCTGAGCAGGGTTGAACGTTCCCACATGTGTATGTGCAGTAGTAAATATGTACACATGTAACATATTGAAAACACCAAAGCAGATAATATAAATGAGCAAAGCACAATATTGCTGAGGGAACAGATTTTCCAGTATTTTAATCTTAGAATAAACCATCTGCAGAACCGAAAACTTGACAAATGATTGCTATCTTCTGACATTGCTTCAAAAGAGACTTAGCCATCATAAAACGTTAAAATAATTGAGACAACCATTTATGATTCTGGTTCTTAAAATCTTTTGTAGTGATTTTAAAAAATTCATAACCATCTTGACTAACATTTTATTGATGAATCAAATCACATTATGTGTCTTGTAATCTTCATAGTCTCTTTACAGTTTCTCAAGAGTATCTCCAGGGACATTCAGAGACATGGTTCAAGCAGCAGCTTCAGTGACAATTCATAGTTCTGATGAATTTTAATGTGGCTTCTACTACATAATAAAACATCTGATTCTTTTTTAGCAAGCAGATAAGGAGTGGAGACAGGATTAGTATTACATCTGTGGCTGTCTCAACAAGGGACAAGATGCACTGGTGAGAAGATGAGAATTTAGATGAATTCTAAGGTAGATTACATGGTATTTTAATAGTTAATTTTAAAAATCTAAATTGTGTTTTGAGATATTTTCTCTAATCACTTGCAGGAGAATTGAAGAACTTATAAAATTATATCTGTATTCATAGTCCAGTGAAGATTAATCTCATTCCTGTGTTCTATTTCTGGCTTTGCCACCAAGCAATTCTGATCTTGAGATTACCGAAACCTTTTCTTTTAATGTCTTCAAATGTCTTTTCCTTAAGGGTTGTCACAGATGAAGAGGGATTTGGCAATTATTTGGTGAGTTATATTGACAGCAAAGATTTTCTCATCTGTTCCATTAAAGTATACTGTAAGTGCTACCCATATTGGCCAAGTTAGCTAGCTCTTTTCTAAATAGATATTTTGTTGTTGTTCCATAGAGATGAAACACTTAACAATAGAGTATGCTTTTCACCTGAGGTAGAAAAGTATTATAAGGAAATGTGAAATGGTGACTTCAGAGAACTCAAATGCCTCCATGGAGAGAAAAGGAATTAGAAAAATACATGAAGGACTTTCAGGCTATTCCTCATTGTCATTAAAATCCAGGTACTGACCTTTATAAGATGCTTTGAGAAGGTAAAGAAATTGCCGCACCAACATAGTATCTCATAATGGGCAGAAAAATATTTGGGTAATAGACTTTTTATCTGTTGTTCTACTTGATACAAATAGCAACTAGTGGCTGACTGCTTAGAGGCTTGTGTAAGTTCACTGACAGTTACATAGCTAAGGTGAGACCAGGGATCTCCGGCCAGGTAGGGAGGCTCCATCTGCTCCCATACTCCATCCACTCACTCAACTTTTGATGTAGGCAGTGGTGTGCTAGGTGCTAGGGACACAATATCAGCAAAGTGGGACAGTCATAAAGCTTGGTGTGAGGATTCTTGTGAAATGGAGTCAGCAGGATGATTGGGACTGTTAAAAGGAGGCTAATCTAGTGAACGGAGACTGACAGGGGACAGCAGTAAGAGAAACAGGAATTTAAACTGAGACTTGCAGAGAGAGTAGTAATAAACAAGGTGAAAGGGAGGAGACTGTTGAGGAAGAAGAAATAGTATCATGAGACTAATGAGAACCTTTCCCATTCAAGGACACTTGAAAAACATCCTGCATGAAGGAGACTTAGAAACAAAGGGGAAACCTGAGATAAGCCAGCCAAAAAGACAAGGCTGATTGAGATTATCAACAACTTTCTCCCCTAATTTTTAATACATAGCAGTGGTGCAATTCTGGCTAGACCCTCTCCTGTCTCATAGCTTTGAAATGGATCTTTCTCAAAGTCCCCTTTCATTCCACACAGCTATAATGGTACCATCAGATCTTCAACCAACCTTGGCTTGTTACATTTTCCAGGCAAATTTTTAGTTATCAACTTTACCCCTAACTGGGTTTAGGTATAATTGAAAACAATTTAAAAATATTTAATGTATACAAAGTGAAGCTTTGAGGGACATAGGCATAATGAAAGGAGAACCACACACAATGGAATTAATTAACACAAGGTTTCAGCTTTATAAGCCTCAAGGTTTATAACATTAGCAAATCACTAACTAAATTTTTTCATAATGCAGTCATGGTATTGCTAAGTTGGTACTGGGGCCTGAGACAGCAGAGGTCCTTGAGATTTGTAGGGCTGCTTTGAGTATTTCCTTCCACTGCAGAATGTCTGCCGCGGTTGGAGCCAACATGAAGCTGGTGTGGCAGCCTGCCCTGCCTTGGATGACAGCAACTTCTTTTTTTAATTGAATCCCAAGGGTGCCCTCTTCCTTCCAGACCCTGGCCCGACCCCATAAGAGAGCAGCCAAGTGGTATATCTCCTTCGATGAGAATTGTCTCTAAAGAATAGCTTTGGGAAAAATTTCTCCGCTAGGTTTGTCATCTTTCCTTTTTTAAATCTCATTTACTGACTACCATTTTTGCCCACGTTGACAAGCTCATCATCTCGCCCACCCAGAGATAACCACACCATTGAGCAATAGTACCAATAAGTAGTGGTTAAAAATAACAACATAACTTAAATGAAATATCAGAAATGATACAATGTTTGGGGTGATTTTATACTAATGGGTAAATGACTGAAACATGCATACCTTTTCCAGTCTCGTTTATGAAGACTTTTGTGTATTTTTATTTTAAAGGCATAGGCATATTAACCTGAGGTTTTAATTAACTACTGGATTAAAATGAAGACTTTCCAATTGAATAAAGGACAGTTTTCCAAAATCTTTGGCTCCATAATAGGCAGCTATAGACAGTGCCAGAAGAAATTAGATTCTAGTCTGGTTTGCATAGATTAGTATTTTCTTCTTCAAAATCTATCAACAGCTCAAACCTGCACCTACAAACGGAAACTTGATGAGCAAAACAGTTTCAGCGACAGCAGAAGATCTACTCTGCATCACTGGGCCTCACCCCAACAGGCACACTCTGCTTCTCCAGTCACCAGGGTCCTGTCCTAAAGCGAGGCCATCCCAGCAAAAGTCTCAGTGTCTAAAAGGCAGTGACCAAGTTCTACTGCTTCCACAGCTGTTGAAACTGCCACCCAGGCCATTCCTGCCCTCAAATCTGATAGCCAACAACGGACTAGCAAGGGGCTGCAGCAAATGACTTTGCCCCAGCTCAGGCCGCCTAGGAGGAAGCAGGGTCCTAGGTCCCAGGAGAGAACTGCAGTGCTCACCTACCCCCAGTTTCCCTCTCTTAGGGACCCCATTTAGGAGGTGAGCACAGAATCCCCCTCCTGGGGGGCTCTTTGTTCGCCAAGCCTTCCAGGTTCCCGCTCTCAAACCTCGCTCCCAGCAGCCCCCGCTAGTACACTCGACCTACAGGAAAGTTGCTCCTGAGCTGTGGAGGGGCGTCATCGCCTCCTAGCAACGCTCCTAGCAACCGGGTAACATCTGCTCCCTCTGGTCCAATGCGAGCAGAGAACAGCTAAGCGCCCGCCTTGCGTTCTGAACCCCGAGCAAGAGGCGCTTCAGAGACTGGAGCGACAGACCTGCAGGAGCCTGGGTTGCCGACTGAGCTGCAGCAGCCGCTGCCTCTGCCGCCGCCGCGCCGCCGCCGCCTCTGCCGCTGTCGCTGTCAGCGCCGGTCCGAAGAGGGACAGCGTTGCAAAATCTGGAGGGAGCATCGAACTCCGCGCCTTTATGAAACAGGTGCATGCGCCAATCGCCTGGTGAGTAGACCCAGCTCACAAGGTTCCTCTGGACTCACCCATCCAGGTACCTTCCTCTGAGGTTTAGAAAAAACTCATCTCATCATTGAGGCTGAGCAAAGGGACACGTTCTGGGATCCCACCCCAGCCCCAGTTACTGAAAAGTGGGCAGCTGGTGACTCCTGATAGTCTGATTTGATTTTTTGTAATCTTGAGATTTGTTCTTGAGGATTCTCCTGGCCTCTGCTGTTAGGTTTGTTCGGAAGTTTTCAGCCGTTCATGTTTTTTCTTTGACTTAGAGGCTGATGGGCGCGAGGACAGCTGGAAGCTGGAAGCGCCATAGAAAGTCTGTGGCTAAGGTTAAACCGACACCGTATAGTCTTGACTAATTGAATCAACACATATGGAGAGTGACAGTCGTGTTAGGTCCTGCTCTGGAAAAGGTCCATTTGGCCAGGAGCAGCCCTTCAGTGTTACTCAACCTCCTGAAAAGTAACCATAGTAACTCACCTCTTTTAATGGGATCCTCCTCATTGGCTGCCTATCTTCCTTTGGAAAGCTCATCTCTCTAAATATAGAAGATGATGAGATCTGTAAGCATACATCTATGCAGAAAGGCTACAGTTAAACGTGGTGGTTTAAAGAAAAAAACAGTTTTCAAAGAAAAAGTACCATTTGGCTATTTCAAATCTTGTGAGAACTAGTGTGTATTTCAGAGAATGATTGAGTTAATCTGTTTTGAGTTAACTGCTGGATTGTTAACTTTAGAAGGAATATTTCCTGAAATTATATAAGACCTGGCATTTAAGAACAAATTAAGTACATCTGATTCTGATTTCAAATAAAATCATTCTACAGGTAATCTTAAAATAATTGTCTGGTAAATAATTGGTGAGATCAGCTACTTAGTTACTTCCAAATTTCTTAGGATAGTTAAGGTTCCTCATGTTTAAAATAAATCTGGGAGATGTTACAGTATGTTTATGTGTTGGAAGGTTTATCTGTTTGTTTATTTATTCATCTATCTGGTCCAGATTAAGCCCACCTTGTACCTCTTAGTGGCTTCCTAGTTCATGCTTTCTACTGACTTGACAACGAGCTTAAGTCAGGGCAGTATTTTGATGTTTTTTGTGAATGTCTTCTTGTTTCAACATCTCAGGTAACCATTCATGAGCCTGAGGCTGTGAGAAATGCTCTCTGTGCAAAGGGGAACTCTCACCAGATATTCTGAAGCTCTCCTAGAAATACATTTTTCAGATTGATTCAGCATTACCAGGTAATCACTAGCTGAAAAGATATTACTGTTTAAATATGTATCCAGAAAAATAAATGCTAATGTAGCATTACCATAACTTACAAGATCAATATAAGGGGTTGTTTATATGGATGGTTGCTGGGTAGAAGTCAATAGAGGTTTTCTGTAGAAAGGACATTTGTGGGCTGGCAGATTTTACTCTCTAAAGCCCATGGATGGGCCAGATTAGGTAAACTGGCTCAGGGAACATGTCAAGGTGGGAGCTTTGTGGGCACATAGGTGCATGCCTGAATGAAGGAAATGAAGAGAACCCTCCAAGTGGCACAAAAAAAGATTGTGGTGGTGCTTTTACATTTCATTTGCATTAAGGTCATGATGATAAAAATCATGAATGTTAAATATTTTTAACTCAATTTTCAAAACAGAATGAAGTCTTTTAATGAGTGCTCAGCCTCCAGTGTTGTGTAACTTTCACATGCACTGAGCTATCCACGTGCAGGTCCTGGAGGCAACCAGCCTAGCAACCTACAATTAAATTCATAAAAACATACCTTGCTTCTCTTGTCCCCTTTACCTCCCTTTATAAAAATAATAGAATGGACAAAAATTTCCAGAGACTTATTTGCAAATTTCCTCTGGTCTGGTTTATATGCATATCAGTGGGCTTTAAAAGTACCACTTTCATAATTACCTACTGAAATACCTGAAGTTTAATTATTTTAAGCTTTAAAGAGGACCATTTGAACTATTAAAATGGTGATTTCATTCATCTTCAGCACCACCCAACCTTCTGTGTTCCTCCATCATAGCTATTTTATGATGAAAAACAAATACTAGGAGACTAGTCAACCACTATGAGATCTTCTGTCATCTACCATGAGATATTATATATGTTCTGTTCATGTTATCAATCTGAGGAAAGTTTGAGTAAAGCAGCCACAGTGTTGGTTCATGTATATGCATTAATCTTATGCATTAGTAATTTATACACATCCTATTGCTTATATAATATGCATAGAACTTTGAAATCATTCAGAGCCCTTTAATTTATATGAATGAGACTGCCCTTTCACTGAAACCACTGTTAAAATAAAAAAGGTCAAGTGCAGAATGGTCTTAAATTCTAATTTTGACACTATCATGAATGTATAATGTACAAAATGCATACAGTACAATTTTGATGAACATATCTGTTTCATTTTATTCATCAGAATGTATTATCATAGTATTTAGTTTTAAATAAAAATAACAATAAATCAAATATATTATTATAATATAAACATTAACCCTAGAGATATTGGTGGAGCCTCAGAATATGTAATAAAATTCCAACAATTTATAATTAAGGACCTTGTTACACTTATCAATTTGAACACCAGCTATATTTGTAAGAATCACAGGTTATAAAGAGGGGGTTTCACAAAGGACTGGAAGACTGAGATCAGGCAGGTTATAACGGAAACCATGTTCTAATTTCTATGTATCCTCATAGACTCTATTTGAAAGATTTTAGGTATTCCATGTTCAAATTTATGTCATGTTACTTTCATGGGATTTAGAAAATGTTTTGAAATAGAGAGATATTGAAAGATTTTATCAAGATGCTGAAGCCCTTTCCTCCACATCTGGACTCTCCACTGAGGGCTTATTCATGCCAGCTGGCATTCGTTGTCAAAACACCAACATCCCAGCAATAGCGCTAAAGCCAAGGTGTAAGCAATTCAGATTGCTCTGTTTGCCAAACAGAATGCTTCAGAAACCCAGAAAAAGCTCAAGTAAAATAATGATTTCAGGAGGAGTAAATTGACCACAATCATTCAGCACTAAAACTGAGGAATAAGTACGCCTCCAGTTTTGGGAAGTGCTTTTATCAGTTGCTCTCTCTCTCTCAAGTTAAATAAGTTGGCTGTCTAAACAGTGTCAATCCCTTGCTTTAATACGTTGAATTTTTAATCTTAACAATTATTTTAACTTTTCCGACTACATGTATACATTATATAATCAGACTTATAATACAGCCATCTAGTTTACTAAAATAATTCTCATTGGAGGCGATAAAGGATATTAATGTAAAGCACTAAGGGCTTCTAGGGTCCTATTCAGCATGTAATATAGTTTTAATTTTAGAAAATAAAAATATTCATATTAAAATTATAGAAAGGTGCAACAAAAATATCTTGTTAGGTAAAGATATAAGAATCTAAGTATCAGCGATGCTTATAAAGGGGCAGAGCAAAAGGCTTGAAGTGGGAAAATCCTCCCTGAGGTATCGGTGGATTTTTACAAATGGTTATTAAAAGATAAAATGGGCCCTCCCCTGTGGCGCAGTGGGTTAAAGCACAGCACTGAGAATCTAAAGCCGCTTCCGCATGAGTTCAATTCCCGCCTGCCCCGGA
>NW_004567114.1:29977384-29980593 GCF_000260355.1 Condylura cristata | reverse complement strand
CACTCTGTCTCTGGTGAAGCCTCTCACCGCCCCTGAGCCTCTGGCCTGTACCCCAGTTCTATATGCACAAATAAATAAATCTTTAAAAAAAAAAGATAAAATGCAGCAAGAAAATTTGGGGATATTGAAAAGAGAAATTGGGACTCAAAAAGCATAGTAAGTTCATAGTCATGCACGTTGAGGTTCAGTTGCCTCCTTTCTGACATGCTGTTGAGGGCATTTATTAACTTAAATGTCATGCCTGAGCTTGAACACAATGACTTTTAATGAAGAACATACAGTTCATTAGAAAACAGGTATCCTGTGAATGAAGAACATTTCCCTGCTAGAGCACCTTCAGATGGTGACACAGATCAGGCACCATCACCCAACCCCTGAGCAAAGTCAGATATACTATGAGTGAGTAAAGTTCATGATTAGTGCCATCAGGTTTTTCTTCAATCCTTCTGTGATCCCTGGCAAATTCTCCCAACACTGGCAATATACCCAAACCTGATGGTGTTTCAAAGGGGAAGATGATGCATGTAGATTCATTACTTTTTATAAGACCATCCATTGCCTCCCACCTACTAGGGATCATAAACCCCCTTTTCTAAGCAACAAATCTGGTACATAAGGAAGTTATAACAGCCCCCAGAGGTTACTGATAAGGCACTTCTTGAAACTTATGTCTAGCAATTTGATTGCTTTGACAATTTTACTTTTTTAGGATTCATTCCCACATACTAAGGTGAAAGCGGGTCTCCATAAAATTGGACCTGATTATGGCAAAACTCAGGATTTGGTGCAATATCTACAGTCATTTCCTGTTCACATGGCAGTCTGTTCCATGATGTCCTTTTCACCTCAGAGCCCACTACCAGTGGAATAGAAGAGATTTGTGGAACTGGTGGCATTTTATTTAATATTCCCTACCCATGTTTGGAGGATCCCAAGATACATGGACCCTAGTGCCTGCCAATGCTGAGTCTCTTGAGAAAGAGACTAGCACTAGCTGTCAGTATCTCTAGAAGATTCTGAGAAAGTCACTCTGGAGTTTCAGGAAATTCTAAACTGCCTGTAGACTAAATCTTGTGTTTGGGCTGAATGGCAAATCTGAAGAATAGCTTTTCTATTTTCTCATAGCTAAAAGCTGGTATTAAGTGAATGATCCAGAAAAGTACTGGATAAGGGGTTATAAGGGCAACGATTGCTAGAATATTGCTAGACAACAGCAAAACTAATGGTCTGCAGAAGGCACAACATCGTGGCCTTGAAGGTGTCACCTGCCTACTTTCTTGGACACACTCAGAATGTACCCTGTGCTCCCCTCAAGAGAGGACAGTGTCATACATACAGACTGTCCTGCTGAGCAGGATGTACTGTGAGGTAAACAATGAGACCACTGCCATAGGAGTACCTAATATTTACTGAGCAGAAAATAAGAGATGATGGGACAGTCACTGTTTTAAACTCAAAGCCTTAAGGCCTTGAGTTTTAAACATCATCTCATTTGATTCACATCTAACTCAATACATTGGATATTGTTCTCCCATTTAATTCATGAGAAAACCCAAGCACTTTGAGGTTAACTACTTTTCTTGATGTCACTAAGCAAGTGAACTGTAGAGCTGGAATTTGAACTGGCACTGTGAAGCAGCACTGGAAGTCATGCTGAAGTATTTTAAGTCAGCTAGCAAGACAGTAGCACATGGATCAAAGTGACAGATGAGATGACTCTGAAGAACAAAAGCAGTCACGGCCTTGAGGGCAGGATGTCTTCTAGCTTTGTTAGTTTTGCCATCAACAAAGCATCATTTAGATAGAACACCAACTCTTTAAGGCTCAAGCCAGGTTAACACCATACAAAGAGAAATGAGTGTGGCAAGGGTGCCAGGCCCATGACTAGTCTTTGATGTGAGTCAGGTTTCATCTGAGACTGGAACCCACCTCATTCTCCCCATCTATCAGTCTCCCCCTTTGCCTGTGGCTACAGATACACATGTCTAAGAGGACAGTCTTCATGCTGCTTCTACAGTATTTCTTTTTTAAAGATTTATTTATCCATGCATACAGAACTGGAGTACAGGCTAGAGGTGCAGGGGAGGTGAGAGGCTTCACCAGAGACAGAGGGGGAAGCAGAGCAGGCAGATTGATGAAGTACATTGTTGAGGGGCGCAGTGGGAGAGACAGGAAAGGTCTGCTGCTGCGCCATGTGGGTCACTTCTGGGGAGGGGATTGAACCTGGGCTAAAGTGGCTGCAGTTGACTGGCTTCACAGCACTGCACTCCCACCCATGGTGCCACCAGGGAGGGCCCTCTTCAGTATTTGAATTAGTGTATCATGGGGAAGAAAATGAAAACCACACCCAAATTAAGATCCCCTAAACTCCTCATCACTTCATCCTCTCTCAGATTTTTCAGTCTTAGACAAAGAATGGATGACATGGTCAGAAGTTGTTCTTTTATTATTGTCTGTTCTCTTGAAGTATTTATAAATTATTTTGCTGGTGATCTTTCCTTAATGTACTGCCCCTGGGTCATGTATCAAATGAAATCACTTGTACAATAATAGGATTTAGTTGTCTGGAAGCAGAAGCAGAACAATAAGGAAGAGTATTTGAACAATTGTTTGTTATTATATTTTAAACATTTATTTGAAGAAATGTGTGTGAACTGAACTGCCAGAACCCCTATGACAATGAGGGTTATTCTGTTCGATGACTTAATTTGTTGCTTGTTGAAATTTACCCTATCAAATGCATTGAATCCCTTCCAGGTATTTTATGTGCCTAGAAGTTATAGCATTAAAGACAATTTGAATATTCTAGTCAGCATTAGCCATCTTACCTTCAGAGATAAATATAGGTTCAGCATAACTCAGTTTTATAATCTTTGTTTGCAGAGTTCAGAGCATGAGTATGAAGACAAAGTTTTTTTTTTCAAAAAAAATTCATATCTATCTCATCATCTGCTTTATTTGAATCATGGGTTAGGTTGAGTTCGGCTTCCGAGTTTCAGGAGAATGATACTAAAAAATTTATTTATGCACTTACTGGATTATAACATGCATACATCTTTGGATATTCAGAGTAACTTTAACTCTCCATCTGGTTGTTTCAAAACAATTCACTTTTCCATCATCCAAATTTAAGACCAGAGACAATAATCCAGAAATGTTTTCTTGGAGTCTTTATAGTACCTTTTCTCTCTCTCTCTCTCTCTCTCTCT
>NW_004567114.1:29962441-29977168 GCF_000260355.1 Condylura cristata | reverse complement strand
GGTCAGGAGAGGTCTGCCACGCCATGTGGATCTCCTCAGGGGCAGGCGGGGATCGAACTCATGCGGAAGTGGCTTAAGCTTCTTAGTGCAATGCTTTAACCCGCTGCACCACCAGGGAGGACCCAGTACCTGTACTATATATTTTTAAATTGATCATTTGGAGTAGTCTACTATCTTTTAACTCTCTAATTGTAACCTAGCCCCTCTGGGAGATAGGGTGGTGAAAGAGTTTTAGTGTCAGAGCTAGGAGACCAGCCTGGCATGTGCTTCTGTGTGACAAACCTATTGGCACTAATAAGAAGTAGAATTTGAGTGCTTGCTCTATGCTGGGCACAGAGCCAGTCACTTTGCGTGAATTATTTCAATGATCCTTCGTGTCAGTGTTATTTCTATCCCCACTTTATAAATGAGATTTATAGTGAGTTGATGTAATTTCCTTACTGTCACATATAAGAAGCAGCAGACTTGAAATTCAAACCCTCTTCCTTCTGATTTCAGAATCCAAACGCAGCCATGCAAGAAGTGGTAAACCACCAAACCACTCTGTGCCATAGTTTCTCTTCTACAACCTTGGAGATTGAATCAGGTCATTGAAAGATTCCAACTCTGATCTGTTTAAATTTTAGTCCAGCCAGTAAGCCAGATGTAGGAATTTGTGTTTGCTATATATTTTAGCCTCAAAGTGGCTAAAGCTTCTCCAAGATTCGATGCTGAAAACATTGCAAATAACTAAACAGCCTGCAAGGAGGTGATTGTCAAACTCATACCAGCTGTGAAAGCTTTTCAACATTTCAATAACCCATGGGGGTGTTTTGAAGAGCAATAAACTAAGTGAATGAGTGTGTTGCTTTTGGTACTGAGACTCAGATCTAGACCCCTGAGAATTTACTCTGTATTTTCATGATCTGAATTGTTCTAATCAGACCACTTCTGTATTTTAGGCAAATAGCTTGAATACAGCCAGTCAATCTTCATGAAGCTTGGAGATACTTAGTATATTTTTTTGGTTTCAATCTATACTAATATCTTCCCCAGAGCATCATTTAATTTATATGACTGGTTCTCTAAGCTGCTTCTGGCCTCACTTGTGCCGTTCAAAAAAGGTTTTTAATTGACCATAAATGCTGTAGACATTTTATTAAAGAAAATTAACAGACATTAAAATATCTATATTGGCCCTCCCTGGTGGCACAATGGGTTAGGACACAGCATTGCAAGCTAGCCTCAGCCTCTTTAGTGAGAGTTTGATCCCCGCTCTGGAGGTGACCCACATGGTGCAGCAGACCTCTCCTGTCTCACCCCCTGCTCCCCTCAGCAGTGTACTTCATTAATCTGCCTGTTCTGCTTTCCACTGTCTCTGGTGAATTCTTTCATCACCCCTGCATTTCTGGTCTGTATCCCCGTTCTGTAGGCATAAATAAATAAATCTTTAAAAAAATCTATATGTATATATTTAGTCCTCTCTCTCTACATATGCCTTTCCATCATCTATCTATGTATCTATCTATCATCTATAGATCTATCTAATCTATTTATATTCTGCCTATCTGTCATCACTCTTCTCAGTTCAAAGTTTTTCCTGCACTACAGTAATACACTGGGTGTTGTTGAAAAAAGAAAACAAAAAAACAGTGACCTGTCCAGCTGTAATGCTAACAACAGTCATTGATATTTCTTAATGTGAACCTAGGAATTTATGTAAAAAAGTGACCTCATTCTTTCTTTGCTGCTTAGTTAAAAGGCACTCTGGCTTTGTCCATGATGCTAAGGCAGCTAAGCTGATGAAACCAATGTTACAGTAGCAATGACAACAAAATTCAATCAGACCAATTGCTTGGCATTCTAATGATAAGGCCATCAGTGGACTGGCTGGACATTCGCTTTTAACTTGGCATGCGGTATGCCACCACCACTGCCAGCACTACAACATCGAGGTGCTCAAAATGTAGACTATGGACTGCAGCACTGACTTATGGAAATTTGTTAGAGGTATAAATTCTTTGCTTGAGTCCAGGCCTACTGCTTTAGAAACTCTGGATTTGGGGCCCAGAGATCTGGGTTGTAGAATGGCCCTACCTTTTGAAATCTGTGTAAATGCTTCTATGCTGAGTTTTACTTATTGCATTCAGAGACTGTCCACATTATGTGGCAACAGTCATCTTTCCCTCGATTTTGAATGATCACTACATGCTTGCCTCTTTTTTTTAGGTCAGAGATACCAGTGGTTTAACATTTTTATAAAAGTCTGCCCTCTTATAGAATAACGAACAGCCAAATACCAGAGACATGTTGTGGGGGTGGAGTAGGGAATGGGATCAAAACTGGGGGTGGGTGGGGAGGGAAGTGCACGGGACTATGGCGATGGCACCCGGGTGACTCGGTGATGGGAAACCCACGGGGATTACAATTGAGATTTAAAAAAAAAAAAGTACAAAATGATGTAAAAATAAACTGTTATATTATAGAAAAAAAAAAGTCTGCCCTTATAAAACATGCTGACTCTAATCAAGGCTCAGTTGGGGCTGTAATTTACAATGGTGCCAGTGAAAATTTGGAGTGTTTTGGTATGATTTTTCCAACCTATCCCACAGGTGCAGGTAGACCAGCCAGCTACAAAAACCCATCAGAAGCATTAGAAAGTGGGCACCCGGCTGGACGAAGAGCTAGGAGAAGCACATTCTCAAAGAGCACATTTTTCATATTTAAGGTTTAAAGCACTTAGAAAATGAGCATCAACTATCTTAACCTTAATTTTTTAACTAACGCATTAATAAATGATTTATTTGAATCAAATGGTTTCAATAACTAGACATACTTCCGAGTGTGAACTAAAGGTAGAATAGATGATGTTTAAATAGGAGTTATCTTTCTGGCCTGGCCCTCTGGGATTTAATGAATACTGAAAGGACTCAATTTGTATTCTAAGTTTCTTCCATCCTTTTACTAGGGAGCTTCCTTTAAGATTGAAATGACCCTTTTCTGTAATGTGAGCACCACCTAGTGTTACACTCGAGGAACTGTCTTTAAACCAAACCATTACTTGAAAATCTGCTATTAGAATGTTGTCCTTCCTTAAGCAAGTTAGAAACCCCCAGAGCAATCATACATTTCACAGGAGTGAAAAGAGATTTTCATTTTCAGATATTGTCTTAAATCAAGTTTTCCTATTACTTAGAATTTCTGTCTACTTTTGATTAACCTCCTTTAAGTCATATGTTATGGGAATGATTAAACCTGACCATGTCATTGGGTCTGTGTATTGAAGCACAAAGTTATTTCCTTAAAGTATAGTTAATCCTTTAAACATTTTTCACTTGACTTGATTAACCCAGCAACACTAAATGCCTTCTGCAAATCAGGTAGCTTCCTTTAAAGACTGATGAAAAATATTATCTCTTTCTATTACATCTTGCAAATCAACTTTAAGTTTAGATATGTTTTAACATTAAATTTTAGCTTGTAATTCAGTAGATTATTGGTAAGTATTTTATTTCTGAGGGACTAAATAAATATCACCCTCCAATCTAGGATGTTTGTGAAAGGCCTCAATTGTGGCATTTGTCTGCTCAAAGGCCTTTCAGCTCTAGGACAGTGGCCATTCACTGCTTTGCCATGTTTCTTACTGAATAAAGAGAATAATACTACTGGAGTCACCAATTTATTTTTACAATTAAGACTCGTGTACTACTCTTTGCCACAATAAAATCTGACTTTTATTCAATTGTTTTGTTTTGTTTAGCTTATCCAACAAAAGTATTGACATATTCATTAACAACGTCGAAAGTAGCCTACTTTAAGAGAAAATATGCAGAAGAAGAAGATTTACATCAAGATTACCATGGGTATTTTCCAAAAGTAAGGATCTACTTATTATTTTCTCCTTTTTATAAGTCGTGTCAATTGCTGAAGACAGCAGATTTTGTTTTTCTAAAACAGAGATTTAATGTTGTGTTTGCTTTCAGCACCTGATATTGCCTGAGGACAGGACTTGCATTCTCAAACTTTCCCTGGAGAAGCTCAGGTTTCTTGAAGACCCAGAAACCTACTTAAGAAGGTCTGTGTTAATTAACAATTTGCTGAGGAAGATACATCTAGAGGCGGAGAAAGAGAGCTATGAATACTTTAAAGAAGCCCCCTGTTATAAGACTGCTTATTCTGATACAAGAAAACGGCTGAAGTTTATGGTACAGGAATGCTGTTCTCAGTCTCTCTATTATGAAGAACTGCATTCATATCATATTGTGCCTTATGCTTCGGAGAATGCCATTTATGGAATGGGCTACACTGGCAGCCACTTGGAGCAAAATTCTCAGTTGCTTATTTATAAAATGAATTAAAGTAATTGTTAAGTCCATTGATACTTTGTTTCTAAATGCCTGAACTGTTTCTAGTGAAGATGTTAACGTAAGGCACGCATTACCGGTGCGCTGAGATCCCAGATGAGATGCATGCTGAACTGAGTGGAGAGAGCTCTGACTAGCACTCAGCAGTCCTTAATATAGCAAGTCAAACTGAAAATATGTCCACAGATGAGAAAACAGCAAATAAGTGCTTCAGAAGCAAAACTTTTTTTTTTTTAAAGATCAGGTATGTAGGAAGAGACTTACAGCAAGTTCTTATATGGATTTAAAAATTTCAAGTCCTGTCTTTCCAAATTCTGACACTCTGAGTGGAAAGTAACAAAAAAACGCAACAGATTAAGTTGATAATGTCTTATCACTGAGGATGAAGTTGGCAGGAGTTTAATTTTCTGTAAATGATGAGGAGAAGGATAGGTTCTTTCAGGAATGCTTTGGCTTGTCAAGCTTTGTGCCAAATAATTGTCTGAAACCATTCCCCTTTTCCCACGAGTGAAACAAGCTGGTGAGCACACCGACACCACTGCTGAGTGTAAAGGGCAGATCGCTACAAATGGACCCATCTGACTTTTCTTTTTGGACTTGCTAGACTTTCTTCTAAAAGTGAATTTAATAAAACAGCCTTGTAAGTGGGCTTCTCGCTAAGTCCTAGGGGTTGTTAAAAACTTGTGGTGGGCCTTTAGTTAAAATTTTATTTGTGATGTCATTTTTATAGATTGCAAAGCTCAGGAAAAAGGCAGGTGAAAATTGCTTTGAGTAGGTTGATCACTTGAAAAGTTTCTCTATACAAATTCGTGAGAACAAAAGAAATTCTACATGTTATTTCTTCTTCTAAAAGTGCATTTAGGGCTGCCTGGGTGAAACTGCACTGATTTTTGTATAGTAGTTGATTATTCATTCTTTGACAAAATTTTTAAATTCCTTTGGTGGTGAAGTTTAGATAGTCCCTGTATTTTGCACTTTGAAAGATAATCACTTAAGAAATTGGGTAGATTCCTAGAGTTGTTTGAAGTGGTTCTTTGAGGTTTGAATGAGAGGTCAGATTTCAATATCCAGAGTTGTGACCTATGGAGAATATTATTTAAAGACTTGTTAGTGGGAAAAACTAGGTGCCAAAGGTATAATCCAGAAAATACCAAAGACCAAAACAAGTGTTAGAGTGACTACGAGAATGAAGACTCTAGAATAAGGATTTCACAGGACTGCTAAGGAGATGTGGGATGATTCCCTTTCTAATGTACTTTCAGAACATTTTATACATAATCATAACCAAGGGCACTGCTTTGAAAAGAAATATTATTGGTTTTCAGTGATCACATGCCTTTGCAAATTTGATTATGGTGAACTGTCAACATTCTAGCTCCCCGAGTTGAACACCATCTTGTAGTCAAGAAGGTCCTTCTATGTCAGACAATTTTTTTTTTAGCATTGATTCCCTATTGGCTTCCTCTAATGAATGATTGGGTGACACCATGCTGTTTTGGGAATAAACAATATTGGTGCCCCAATTAGCATGCATTGTTAAAGACTGCTTAGATATACAGTTGATAAGAGTATCAGATTTATATTTACTCAGTTACATTAGGAAAAAAATACTTAGGCTTTAAAATAAATGAATGAACTGGAAAATTTTAATTATGGCTACTTTTTAAAAGCAATTTGGTATGAATGGTGAGATAGTTTTAAAGTATGAATATTGCTGTTTAAAAATTAAGTTAAGAGAAAAATTTGGCACCAAAGTTCAAAACTTTTTTTACTACTTAAAAATACCTTAGCTTTTCAGAATACTTCTTTTAAAATGCAGATTTCTTAAACACTGGGGATATTAACTGAATTAATTTGTCCAAATTTGATAGGATAATTACACTATCATATGATTTAAAAATAGAATTAGCTTGCTAATAGTTTTAAGTCTTTTACTGAAAGGAACATTTGGCTTGGTTTAGAACAGTACCTCTAAGAAAAATACCTGTGATGATAGGCGTCTCTTAAAGAAATGCCACAGGTTGAAACTGTGTAAGGCTAGAAAGGCACATACTTTGGAATAGGAAGGAGAAGGAAAAATTATCAAGATATGTGAAATCACAATTTTTTTGGTCAGAATTTTAAAGCAAGAACTGGGCCAGTGACTGATCATAGTTCACTCAATTTTATTTGGTGACATCTCCATCTTTGATCTCTACTAATTCATATATAGGGGGGAATTGTCTTAGAAATAAATGGAATTTATGAATATGTGTTTTAAAAAATATGTGCTAATTTCAAAACAGGCTATTTAAAAAATATTCTTTAGGATATTTGTTTTTTTTTCCCCAGTGAACAATTCATATGTTAGGAGTTTACTAATGTTATCTTGACTTAATTTTTTTTTATTTCAATGATGTAAACTTATATGAATTAACCAATAAGATTGCTGTTATTTTTTCCCATGACAAATTGATAAATAGGCAGATCCTGCATGAACCTGCTCTTTGACATCATCCCACATGCTAGTGCAGGAGAGGCAAAAAAGTGGGGTACCAGTTACTGTTTTGAAACCGGGTGTCCTCTCTCCAATAATAGGAACCATTCTGGGCCTAAAAAATGTGGGGTGGAAAATATGAGTGCCTTTGGTAATGCTGATCACTATTGTGGTATCAAATATTCTCACGGCTTAGTAAAGAAGGAACATTTAAAAAGAGAAGAAGAAGAATGAAGAGCATAGGAAGGAGAGGAAAGAGACTAGAGAAATAAGGAACAGGACTAGTAAGTGAAAAAATAAGTTGTATATGGTATTGGGTTGTTGCTTGCTATCCTCAGTTTTGCTTACCTGTGTCAGCTGTACACCACAAAACCTGAACTCCATACTGATCTTTTCTTCTTCTCACCAATGATGATTAGATTGCATTCAGCATAAGTGTTATTTAAAATGTGATATTACTATGAATATCTCTGAAACTGAGCTCCCTCAGTTTTTCCTGAGAAAAGGAAAAAGAGAAACTGATTAACTTGGGGAAAGCCTGTGTGTACATGGATAAATCCAAGCACATGGTCAGATTTCATGTCCTGCCCTCGACAGAATCAGCGCTGGAGGACTTGGGCCTAAGTGCAGTCCCCTCCCCTTTACTGACCATCTCCTCTGCACCAGGCTTAGGGCTAGAGAAGTGAATGGTGCACAGCCCCCTTGTCACTGACAAGGCAGGGGCTCGGAGACATTTTATTTTGTTTTAAAAAGAAAGAGTGCTTTTTTTGAAGTAGCAAGCGCATTATGTCCTTCACATCATGAAATGACTCTCAAACATATCTCCAAAGGCATTTGCAGCTATGAAGGTACACAGGGAGAAGGGCTGACTCCGGACCCTGATCTAATAGCAGGAGTGTGCATTTTGCTTGGAAGCATGTTATTTTATACTTAGATGTGTAGAAAGCCATGGTGCAGAAGGGAGACATGACTGGCCTTAGCTCATCTCTGGGGAACAAGAGGTCCCAGGGAAGGCGGGGAAACACTTGTAAGTACAAAGCAATTCCTTCTCCCAGCCTCTCTAGCATTCACGTTTTGTTGTAGGGAAAATTGGGTTAATATTATGTCAAGGAGCACTTGAGAAAAGACACAGGAGGACCGTCAAGGCATGAGAGTTGCATACTATGTGTTGAAGCTGGAAGGGCAGCTTCTTTAATTTTCTGTGCTGGTGAGTCACTTAAATGAACCTCAGGATTTCTTCACACCAGCTCCTGGTGCCCTGTTTCCCCTCCTTTCCCACTGTTTTTCTCTGGACCCCAGTCTCTGTCTGTAACTAGAGTTCTGCTTCTAAGTCTTCCTCCTCTTCCCTTCCCCAGCATTTATTCTTAATTGTTTATAGATACAAGGAAGCAGCAATTGACTGCACTGGTTGAACTCTTTTGACAGCATCTCCAGAGTATATAAAATTAGGGTTCATCACAATACTTTTAAAACCTACTTTGCTTAGTCACTAAATAATGGTCTAAGGTTATCTCCATGTTTCTGAAGTTCAGTGGGAAAATTACCAGTTGTGTTATGTTTTCCTAAAACTAATATATTAGGATGGAAGATTATATGTAATAATTCAAGCAGTCTGTGCATGTATATAATATTTTGCATTTAAACCTCAAATTTCACCACCACATCAGCAGTAACGACATACTTTGGGCATTTTACTTATTAAGTTGATCATCTAAATGATGTTAGAACAAATATTTCTTTAAAGTAGTTCTGCCTTTCCCTGAGGATTATGCTACAGATGAGTGGGTAAAGAACCTGTCTCTTCATTAATGTTTTCCGAATATTCTCGTGCATGTGTCACTGGAGGTTTGTTGAACCACAGAGCCCCTAGTCGGTCTATATTGGAGCCCAAAGTCTGCATTTCTCAATCTCTCCTGTGGTGTGTGCTGCTAGTTCACTGACCAGAGGTAAGGTCACTTTGAAAATCAAAATATATAGTCAAGCCTATACTCTTGCTACTTTCAAAGGATATGTCTTCATGTCTGTTTCCACAGAAATTTTTAAAAAGAAATAACAGGCAAAAATTAAACTTGTTTTTGAATTGACCACAAATGTTGCAGTATTTTACATAGTAAAATATAGAGAAGATAACTTATCTTAAAAATTTTGTCTACATCAAGTGTGGAAAAGGCACATGGATGTATCATGTACTATTCTTTTTTTTTCTTAAAGATTTATTTATTTATTCATACAAAACTGGGGTACAAGCCAGAGGTGCAGGGGCGATGAGAAGGTTCACCAGAGACAGCCAGGAACAGAACAGGCTAAGTGATCATGTACTATTTTTAACAGTCAGGAAATGACACACAGTAGATTCTCTTCTTGATGCTTTTTCTTAATTATACACAGATAAGGGAGCTCCATTTGCCAAGATTAGAACAAAGATGACATTTCACTCGTGGTAAACAAGAATTTGGTGATTTCTTCCTTTGGTCAAATCTGAGAAAGTCTTAAAAAGAGCATTTTATATTAAATTCAGACATATGGGTGACTGTATAGACAAGATTTTGGTAAACCTGAGCTGAAAATGGCACCTGGATCTTCAATTTTTTGTTCTTTCTCTCTCTTTTTTGAGCAAATTACATAAGATGTCCTCCCGGCTATAGACTTCTGGTTTCTCCTCAGTTGTCGCTGACAGCATCAAGAGAGAGGTGGAGGATTGGTGTAAATGAGAAAGTCACATAAATTGTCTAATTGAGCATGCCAAGTGATTTTTGTCAGGCTCTCCTTTGGTCATAAATTGTTGGTATAGCTATTGTGAAATATAGTGTCATAAATTTGTCATAAACCATTACAAAGGGAGAAAAGCAGAAATTTAGTTCTGTGGGAATGCACCCAAATATCAAGCAGATGGTGTTCTACAGCATTTACTTGGGAAAATGTGTATCTGTTACATAATCTAAAATATGTCTTTTTCACATTTAAAAATATTTGGGTCATGATTTAGAGTTTTTATTGGATTGTTTTTTAAACTGAGAGAAAGAAGAAAGGTAACTGTATTTTAAAATATATTTGACATGTTACTAATAAAATTTTATTTCTGGTGAAATATAGATGCCTTTATTAAGTCGGGGAGGGAGGGGCCTTGAACTTCTGGCAGTTGCACTAAGACTCTTAGTTTCGTAGTTTCGGAGATCTGATTTCCAAGGTTTGTGTTCATATTTCTTTCAGTTTTTTTGTTTTGTTTTGTTTTCAACACAAAGTTTGCTGAAGCATTTGGAAAATATTCTTGATCTTTTGGTAAATTTTCTTCACTAAAATTGATCCTGAAATGTTTTTTAGTTAGCACTAGTTATAAGAAAAAAATAGTAGAACTCACCCTGTCTAGACCTTTTTCAAATGTCATAAATATAAGTCTCACAGTCAAAGGTAATTTCTCTGTCCAAGGAATGAAAGTAGGTGTGCTCATGGGCCCCTATGGGTTTGTTAGGTGAGGTGGGCAGGTGCAACTCACAGGGAGATAGATTCCTTTAAATCACTAATTGTGAGGTCTCCTGTAATCCAGGAGGGATTACAGGATTTAGCAGGGATTTTAATAACCAATGGTAAGTATACCCAAGCAAATAACTTTTTTGTTTTCTATACATCCAGGCAAGACATAGGTTTGACTAAAGATACAGTTATTTGAGTCACCCAGAATCAATTAACCCATGCCAATTACAGAGATTTTCCTGTAACAGAAACTTAAGCATATATAGATGGATATATCTAAGATTGTAACATAAAAAACCAGTTGGCCTTTTATAGGAGTTAAAAAACAAACAAACAAAAATCACTTCTATGTTATCTAAGTGCCTTGAACAGTGTCCAGTATGTATTGGTGGTAATAAATGCTGATGTCCAAATGACAGTAGTTTTTACTTCTATAAATATTTTTTTACCCATTTGTGTTTTACTTTTGATTCCAAAAGTATAGGTGGTCATGCGTTTCTTTCCTATTTGAAGGTCTATAGACTACATTTGTAGTCGCACACACATGTACAAACCTCTGTCCTTCCCCTATGTTCTGTAACAGCTGTTGAGGGTTAGTTTTTAAATTTGCCTTTGTCTGACTCTTAGTTACTTTATAGTCCACGTAGCAGTGACACCCTCTGGTATTTATCTTTCTCCTTCTGTTTAACTTCACTTAGCATAAGCCCTTCAAACTCCATCCATGTTGCCACAAATGGCATGATTTTTTTCTTTTTTTGATTGCTGAATAGAAGTCCTTGTGTATATATACCACATCTTTGGAACCCACACATCTATTTGGGGCACTTAAGTTGTCCAAAATTTAGCTATAGTAAATATTGCTGCAGTAAACGTGGAAGTACAATTTTCCTTTTTGAATTGGTGTTTCTGAATTTTTTGGGCAGATGCTGAGGAGTGGAATTATTGAGTCAATAGCAGATTCATTTTTAATATTTTGAGATACTTGCATACTGCTTTCCAGATGGGCTGGAGCAGTTTAGCAAACTACTATTGGTTTGTATGGCCAAATAGAAAATAACACCCCGTTACCAGTTACGGGCATAGCATTGTTATAGTTTTAAGGAAGCCAAATATGGAAGTTTTATCTATAGGTCTCTTATTCCCTTCTCTTTGGTTTGTGATATAAAATAGGTCACAATTTTTTTTTTAATGATGGAAATAAAGTTACTTTAGTCTCCCTTGACCTCATTGGCAGGAAGTCCAGTTTTTCTATTGGGAAAGGCTTTCCCAAGGTGCCGCAGGGCCTTTTTCTCTGGTCCCTTGCCAACTGCAGCCTATCAAGAGAAAGAAGGACCCTGTAAGGAGGCTCCTCTTACCACAGAGGCTGCAATAGTTCAGCATGATGTCTCCATGGAAACCAGGGCTATCCAACACTGGTCCCTGCTACTTGTGGTTACTGTGAACAGGGAATCTGTCTCTTTACAATGAAACCTTTTATGATTGCCCTATTTTTATAGAACACGCATATAGGCTAAATTTTTTCTTATGTCAGATTCTCTAAGGAAATGTTCACTGTCAATAGTAGATAATTAAGAGACTTAAATAAAACAGCAACTGTTGCCTCTGTTTAGCTTTCAAAATGAGTCAACGATAAAAACCTTTCACTCAACTCTTGTTGATAGGCAATTAGGAACTGGGAAAATCTAAAACACTAAGTAGTTCACTGTGTCTGGCTTGAATTATGTCCACTTTCCTGTATCCTTGCATAACTGAGTTGATGCATTTGGCACAGATGCAGACAGCTTTCTGCCTGGGGCAATGAAGCCATCATCAAGTCATGGGGGGTGGGTGCAGAATGATGGAAACAGCCTGGACAGAGGGTCTAAATGATATATTACACCAGGACTTAAACATGTATTTCCATATTTGGGAGAAAATGACCAGGGTGTGGGTTCAAAATTTGGTGGTGTTGACCTTCCTTCTTTGAATTTGCTCTAAGGGTGTTAGTGCCTTTTGGACAGATGGCTGACATGATTGTAATTCTAACTCCTATACAGCAACATTAAGTCATTTTTATTGGTTTAGTTTCATCTGAAGTAACTTATATTTCTTTATATACTACTGGCCCACTGCTTTGTTAACTTGTGTCCTGTTGCTCCAGAACGAAGATCCAAACTCTGGAAGTGGAGTTTGACATCACTAGAAAAATTAGGTGCTATCTTTAGCCAAAATCAAGATTAAGGTACTGGTACAATGCTCCTAGGCAGGAAGCATATATTTTGTATCTGCATCATAATATGGCAACACTTCAGTCATGATTACAATCTTTTCTCTCATATCCAACACTTCCCAAAACAATTTCACCTAGAAAATACATCCCACAAGAAGGTATGTGGACTATGTTGATTTTGAATCCTGGCTTCACAGTCCAAGTTTAGAGGGAAAACTTAACACATTAAATATTTTTTCTTTCTGTATATTGTTGTCTGGATAATACAAAGCAAATCTTTTGATTGCTGTTACCAGCAGATTTGCTACTCAGACATTTGCTTCTCTTAGCTATCTATTTATAAACTTGTGGGACCAGTTGCGTGCTGCCTGCCTGGGATAGTGAAATTTTAAGGATACTATCTTGGCCCACATGCTAAAATATAGATATAGAAGGCATAAAACACACACACACACACACACACACACACACTCAGGTTTCTAAATCAAAACAGGTTTGCTTAAATTTCATCAGAAATACAGGATTTGCTATGAAAGAATAAAGTATTTCTACTAGTTAGGAAGAACGGGCAATTAAAATTAGAGAGAGAACAACTTTGAAGAAAGGGAAACATTTTTTAAAATAATATAATAGCTATTTTCAATTCCTTTTTTAATATTTAAATTTAAAAAATTAATAGTTTATTTTTACATCATTTTGTGCATTTTTTCATCTCAGTTGTAATCCCTGTGGGCTTCCCATCACCAAATCACCCATATGTCATCACCATAGTCCAGTGCATCCCCCCACCATTTTTGATCCCATTCCCCACTCTACCCCTGTAAAATCCCCACTCTACCCCTGTAAAATGTCTCTGATATATAGTTGTTCATTATTATTATTCCACCCCCCCCCCGGTCCTGCTATGAGTGAAACCATCTGTTTTTTTTTTTTTTCTTTTTGGCTTATTGTATCCAATGGCTTATTTCTGGTACCTTTCAATTCCATCCAGGTTGCTGCAAAAGGCATGGATTTATATTTTTGATTGCTGAGTAATACTCCATTCTATATATGTTCCACATCTTTTTAATCCAGTCATCTACTTTTGGACATTTGGGTAGATTCCATGTCTTTCCTATTGGTAAATAACACAGCAATAAACATGGGGTGCAGGTGTCTTTTTAAATATATATATATATATATATATATTTGTCTTTTGGATCATATGGAAACTCCATTTTTAGCAGTTTGAGAAACCTCCAGACAGTTTTTCATAGTGGTTTTACTAGTCTGCATTCCCACCCGCAGTGCAGCAGAGTTCCTTTTTCTCTACATCCTTGCCAACATTTGCTCTTGCTAATTATTTTAAGATGTGCCATCCTCACTGGCATGAGGTGGTATTTCATTGTGGTTTTAATTTGCATCTCCCTTATTACAAGTGATGTTGAACATTTTTTCATATGCTTGTTGGCCACCTGCATTTCCTCTGTGGAGAAGTGTCTTTTTAACTCTTCTGCCCATTTTTTAAAAAAAAGATTTATTTATTTATGCATACAGAAATGGAGTACAGATCAGAAGTGCAGGGGTGGTGAGAGGATTCACCAGAGACAGAGTGGGAAGCAGAACAGGCCAACTGATGGAGTACACTGCTCAGGGGAGCAGCAGGCATGTCAGGAGAGGTCTACCACACCATGTGGATTACCTCCAGGGCCGGAGATCGAACTAATGCTGAAGTGGCTTTAGCTTCTTAGCTTTAGCTGTGCTTTCACCCGCTGTGCTACCAGGTTTTCTGCCTGATTTTTGATGGGGTTGTTTATTTTTGTTGAGTTTCATCAGTTCTTTGTATATCTTTGTGATCAATCCTTTATCACTAGTATTGTGTAAGAATTTTTTTTTCCCAATCAGTGGGCTGTCTGTTTGTTTTTTGTAATGTCTCTTTTGCTGTACAGAAGCCCTTTAACTTGATGTAGTCCCATATGTTTATCCTTTTCTTCACTATCGTTGCAATGGGTGCTGTATTTTTAAAAATGTTGTTGAGGTTTATGTCATGTAGTGTTTTGCCAATCTTTGCTTCCAGGTATTTTATGATTTCTGTTCTTATGTCTAGGTCTTTAATCCTAACACTTTGAGTTGGTTTTTGTGCATGGTGCAAGATAGTGATCTAGTTTCTTTCTTTCTTTCTTTCTTTCTTTCTTTCTTTCTTTCTTTCTTTCTTTCTTTCTTTCTTTCTTTCTTTCTTTCTTTCTTTC
>NW_004567114.1:29949394-29962281 GCF_000260355.1 Condylura cristata | reverse complement strand
TTTCTTTCTTTTTTTTTTTTTTTTGCATGTAGTTTCCCAGTTTTGAAAGGGAGATATTTTTACTAGGCAGAGAAAGGCATTGACAACTGAAGAGAAAGATTTAGGGCACAAGTGGGGACAATCTGCATTCTGGAGGGGAAGAGCAAGGAGAACAGTGAACAATAAAGCTGTGGAATGAAGAGGGTGTTCTTTGTGGAGGACTTTGAGTGTCAGTGTGAGGCTTTTGAATGTTCTTCAGTTGTTAATTTGGAGCCATGAGTGTTTTCTTGGGAGCTCTTTGGGAAGGTTAGTGCAACAGAAGCTTCTCTGGTGAATTAGAATAAGGAGATGGAATAGATGAGTCAATCTGTGAGGTAATTTAGCTGCTTGGTAGGTAGAAATAATGTGGTGAATGGAAATGGCAAGATTATTCTTAGAGATATTGCAGAGATATAGTCAATGCTTGGCTATGGACAGAGAAGGGAGAGTGGAAGGCCCAGACCTGCATTGTCCATCAGGGTCACTGGTAGCCACTCGTGGCTGTTAAACACTTGAACTATATGGTAATCTAAATTAAGATGTACTTAAGTGAAAATATGTTTTGTATTTCTTAGACCTTTTCATAAAAAAATTAAATATTTAAAATTTTAAGTGATTACTTATATGACAGCTAATTTATATAATTTGTGTTGAATTTAATAGTCAATTTAAAGTGTTTAATGTGGTTACTAGAAATTTTAAAATGATAACTATGGTTTCTGTTGGGTGGTTCTCATTTAGGCTCTAGAGAGCTAGATCAGTGGTGGGCAGAGCACATAGAGAAATGAACAAGACCACCGGCTAAAGTCATACATAGTAGAATGGGACATGGAAGTGGAATGTCAAGCAGTTCAAAGATAAATCTGGAATTGGGAGAAATTTGAGTGGGCAAGGCAGTCATAAAATGAATTGCCAACTCTTCCAGAATTGGTAAAAATGACTCAAAATAACATCGAGTACATTTGTTTGCTTACTTCTTAATGTCCAGTATTGTATAGATGGGCCTCTTTGACCTTCTGTATGAACATTTATCCTTACAAAATTTTAAATTTCAAATTCCCATTTATGCAAATAACTCACAAAATGAAAGAGACTGGGATGAAGTGGTGGGGGTACAATCAATAGGGAAACATTGGCAATGGTAGAAAATAACTGCAGGCAACTCAAATACAAATCAAAACACGATGAGATATCACCCCCAACTTGTCAGGATGGTCAATAACCTCCAAACAGGAAATAACAGGTGTTAATGAAGATGTAGAGAAAAGGGCGCCTTTGGATACTGCTGGAGACATTATAAATCGGTGCAGAAAACAGTGTAGAGATTCCTCAAGAAATTGAAAGCAGAAGTACCATATGTCCTGTAATCCCACTTTTGGGCACATATCCAAAGGAAAAAGCCTCTAATTTGGAAAGACCTATGTCCCCATGTTCTTGCAGCATTATTTACAATAGCCAACATGGAAACAGCCTGTGACCCTCGCTGGTGATGAAAAAGAATGGAATAATATTTTTACAATGGAATATTATTCAGCCATGAAAATGAAGAAATCTACCCATTATGACAGCATGGATAGACACTGAAGCCATTATGCTAAGTGATATAAATCAGAGAGGACAAATGCTAGGTGAGATCAAGGAAAACCCAACTGAGTACAAAAAAATATAAAGAACATATTGGTGGTTGCCAGAGGTCGGGAGAGGGGTTGGCATAATGAGGAAAGTAGGTTAAAAGGTACAGATTTCTATTCATTTAGTAAACACATTGAGGATGTGATGGACAATGTGGTGATTCCAACTAATTGTAGTGTAATGCACATTTGATTGTTCTTATTATAGAATTTCCAAGCATTTCTTATCCCAAGAAAAGAAATTTGTTATTATATGTGGTGATAGGTGATTGCAGCAATTATTTCATCATATATACAAATATCAACTCATTATGTTGTATGCCTAAAAGTACTATAACTTTATTGATATGTCAGTTATAGCTCTGTAAAAGAAAAGAACTTTAAAAAGTGCTGACACCTACTGGCTTAACCAGGTAGAGGAAGAGTGTAAAGGTGGAGAAAGAGGGGAGAAAGGTCTATAGTAAACAGAGGAAACTTGATGGCACCAGCCTAGTAGGAAGTGACAGCCACGGGCCTCTTCCCTGGGCTTGCTCTGCCAAAGTTTTCAGATTAGTAAAGGCCTTTCTTCCCAGGAAGCCCACATGCTTCAACACAGCATCTTCTGCTGTGCCCTCTGCCCTATAGTGGGGGAGCACTCGCATTCTCAGTTCCTCACAATCTGCATTTGGGCTAATAGATTAGCATTTTTATCTTCTACTTTTATTTGCTACATTTTTATTGAGCAAAGTTCTCAAGCTTGGTCTGGTTAGACGTGTGCGTGCATTCATGGCAGGACACACAAGACTTGTCCCTTTGGTTTTCAAAGCTGGATGTTTGTTCAGATGCAAGTCTTAAAAGCTGGAGTACCCTAAGTGGGGGATGAATCCTTTTTTCCTTAGGTAAATGCTTCAGACTTTGAGTTCTCCCGTGTGTGCGCTGGAGCTGCCATGGGGGCAGTGGGTGGCTCGAGGCATCTGTAGAGTTCAATGGTTGAAGAGATTTATGGTGAGATGGTGTCTTGGTCTTTCCTACCTGCTTTGACATGTGAAAGAGTGTTTAGGTTTCTGTCAGAGAAAATTATTCCATTTGTAGCTATAGATTCAGGGTGTCCTTAAGAGAAGGTGAATTCAGGATCTTCCTTCCTTATTATTTTGAATCAGAACCTCTCAGGTTGTCTGTAAGTATTTATTTCTCACTAGCCATATGAGTTCTACTTTATTATTCGCCAACATATACCTAAGGAAACTGAGGCTCAGAGAATTTAAGACAGTTCTGCAGTGCCATCCAGCCAGTATGTGATGGAGCTAAACTGCAACTTCTGGCATCTGACTCCAGAGGCTTTAACATGAGGGACTATATTAATAGTTTTCAACAGAACAGTTTTTGGAATCAGACAGACCTACCTTCAAGACCTAGCTGAAGGACTTTGGGGAAGTTCTCCTCTAAAATTTTTTTAACCTTGGTTTTCATAAATCCAGAGTAGGAAAGTTTATTTCACAAACCTGATTCACAAGAGTGAATGCATGCACACTATTACCACATTTTACCAGGCCCAGCTTGAGAACTTTGCTCAATAAAAATTTAGCAAATAGAAGTGGAAGGTAAAAATGCTAATCTATTAATCCAATTAGGTAAATTTCTATTAGTCATTCAGAAATAATCAAACTTTAGTTTTCAGATAACCTCAGTTCCCCACTTTTTCCAAAAAACCAAATATAAAAGATTCCAAACAAAGAATTCTAATTTTCTCAGGGGCTTCCTCAGCGCAAGAGTTATTTCTTCTCTGTGAAATATCCTTTGTTCTAGTCAATGTGTATGCATTAATTATCTATGTGGGAGCCTTTCAAAATAAGAGGAGGTTTTCTTTCCTGCCAATGACACACTGAAATGACCTGAGATCTGTGCATATACAAGCCACACATGATGCACACATATGCCACACATTATGCACACACAGCACATGAATGAGAGAGAGCAATTGATGCAGGAGGGCAAAAAGCAAAGCAACATTACCCCTGTGGCATTTTCAGGCCATGTTTCTACAAACTCAGTGATATGCCCATCACACGGTCCTCACCACAGCCTACTCAGGCACAAAGTCTCTTCCCAACAAAGGACTCCAATCAGAGAGAGAATCTATTTCAACACTTGTGGCCAAAAACCAGAGCAAGGGCCCTTCCCCACGCTTGGCAGTGTTTTTGAACACACTCAAGAGCCAGATGGCTATTGGTCTGATTCACAGGAATGCGGTGGGGTCACCAATGATGTGTCCAATTTTTAATTCCCACTCCAATAATTCATCTTGAGGGGAGATAAACACAGCTAGGCAGGTTGGCAGTGAATCAGAACTTCAAAGTTGTTTGTAAAAAGTACATTATTCAGAGGTTACAGTTTGGGCTATTTGCAGAAGAGTTTCTTCTATAACCTTTACAATCATGGATTTGGAGCTTGTGGCAGACAATAGAAACATGGAGGTCTCCTCACTTAGCTTTCTCATTCTTTAAAGAGGATCAAGTCTAAGTTGTTAAGTTACTCCTGATTGAAACTGTATTTGAAACCAGAGATTTTAACTCTTTCCCAGATCTGAGATCCTTCAGAATTGTGAGAATCTATGTGCACAGTTAACATCATTGAAACATGCTAGAGAATTTAAGGGTTAAGCTTTAACATTAAGCATGTTTTATAACTGTTAACCTTGAATGATTTTTGTCTCTCTCTCTCTTTCTATACTGTGAGGTTCCAAGAGAAAGACTGCCTTTCTTTTGTTTTTCCTTTTCTTCTCAGCAACTAAATACATGTCTCTTAAGTGAGTAAATGAATAGATATGAGTAAAGAGGAGAACCTAATTACAGAGCACTTCACACATAGTAAAATTCAAGTAGGCCCACAGTTCATTATTAGAATAACGTGAAAGTGGGTCCTTGGAACAAAACACACAATTTCCATTCATTAAGATACTCATAACTGCAGAGACTCAGTATTGTGAATGAACAGCTCACATAAAATGGGGCACAAGGGCAAATGCATGCACTGTAGGGAAGATGCTTTCCAGGTAAACATACCTGACTTCTAACTGTTACAGGCACATTGTAGAGAACAGCAGGTGCCAGTGTCGTGAAGCTGAGAGAATATCTTCAAACAGGTAAATAAAAAATAATCAAATTACAATATTGGGGTCTACTTATAAGGGCAGTGAACTTCTTCTGGGTATGAAAGTAAGAACCCCAAATTGCACATGAACTTATTACTGACGCCCCATGTAAGTATGAATAAAGCAATATTTCGCTACTTCCATTTTAATGGATTGCCTCTAAAACCCTAACTTTTCTTTAAAGCTTTTCCTGGATATGGATAAAAGTAATCTCAACTCTGATCCTTCTATTAATATGAGTTTTGGCAATGTTACTGAAAAAATAGTATAAATGCTCTCACCTCATTTATAAATTTAACCTTGGCATAATGTTCCTTTTATTGATCTTATTTTCTTATCTGAATTCCTCTTTTCTCCTCCTTTCAGGTCCCTCATAGGGATTTGTTTTTACACACTAATATGGATGCTGACACTTCCAATAAGCAACGGGACAGGAAATGAGGGAGAAATGGCAAAAAGTTTTGTTTTCTGTCATTGCCAATGTAGTCCCAATAAGTGAAAACAGAACAGCCAGTGGTTCATAATATCAGAAATCAAATAGATTTTTGATGGAAATGAGCTGTACAAAACTAAATTGCCATCCCCATATATTGGCAAACTTTGAGTTTCAACCAATCTTTTCTCATTCCACAAGACATGAACTGAAAAACAACAGCTGGGGTGTTGCTCAACATGTCACACAATTTCAGAGTAAAGCAAATGTTACATAATCCTTATAACACAGAGAAATAGAAATCTCTTTAAATAATTAAGCTTTGGAGTTAGAAAAAAGTTTAGAAAAAATTAGTATCTATAGTTACATATGTAAAGATGTGAAGATCTATAAAACAGGAATAGAAAGCTATAAAAGGAAAACAATTTGACAAAGAAAACATGGCCAAATGATCTCTAGGTCAATATTTAAAGTGAAGATGGAGTTGGGTGGAATAAGAAAAGATTGCAAAACAGTTAAAAATAAAAAGCAGATTAAAATTAATATTGGGAACAGAGCAGAGTCAATATAAAATGAATAATGAGAATATAAATAGGAAGCCAAACTTAATGATTTCTCCCATAGTGCAGAGGCAAAAATTAAAGAGTTTTATGAATAAGATTTTTTGTAAAGGATATATAATGCAGAAGCTTTAGCAAGTATATTTAATGATGAGTGCAGATGGAACAGGAGTAATATTTAAAAATCACTGCAGAAAATACTTCTCAACATACAGATTAAAAGGGTTCATTGTAAGGAAATAGTGACAAAATGCCAAATAACAGAAACATCTTTCATTACAAAGATGCATAAAATATCATAAACATTCAGATATGAAGTATAAATACATAGAAAGAACCTGGCAAAATGTAATTCTAGAAAATAACATAGCCAGAGATAGAGTTTTGAGACAAGAACTTACAATTGTCAAGTTATAAACATTATTCTTAGGTACATAAAATCTAAGAATGGTCACAGTCTTATTATCTTTTAATGATCAGTTAGTGATTACTGCTTAGTAAATCACCCTAATATTGATGTCTTAAAGCCAAACACATTAATTATTGTGTATAACATTAGAGCCCAACTGGCAGATCTATGGAGCTGGGCTTGTCTCAGATGACCTTGGTTATACTCACTCATGCTTCTTCAGACATCTAATGGGTTGCCTGAGGCCAGGATGGCCTCACACACAGGTCTGAGGGTTGGCTGGCTACTAGGTGAGACATCTGTGGTGAGGGCGTAACATATTCAGCAATGCTGGATATTTCAACACTCAGCAGACTACTCCTGGCTTATTCAACTGGCAGTTTCAGGGTTCCAAAAAAGAAGGTACACAAGATCTTTCAGGGCCTAGGCTCAGGCTGACACAGTGTTACTTCCATGTACTGATTACCTCAGAGCAAGTCACGAGAACACAGAGCTGGAAAATGGACTGCTTTTTACTGGGAAGAGTGACAGAGCATGTTGTGGAAGATATATATATATAAGCAGGGGTGAAAATGGAGGATATTTTCATTTGATGTAGCACAACCTCACAAAAAATTACTTGAAATGTAGTATAATAAGAAATCTAGGATGGGGAAGTTGGCATAAAAATACTAGTGTGTGAGCACTGAAATCTGTTCAACATAAATGAAGTATAAATGAAACCTGAAATGTAGTTGTGAACCCAGATAAACCATTGAAAATGAAGAAAATCTTGTATTATCTTTAAAACAAATAATAGCTTTATTAGGATATCACTTGTATGTCCTATAAGACACCTTTCAAGTATATATTTCAGTGGTTTTAATGCACTGTGGAATTGTGCAAGCATCATTACAATCCATCTAGAATAATTTTATCACCCCAAAAGAAACTCTTTATCCATTAATAGTCACCTCTTTTCTATCTAATTTCCCCTGCTTTAGAAAGTCATTAATCTATTTTCCATTTCTATTTATTTGTTCTAAACATTTCCTTAAACGAACTCATACTATATGTAGTTACTTAGGGCTGGCTTATTTCATTTAGTATAATGTTTCTAAGATTTATCCATGAAACTTGAAGCATATATCAACAATTCCTTTTAGTGGGTGAGTAATAATTCACTGCATGAATACTCTGCATTTTGTTTATTCTTTCATCTGTTGATGAACAGCAAAACTCTTTCCTTGAAAAATCAAGATGTGACTGATGCAGTATTGTATATTAAGGCAAAGTTCTCCATAAATGAGAGTTCCTACCACTCAGGAAGAGCTTTAGGAGGTTAAATTTAAGCATGTGGCAAAAGTTCAAATGTAGTCAGCTGACAAGCTAGTGAGCTTTTATTTGATACCACTATGTGTCAGGTACTGCAGTAGACTCAGTTTGTACCTCATTGAAAATATCCAATTTTACAACCTCTTGAAAAGAGCTTCATTTATCATAGTCCATCCTGTTAGTTTTTTTCAGTTGGGAAAATAGATTTATGTTCTTGGTCTATTTCATTTGATTTCAGTTATTGACTCTCTCTAAGAGAGAATAAAGAAGAAATGCTACTTACTTTTAAGGTACCCTTCTTGTTCATATCCCACCAGGCACAAGTCTCTGGATTTCTTGTCCTGGGTTTTGCTTTTTCCCTTCTGGGTTCAGCAGTCATCGGAGAGGCTTATTTGGTCAAAGCCCAGTGTTTTGCTTAGGAAGGACTACGCAGAGAGCTAGAAACATCACTGTTAACCTCTGATAATCTCATAGTCATTAAATTCTGATCATTGCATGGATTCCTCAGGTCTCCATCAACCTATATTCACCCTCCAGATGCTGAAATGTCAGCTCTTAAAGCTTGCAGCAGCCCCTCTGGAGATTTTCTGTTTCATCCAGGAAGTTGACCCACGGTCACCAGTCCATGCCAGCCCAGGTGAACAAAAATCCAGCACCCTTATTTCCAAGTGGGGGAAAATCCAGTGCTGCATTTCTGCTCCAGAGCTCCAGTGGGGTCAGGCTGAGCCGTCTCCAGCAGTGACCATGTTTGGCTCAGACACTTCCCCTAATTGTCCTGCTTATCTCACCCCTTTTCACTGAATATTCTCCCCAATAATCACTTTCATTTCAGAATACGTTTCTGGAGAGTACCCCTGAAGGTACTGTCTGGTAATGAAGTCTGTTTCCTGGGTCCCCTCGGAGGACATGTATATTTTGGAGGTTCTCTACCAGCTGCTTTTTTCCCTACTCCTATTCTAGAAAAACAGGAACTTCCTAGTTGGCCTCCTGGATGTTTGTTTTGTTGGTTTGTATTATCGCCCAACATGTGCTTTGGAATCATAACTTTCAGATATTAGTTCAGAGAGCATGGTTGCATAGCTAAGGGAAATAACACTCTGTTAAGATAGTAGAATATAAAAACTAGCCGGAGACACAATAATATGGTAGGACTTTGTATTCTCCTTTAGTCTCCTTCCTGGGCCACCTCAAAAATATGTTTAGAACATTTATGTTTTTATGTGTCTCTAACCTTTTACTGTTGTACAAGTGAAAAGCTGCATGTGTCGTTCCCATCAGTTAAGTGGGTCCAGGTATGTTCTTAATAACAGCTGTGGTGTTGCCTGATATGACATAACTGTAAGTAACTTTGAGCAGCTCTTCATCTGGGATCACAATGGAAAGCTGGTAATTGAGGACACCTCAATTTTTGTGAATTTTTGATGTTGTTGTGATACTCTATTAGACACAGTATAAGGTTTTAGGTATACATCTTTGAGGATCACCATACATATAGAACATATTAATTTCACTGCTGAAAGTTCAAATCCATCCTTCACCACAGCATTGTCCCCTTTGACTCAGCTTACCACCCTGATTTCCCCTTTACCTTTCAGTAACCATTAATCAAAGAATCCAAAAATCTTATTTTTGTTTTGTATAGCAGATACTTTTAAAGCTAGTGGTGCGTCAACCTATAAATTTCAAGCTTCATTTGACCTTGATATAGCAATGTAGCATCATGGGCTTCATTGACCATCAGGCAACCCAACACAAGAGAACAAAAATGTGTTCATCATGATGATGATGATATTTCGCCAACTGAAAGAGGGTCTAATACATTAGTACATTTTTTTAAAGATTTATTTATTTATGCATATAAGAACAGGGCTATAGACCAGAGGTATGGGGGGTGAGGGAATTCACCAGATTGGGGAGTAGAACAGGCAGATTGACTGAAATACACTGCTGAGGGGAGCAGTGGGCAGGTGTGGAGAGGTCTGCTGTGCCATGTGGTTTGTCTCCCCTGCCAGATGGGAATTGAACTCGCACTGCAGTGGCTGTGGATCACTTCATAGTGCTGGGCTTTAGCCAGTTGCACCACAAGGGAGGGTCCCCACCATTACAGTCAATCATTTATGACAGAAATTTTTGACAGCAATTATGGCCAGAAGGAAGTAGATATGATGATTGGTTAGGAATTCCAAGTTCAGTACTTAGGAAATTTTCAAATCTGAGGAAATAAGTGATGTAATCACAATGCTGCAATTAGTTTGGTCTTCACCTGTATCTTCTCAAAAAGGAATGGCTGAGTTAAGGATTGAAAGCACTTAAACTTTATTTGGGAAACACAAATCAAGATTGGCTTTCTGTCATTATCAATATCATCATCATTATCTAAACTAGACCTATCACTCAAATTGGAAAACCAAGAGCTTTGCAGGCACATTCCTTGGTTAGTTTTTGAATCCAGTCAAGAATAACATCATTGGCATCATCGGCAGTTGTCTAGTGTCCAGAGATGATTTCTGCTGCATCTTCCTTGCCAATAATAAGATGCTATAGATGGAAGGCCTTAGAGGCCTGTTCTTCCAACAATAACCATGAGGTTTTTGGTCTGCAGTCATGTGTTGGCAGGCAGTATTTTCCTGACATACTCACATTTTCCTGGTTCTTAACATAATTCAGGTACAGATATTAAAAAATAAATTCATAAGCATGTATCATATCTGAATATTTCTCTGGGTCTTCAACTCATAGGTCATAAAATAAGTTTTTATTTCTGGTGTTGGGGGACTTTACTGCTTTTAAGTTGAGCTGTATAGAATAAGCTATAGAAGAAAGCTAGCAATTCTCTTTATTGGGTGTCAGGTGTACTGTGATGGTGAGCCTACCTTTATCTGATTACTCTGCAGACATCAGCAGCATCCAGCAAGGGCTTCTGTTCTATCATTTGAAGTACAAACTTTACCTTGCATTAAATTCCCACGTGTAGGAAAACCAAGGTGATTACATCTTGTATTAGCCAAAGTGACACCATCTTGTATCGATGACATTTGATCCTGTGACTTATGCTTGCCTTCTCTGGCATGGTAGCCAGTTTCATGGTCTACATACAACTCTGTTAATCTTTGTAGAACAAACATATGTGTGACACGTCCACCAGACACCTGGAGTTGTTACTCTCTCACAAGAAAGACCACATGTGCTAAGCAGGATGTAAAAAGACCCTATTGGATGGTGATGGTGGTATGAATCCTATTTTAGATCGAAGTCCTGTCTACTGGGTCATTCCAGATGCCATTAAGGACATTTGTAATTCATGGGAGGAGGTCAAAATATCTCAATGAAAAGGAGTTTGGAGGAAAGTGATGACAACTCTCATGGGTCATTTGGAGAGAACAAGACTTCAAGGGAGGAAGCGATGGAAATGATGAGAACTAGAATTCTAAGTGGAGCCGCAGCTGTGATTGGATTGCTATACTCTCATGATCAAACACCAAGGGCTGATGAGTAGCTTCTATGCATATGCAAAGAAGGTGGTTTCTTGAGACAGAATCTATTCCTGTGAACATTGTTGAAACGGAAACCAAGGACAAAGACTGTTACATAAACCTAGTTGATAAAACACAGTAGGGGTTGAGAGGATTGGCTCTAATTTAGAAAGTTGTCCTGTGACTAAAAGGCCATCAAACAGTATCACATGCTACAGAGAAAGGTTTTGTGAAAGGAAGAGTCCATTCACAGGAAAAACTTTACTGTTGCCTGAATTTAAGAAGTAGCCACAGTCAACTCAGCCTTCATTAAACCACCTGATCAGTCAGCAGCCATCAACTCTGAGGCAAGATGCTCCACCAGTCAAAACAGTTGTAACATAACCTTTAGATGCACTGGGAAACAAAAAACTCCAGTGATTTCCTTTATTGTGTTATAAATAAAATAAAGCTTTGTCGTGGAGGTATGCTTGCATCTGACACATATCACCATATCTCAGCAACACATTTTTTAAAATATATTTCACACCTGTGATAATGGTTATTATGCAAAAGATAAGGAACAAACATTAGAGACTATGTGTGTGTGTGTGGTGGGGGGAGCCCTAGGGCACTGTTGGTGGGATGTAAGTTGGTGCAGCCATTGTGGGAAAGAGTATGGAGGTTCCTCAAAAAATTAAAAATAGAAATGCCAACTAGTACTGCTCATAAAATCAGATCACTATTGTCAGATTCCTTTTGTTGACAATAAAAAAGCATTAGCCACTCAGAGATAAAACTGATGTTTACAGTAGAAAATGTGAAAAATGCAATTAAGGATAAAGAATAAATTAAAAATTGCTTTTAATCCACAACTGAGAAATAATCACAATGTGCATTTGATAGAGATTCATTCCATACTCCCTCCCCCCCTCCCCCCGCCCCATTTATCTCTCCTTCCTGCACTTATTTTACTCACTTCCTCCCAGGAGGAATATGATACTGGACATCCTATTTCTTTTTATTTAAAAGATTTTATTATTTATGCTTACAGACCTGTGCACAGGCCAGAGTTGTGGGGGGTGAGAAGATTCACCAGAGACAGAGTAGGGAGCAGAATAGGCATATCAGTGAAGTACACTGCTGAGGGGAGCAACAGGTGAGACAGGAGAGGTCTGCCATGGGTCACCTCTGGGGCGGGTATCTAATTGGCACTGAAGGGGCCACAGCCAGCTTCACAGTGCTGCACTCCAACCTGCTGCACCACCAGGGAAGGCCGTCATCCTATATTTTTTTTTTAAAGATTTATTTATTTATACAACAGAACTGGGGTACAGACCAGAGATGCAGGGGAGGTGAGAGGATTCACCAGAGACAGAACGGGGAGTAGAACAGGCAGATCCATGAAGTACACTGCTGAGGGGAGCAGCGGGTGGTTCAGGAGAGGTCTGCTGCACCACATGGCCACTTCGGGGGCAGGGATAGAACTCATGCTGAGGTGGCTTTCATTTCTTAGTGCTGTGCTTTAACCCGCTGAGCCACCAGGGAGGGCCAGTCCTATTTTTTTAAACTGGAGTTTTACATGTATACACACACACACACACACACACACAGAATATTTTACAAACGTGCTTTTAAGTCACTAAATATTCTTTAGTAATATTTTTAGTGATTATAACATGTTCTATAATTTATTTTATAAACTTCAATTGTTGGTCATAATAATCTTTCAACTTTTGCCATTACAAATATGTGGCTGCTAAGAAATACATAATTGGGTCCTCACTGGTGGCGCAACGGGTTAGGACGAAGCACACTGCAAGCTGGCCGCAGCTGCCTCAGTGAGAGCTCCATCCCCGGCCCCGGAGGTGACCCACATGGCCCAGCAGACCTCTCCTGTCTCCCCCACTGCTCCCCTCAGCAGTGTACTTCGTCGATCT
>NW_004567114.1:29948415-29948923 GCF_000260355.1 Condylura cristata | reverse complement strand
GGGGGGGGGAGGGGTCCTGGTTTGTAGGCTTCTGTGTTCTGATTCTCATTTGGTGGCACGCTGCAGTACGAGCTCTCCTACGCTAGGTGGCGATATTGCCTCACATTAGCGGCCGACTCTCCCGTCCACAGCGTAGATAGCAGTATTTTGCAATTATATATGGCTTCACTAAACCAGGCGACAACAAGGCAGTGGTCACATAACTTTTGTCTATAAAGCATATTTATTCTAGGCCAAGAATCCACCAGTTCTCTCTTGGCATTATCTTTTTGTAAAGGCCTCTGAGGAAAGGTGTAAATATTTTACAAAATTGCAGTGATGCTGCAGATTCTGCTGTTTAAAAAAGGTAGACAGAAATTCCCACCCACTAGGGGGTTCTAACTTTGCCCTAGCACAGTTTATTTCTCAGCAGAAAGTGGCAATATTCCTTTCCCTCCCTATGCCTAACTGTGATCTTCCAAGAGGGTCTTTGTCTTTGGGCTTTAATAATCTGCAAATAAGAAAAACT
>NW_004567114.1:29942293-29947785 GCF_000260355.1 Condylura cristata | reverse complement strand
GTTGTGCCACCAGGGGGAGCCCCAGAGTTTGAATTTAAATGTGAAAGCTCCTGGCTTCCCATAAGGTACCTTGATGGTCCCTGAAAAAAGCCCTTTGAATGGGATAGGTAGGCAGGGAAGGCTCTTGTTACTCTTTTGGGATGGGCATTGAGAAAAAACTGTGCTAGTTCTAGTTCATTTGACAGACTGTGTTCTTTCAGACCTCCCTTCTGCTCAACTAGTTTGTGCCTGCATAGCTTCTCTTGGCTTCTCTGGGTTCACATGGCAGCTTTCTCCATTTTGCTCCCGAACACATTCTCTCACTCTTTCAACAACATTTACTGAGTGCTAGCTATGTTTGGGGTTCACAGCCAACAAGATAGACATGGTTTCTGCTTTCTGGCTTTCAGTTTAAGCCAGGTCATCTGGAAAGCCACGAAAAGGGTTAAAAAAAAATAAGGAAATACAGATTTCCCATGCTTTTCAAAAGTTTGCATTAAGATTTACATCAGATTCTGCCTTTGCTAACCAGAAGCATAACAAAAGGAAATAAAACTAAAATAGCACTTGGTGTTTTTCAGCAGCTGACCAAGAGGCTGCAGGCTGTACCCTGAGTAGGGAGAATGACCCCAAGCTCCGCCCCAGGGCCCTATTTCACACAGACCAGTGTTTCTCATAGCATTGCTGCTCAAACTATCTATTATTATTTTAGGCTTTAGGTGTTGTCTGGCATGATTTGGTAGGTTATATTTTTAGGTACTTGGAATGCTATAATTTCCTCCATATAAATTAATGGAAAATTTCTTCACTGTAGAGCATTTTAGAAACAAATTTGATTGAGAGAAGATTGCTAGAAGATGTGTGGCACAGTAATCCTGTGAGGCTGGATGGAGAGGTAGTTTGCTTCCAGGCAGGAAAAGGGTGAGGTGGGAAGGGGGTAAAGGAATGGATTTGAGAGACGCTAAGTGGTGGAAGAACCAGGAGTTAGGACGTGATTAAATGGGGAAGGATGGGTCCACGGACTTGACTTTAACTTGTAGTTGAGTTTACTAAGATGTGAATACAAGATTATCAGATTGACTTTAGACAAGTACCATCTATAATGCCTGGGAAATATCTAAGTAGTATTGTCACCTACATAATTCCTGAGTCCAGAAGGGAGTCAGTGATCCTCCAAGCGTGATGTCTCGACAAACAGCCATCTGGGACCTTCTCCAAAATGCTATTTCTTTTGGCTCCTGGTCAGACATAGTGAATCAGAAACTCTGGGACCGGGGTCCAGAAATTTGTGTTGTAACAAGCGTCCAGGTGCTTCTCATTCCTGCTCGTTTGTGGACTATTAGAATATACCTCCAACAGGCAGTTTTGTAGCGGAGGATGGGTTATCACAGGACCCAAAGGGATGACAAGAGTTGTAGTGGGAAACTGAAGAACATGGAGCCAAACTGGGAAGAGGTCAAGTGGGACGTGTCTCACAAGTCGAACTGGGAACTGAGATGAGTCCTTTGACTTAACCAAGTGAAGGCTATTGGCGATCACAGCAGGCACAGTTATGAGCGGCTAGTGGAACAAGTAGCCGTGAAATGTGGGTAAAGGAATGAGCGGGATATGGGTCAGCTGGGGCTGGCACTTTCTTCTTTGATAGGCTCAAGCAGAGAACAGCAAATGAAAGAGGAGCAGCTGGGAAATGGGAGCCCAAGTTGTAACTGTATTTATTTTTAGCACACCCAAGCAAGGTGCACACAATCCCAAGTATATGGCTCAACTCAGACAAGATGGAGACCTCGCTTAGTTGTTTTGATTATGAAAATGAAGAACAGCGGGGGAGGCTAACCTTTGCTGGAGCATAGGCACTCTGCACACAGGTGCGGCTCGCCAGGCTCTCTCAGGATGGAGTTCACCTGCGCCCCTCGTCCCTCGGCGCAGTCTGCCAGAGACACCAGTTCTTGGGGCGGATCCTAGCGAGTTTAAATCAGCCACGGTAATATCATATGAGCCTCTTACCAATGACTGGTTAGAACCCAGGATTTGGCCAATCCGGGCAAGTTTCACTGGGAAAGCCATCCGAGTGATCGAATCAGTCCGAAGGTGAGACTATAATTAAGTGGTTCAGGTCGCACGCCGGAGCGTTCCATGGAAACCAGGGCGTGTACTGCGGTTGTTGCTGCTCAAGGTTTTCTTTTGGATGGTGAAGGAAATCAGCCTGCAAAGAAAGCTGTGCACCACTGTGGGCAAAACAAAGCAAAAATCATAGATGAGCTGTGCCCGAGCCCTGACTGTGCGTCCCTCAGCGTCCTCACTGCCTCGGCATTTTCTGCAAATGGAGGTAAATACGATTACTTTGGCCAGTTGATTCAGATTTTCTGTTATTTTGAACTGAAAGGGCACTAAATGTGTTTCGGTGTCATTGTGCTTGACCACTAGATGAGGAAACCAAGGCTCATGGAGGTGAAGTCACTGACGCGGGTCACATAACTGGACACCTGAACCAACATCCTGACTCTGAGTCCAAGTGACCCTGTCATTGGGGTCCCTTTTTATGTGTAAAATTTGCCACACCAATTGCTTAAAGTCTCCTCGGGGGAGAGCCTGGATGGTGATAGGGGCGTTAGTCCTTTCCATACCTACCATGCTTTGGCTAAATCCTCCCTGGGGTCTTGACTTCTTCTTCTGAGACTTGAACAGGTCTGATAAAGGAAAACTGATAAAGGAATCAGGACTTCCTATCAGGTGATTGCCTTCAGACTCCTGATCAGCACCTTTGATTTCTTTAAATATTAGTTTGAAAAGTAACCTTGTTGAAGACTTTTCTAGTACCCTCTTCATAACCCAGCTACATGGGTTATGCCCTGGTTTCTACCTTGACCTTGCTGCTCATTACAATGCCCCCCAGAACACCCCCCCCCCCCCCACACACACACCCTCTGCTGCTTTGAGCCCAAGAGCCCAGAACACAGGCTGCCGGAGCCGGAGCCGGAGCCGGAGCCGGGACGGCCCCCGAGAAGTCCAGGCCTGCTGGCTGGACCTGAGCCAGGAGGAAGGGGTCAAGAGGCTGGTCTGGTCTGGACAACCTTCCCTTCCTGAGTGCCCCTGTGCCGGGCCTGAAGTCCAGGGTGTCCTGGAAGGCTTCCTTCCCTCGGCAGCCGACACAGCGGGGCCAGACTGGGGCTTGTGTTTCTCAGCCCTCCTCGCCTTCCACTGTCCTGCAGAGCAGGCTGCTGGACGGGAAAGCAGAGAGCAAATCTGTATTCACTCGCACACAGGTCCCGCGGGGTGGGCAGCCCTTCCATGACAGGGGCAGGGGGTCCAGGAGGAAGCACAGCACTGAGAGTCCAAAGTTTCTAATCCAGTCCCCACCACCTCTGGGCAGGCAACCTTGACCTGTTGCTTAACCTCTGTGCCTCTTCTGCGGAGTAAAAGGGCTGTCTCCTACCCTCCTGCTCAGAGCGCAGGATGCACAGGATCAGAAGGTAAAACAGAAAATGCTTGGCACAGAGAAATTGCTGGTGGAACTGTGGGCCCACAGTCACTGCCGTGTGGGGCGCCTGCCCCAGGCCAGCAGCCTTGCTGGGCACTTTCAATCCCTCCAAGCTTAGGGAGTGAGTGCAGGGTGGCGGGTGGCCATTGGTGCCCCAGTAAGTGAGGGGAGCTGCACGTGGTTAAGTGCTGACTTAGGGCCTTGATGGGTTGGGGGTCAGAGCCAGGTGTGAGCCTGTTTGCATCCTTTCATCTGCTGTTCAAATTTTGTGTTTTACCTTTTACCTTTGTCCATCACACTCAGAATCCAGTCTTACTTATCCTTTATATTTTCTGACTACTACTGCATCATAAAGGTTGCGGTTATCCAGGGAGGGGTTTTGTTTTGTATTGCACTTTTCCTTCAGCATTTCTGCAATTAAGTTGTGCTGTATTTTGACCAGCTATGGTCTGGTGGAAAGGAGGGAAGGGGGTCAGGGTTCCACTGCATGGGTGAGATCTCTGCATGGTCTGCAGGTGAAGGAAGAAACTCTGTCTTTCCGGGAGAGAGGGGGAGGGTGGGTAACTTGTATGTACTTAGAGAGCTGGTGGCAATCTGGTGGCTCAGGATTTGACTCCATCAGCCCAGATGCCCCCTCCATGTCAGCGTCCTAGGTCTTTCAAGTCCTAGGTTTTTAAAATCCGGACCTGGTTTTGGCACAGATGACCAGCCCTGGTTAGGACACTGGACTGTTTTGGGGCCCACAGATTTCTTTGCCCTCCTGCTTCAGCAATAGGAACCCTTTACGTTCTCCCACAAGTACTCTGCCTTTTGTATTTAGCTTTTAATTGCCAATTTATCTTAGCTCTTTGCTATCTTTTCTTTCCTGAGTATCTACAGTTACCTATTCCACTGTCCTTGTGGTTATTTTCTGTAAAATGCAGCCAGTGCATCCCCTTACCCGTCTGTCCACCAGCTGAAGTGTCAGCAGTTGCTCCATCACCGCCAGGGCTCTCTGCTGCTTCTGTCTCAGAGGAGGGGGGTGGGGTCCTTACTGCCCCCAACTGGGCAGGTGATCCCAAGTTTGAAATTCTCATCTTGGTGTTTGTTTTCTCACTCCTGATGGATACTCTGTTTCCTTTTGGGGTCCCAGAGAAGGAGAAAGGCATACTAGAGGGCTTATTAGAGAATGTTCTGATACATTTTTTTATCTTAAAATGCTAAGTAACTTAAAATTAATTTTCATGGCGTGGCTACGTTTTCTTTTGTTTCTTACAGTTAATAATGCATGCAAAATGGCAAATGGTGTTAGCTTTAAAATATCTGACCCCTTCAGAATTACTTTTTGTGTGAGACTGTCAAGTAATAGCTATCATTTTATATAGAGGACAAATAAGCTGACATACACTAGCTTCCTCTGCTAGACATTGTCAAACTACTAAAGAAATAGAGTATAAAGGAAGAATACCTTAGGAAGCCATATTAAAACCTGTTTGCAAATATCCTTTAACCATATCACACCAACCTATCCCTTTTTTTCTCTTTTAAACTATGAGTAACTGCTGCAGGTAGAAATCCATGTGCACAGTGTGCGCACATACACATGAATATGCCTTAGATAATTTAGAGTCTAAGAATTTGTTAGGACAGTTTGCAGAGGTCTGTATTTTAAGTTTGCTTGAGATGTCACCAGATAATTTCAAATTACTCATCTTGTTCAGTCACACTCATGTCCTATAAAGTTATGTGACTGGATACAAGAATTCATACATAACAGTGTAATTGTTGGGTCAATTCCCAAATAACAAAAAACTTTAATAGTATCAGTAACAGTAGTGATGTCCAATTTTTATCAGGTGCCTTTTGTACCAGCCATTTGTCAGTATCTGCTTCATAACCCTGCAGTGTGCTCACAGCAGCCTGACCTCACTGTCCCAGTGACCTCTGCCCCACCGCCTGCCCCCTGCCCCTGGTCCATCTGCTGGCCCTGCAGGTCTTCACTGAATCACCAATGCCGCCACCGAAAATACACATGAAAAGAGGCGTCTAAGCCCAG
>NW_004567114.1:29940065-29941423 GCF_000260355.1 Condylura cristata | reverse complement strand
GTGAGTTTAGAAATGACACCTCTTTGTCAGATTCTTCATGTACTGGCAACCATTGAAGTCCCTTGCTTGCTTTCTAATGCTCCCTTAAAAATCTGGAGTGTTTTTTCAGTTTAGGCTCTACCAGGCATTTAATAGCCAAATGCACATTTTCTCCCTTCTGTTAAGCATGTCCACTAGGGCAGTGCTCACTCCCTCTCATTCTGTGCATTTCCAAGGAACATCAGCTTCTCATGTGATCACACCTCATTTATAAATTTTTCTACAGATTAGAGGAAATAATTAGGAAATGAAAATAGGATATTAGAAAGAATTTTTACAAGTATAGAAAGGGAAACTGGGGAAATGGGGACTTTGCCCAATATGGGGTCACAGCTGAAATCACAAGGACATGATGTCTTAGCAGCTGTGCTCAATGATGAGGTGGAGAGAAAAGTCAAGAAAGGTTTCCTCCTTCCACTGACATATTCTTTTCCTCCCCATCTTTCCTCTTGAAGAAACAATGTTGGATCTGAGATGCTGTGTCTCCCTTTGTCTTTTTCTGAAGATTCATTTGTTTATGTATGCATACAGAACTGGGGTACAAGCCAGAGGTGCTCGGGCAGTGAGAGGATTCAGCAGAGACAGAGTCGGGGACAGAACAGGGAGATCGATGAAGTGCACTGCTAAGGGGTGCAGCGGGCTGGTCTGGAGGGGTCTGCCACGCCATGTGGGTCACCTCCGGGGCAGGGAATCGAACTCTCACTGAGGCAGCTGTGCTAGCTTACAGTGCTGCGTCCTAACCCCTTGCGCCACTAGAGAGGGCCAGTTCTCCTTTTGGCCTTACCTCTAATAACCATATCGTGATGTGAGGCATCTCAGCCCTCATGTAGGTGCTGAAGGGCAGTTTTTGAGTGCTTGATCTAGCGTGTGCAGTACAGTTATTCAGGTGATTAACTAGACTATGTAGGCCCGAAAAGACATTCTAGCCTGAGATTTCCAGTTACTGGTCAAGAGTATCCACCAATGTAGTGGATGGAGCAATTCATTAGTGTACATGTTTGACCTCCCACTATCAAATTGGAAATTCTTGCTTAGCCTAAAATGATGCTGGGTTTTTCCTTTTCCTGCATTATTTTAAATGTTTATGGAGCAGAATAACCTGGCTTCACCATCCACATCAAATGAGAATGGAGTTTGGCATTTCCCCACATTTTTAGTAATTGCCTTCAATGGAAACAGCGCTAGAGTCATGAAAAATATATTCTAATATAAAATTTAATATGAAAGTGAGTATATCAGAATTTAGGGTGAATGTCATCAAGTGGTAGGACTGTTGTGTGAGTCATGGCTGTAGCTTTGGGAATGAAACTTTTTTTTTT
>NW_004567114.1:29925056-29938110 GCF_000260355.1 Condylura cristata | reverse complement strand
TGCCACCAGGGAGAGCCCAGAAATAGCTTTTTACTGGTCTTTGAGATGCATTTACTAGTCTCATAGTCCAAAATTACATTGGGGCATAAAAAATGATCCCTAAGAGGCAAGTATAACATACCAAATACCCAAAAAGAAATGAACTTGTTTTATTGATGTTTTTAAAAAATTATTTCCAGCTATTGAGATAAAATTGATGTATAGCATAATATGTTTAAGATGTAAAATATCACCAAATGTGATATTTGGTGAAACACTTATATAGCAAAATGATTACATTTTAACTTCAGCATTAACACTGTCATCCTATCACATAAATCACTCCTTCTTTGACGTTGCCAGATTTTTGTTTTTTGTTTTTACCTTGGCCACATTGGTATACAGCACTGTATATGTTTTAAGATTCCTTTGGCTCTATCTCACTCCCTTCCTCTCCAGTAACTCTCTTCTAAAATGTAAAAATAACTTATACTCAGGATTTTATAAAGGCCACTAAACAATGACTTAAGAGCCAAAGAGATCTTGGAAAGATTAGTATTTCTTTTTCTTAACAGGTTTAACTATATTGACCAAACCCATTATAAATAACACATAACTACACATACAATATGGTCCCTAAGGTTCGGGACAGCGTTGGCCAGACGAGGTGTCACCTCCTGTTTCCCTGTGTCTCATTCTTTTGTGTCACTTTCTGTTCCTGCCCGGCTTTGAGGATCCCTCCTGCTTTGCCTTCTGGTCCAAGGACAATGGCACTCAGCCGGTCACCTGCTGGGTCAGTTTACCAACTCTAGAGCATTGCCAGTTTCTCTATGTTCAGTTCTTCAGGGCATATGCTTTAAGTTCATTTCTCATCAGCAGCTTTTCTGTTAATATTGAGACATAAGAGTGGGGATTTCAAGGCATCTCTTTGAAGATGCTTATTGTATCCAGAGCTGTCTGTTGCAGTGGTTGACAGGTTCATACATGTGCTGTTTTGGAGAAGGAGGGGATGACTGTTGGCTAGGGTACATTCAAACACCACCTCTGAAAACCTGACACTGTTAACTTCTGTTTTGCTCTATCAGTTTTCCTAACCAAACTCAGCAGTTCAAATGATCTATTTGCTATTCCATAGGGTTTTGCTTTTTAACCAGTTTCTGTAGCCTGTATTTGTTGACTCGGAGATGGAGACCTCCTAAAAGGTAAGCAGTAGATAATAGTATGGGCATTATTCTAGATGATAGACTGCAGCACTGACAACTATTTTAGCCTCCAGGAGCCATTTGGCCATTGGGTAATAGCAAGTCATTGAACCCTTAACAGAAGTTCCAGCTCATTTCCTGACGATGTGATTAGAGGTCCCTGGCGGAACAAGCATCATGGAAGCATCAGGCATGTACATGCAGAAGCAGTTTGAGTGCTTACTACATGCCATACACCATTCCTACAGTGTCTAGTATTAATCTAAATTCTCCTGTTGTTTCTGTTGGGCTAACAACAGAATATTAATATAGCTCATTACATTGCCAGAGTATCTCCTTCTTTGAAGTGGGGTCATATCATGATTTTATAAATAAGGAAACAGGCACACAGAAGTTACTTTCCTTAGGTTACATAATTTCTAAAAGGTGGAGCCAGGGTTTGGATACCAGGTGATCAAGTGCAAGGTCATGCCTTAAAAATTACACAGGGACCCTCCCTGATGGCACAAAGGGCTAAAGCACAACACTGTGAAGCCATTTGCAGCCACCGCAGCACAAGTTCCATCCCTGTCCAGGGAGGTGACTCATAGGGCGCAGCAGACTTCTCCTGACTCACCCACTGCTCCCCTCAGCAGTGTATTTCAGTCATGCTGTCTGTTCTGCTCCCTGCTCTGTCTCTGGTGAAGCCTCTCACCCCCTGTACCACTGGCCTGAACTTTTGTATGCATAAATAAATTAAAAAAAAAAAACTACACGGATATGGACGTAATCTAACTTGGCATGTCAGAGTCTGGTGCAAAATTTGTAGTTGAGGTAAAAAGAAAAGCCCAGAAAAGCAAAGCAAATAGCTATTTGATACCTCGTGGCATTTTGTTCTTTAACCAGCTTGTAAATACTGTGTTTGCTTTATTGCTCTTCCACTTGCTCTCTCCCAAGCCCTTTAATACAAACAGACTTGGAAAATATTTAATATAAGAATTTAGAAATGCAATTATTAGATCATTTATTCCCTCATACTCTAAGACCCTTGGGTACCTAGAAATGATGAAAGTAGAACAAAAAATAGAGGGCCTAGGAAAGGGGAAGCAACAGGTAAATATAGAACCTAAGCTGAGCACATTTTTCCTAGGGTCAACTTCAGTGCACCATATCACTTGTTTTTGTCTTTTTTCTTTTTTAAAGAAAGGAGACATTTATTAGGAAAAGGAGACTGAAAAAGGCACTAGTATAGTCATAGGCAGGCAGGGAGCTGCTGCATCCCTGGTTTTTTGGTCAAAACTGACAGAGAAAGTACTACAATGTGCATCTCCCATGGGAAACTCCTAGTCATGGTGGCCTATCAAGATCTTAATTTTTATTTTTTTTCCTTTGTGGAAGAGACGGATTTGTTAGACAATATCTCTGCCTTCTGTCCTCTAGTGGGATTTGTTAGACAATATCTCTGCCTTCTGTCCTCTAGTGAAATTTAAATTAATCAGCAGCAGGCTTTTCATCTCCATCATTGTTTCTCTTTCCCTGGCTTAGGATACAGACAAACCGTAGTAAACTCTCATGGGAAAATGCTTGAATTCTAGCCCTTGGCTCTGCTTTGGTGTGAGTTGAGGAGTCTGGGTTCCTGGGGACATGCTCAAGCATCCCAACTTCTTGAGCCTGGCTGTTCCCTTGCTGGTAGTGACTCATCATGACCAGCAGGTGGCAGCAAATCTTTGCCTTTGTTCCTCCCCATTTTCTCTGACTCTTTTGGATATAGTTTGCTAAGTGATTCACCTCCAACGTTATCTTCAACTCTCACCCCCTTCAGAAGAAATTAGATTTTGGTAGGAGGAATGAAGTCTGAATTAAAAGGAGCCAGCCTCCTTTGTCAGCTGTTGCCCTTATCAGTTCTGAGTCAGTGCCACAGCAACGTAGGGAGCGCTTCTGGGGGAGAGAGGGAAGACAGAGCCCCTCTGCAGATGGGCCTTTATCTCCTCTGTTCATTACAAACGTGTCCTGCAAAGAAGGTAACTGGGAGATGGTTTAGGGTGACTGTCATGGAGTTGTCCGAGAACAGTCTTATGTTTGAGGGCCCAAAGTGTAAGCAGTGCCTCCTTACGCTATCAAAATATCCTCAGTTAGATGGTTAATTTTTGGGGTATCGTGTGGCCTAATGTTTCCAGCTAGGTCTACTGCTGAGAGGGAGGAGGGAGTCAGGAAGCACCCCAAGAGTTGAGAGGAGGGTAAGATGAAATGAAAGTAGGAAGGTGAGATTCCTAAATAGACCAGAACTTGGGGGCAGGGGGTGGGGAGAGACACTTTTGTTTCTGCTGTTTTCTCAAGTTGGGCTGATGGGTAGCAAAGTAGAGAGAGAGGTGGCACCCTTGCCTGATCCTCGAGCATGCTCCGTGGCTCCCATGCCACTTCAGGTCTAAAGGACTGTTCTTGCTAGTGGGGTAGTGGGAGAAGTGGCAGCATTAAGTGGCCCTTAAGCAAGTGTCAGCCCTTGATCTGCTGCTACTGATTTGATGATGCAGAGAACATTCCCTTGGTAAACTGAAGGCAGATATCGTTGGGGGGACACGTGTGTGCATGTGTGTGTGGTGAGAAGTGGGTAACAAAGACCAGAAACACACACACACACATACATGCATTTTTTTTTTTTTTTTGCAGTAAGTAACCTGAGCCAGCTGCAATAATCTAAATAAACCCAGTTGTCCTTGAGGCTAATGTGGTTCTGTGAGGTGTGGCATTGTAGTTAGAAGCATTGACTTTGAAGGTGGAGAAGAGAGACCTGAATCTAGCCTCTGCTGTTTATTTGTTGTATGAATATGGATATGCAGTTCCTCAGTGTTCATTTCTAAAAAGCTAGTAATGTTCATGTTCTTAGTATAGTAGTTAGTACCTGTGGTAAGAATTGACTAAGTTTTGTTACTGTTAAAGTTATCTGTGTAGGAAAATTGAAATGAATGAATGATGTCATTATTTTTGCATGTGCATGAGAGGGCCTTTACACATGGTATTTTAATGTTTGATGAAGGCATGTTGTTCTTAATTTCATAGTAAGTAAATTATAAAGGAAGTTTAGACCTGGTAACCAGAACATGGGCATTGTGCCAGGCCTGCAATAAGCTGGCTGTTGCACCTTTGAAAGCTCTTGACCTTCTCTAGGCTTGAGCCCTTTCCCTGCAGAGCAAACATGAGGGCCTGATGGCTACTTCTGCAGTGTCGGGTCCTGCCACGGACTTGCCCATGAGATGTGGCCATGAGTGCGGACTTGTGCCTTGTCCTTGTGCTTGCAGGCTAGTTGAGTCTCTTAGAGCCTGGGACTGGAGAGGCTGAGGTCATTGACTGGGTTTCTTTGTAGCTCAGTTTCCTTGGATTTCAAGATTGTTTCTCTGACCTCAGACTTGTATTCTGCAAGCACAGAGAAGCGCACCTGTGCAAGTAGGGGATCTAGCCGTGGCTAAAGGGGTCCAGAATGATGAACAAAGGGACCCAGATGCTGAAGGGCTGGCCAGTGCAGTCATCCAGGTGTGGAAAGGCGAGCACCGTCTTCCTGTGACCACTTACTGTGGAGTCACCGCTGCTAACTGTTTTTTAGAATGTTTTGAACTTCTAATGTGGGAATTTGATTAATCCTTAAGAGTCAGATTGCATCAAAAATATTCTCTTATTAAAGCTTAGGTATTTGTCAGTTGGAAGAAACAAAACACATCAGATCATTTAGAATTTTTTTTTTAACTGAAAGGTTCCAGCTCTGGGTGTCATTTGCTGGTTACTAGGAAGCAGGAGTGGTGGACCTGCCTTCCTGGCAGCTTAAGGTGGGAGGACTTCCAATGAGTACTAGAATCTAGTCTTTAAGCAATGATACGCTGTATCTACATCCTGTAGACAGGATGTCTTCACCTCGGTTGCAGAGCTTCGTGCTGTGATAATGACCAGGGAGCCCTTAAGAGAGACCTGCCTACAGTATTTAAGGAGCAGAAGGCCTTATGAAGGACTTCCTCTGAAGATTATGTTTTTCTCCTTTTAAAAGGAAGATACAATTAGCCAAATTTCAGCCCATTGAGACTAAAAGGGGAGACTTTCTGTCTTTAAGATGAACAGGCTGACAGCCGGGTGGGGTGGTGGTGGTGGTGCAGATCCTTCTGTTCCAGTGGCCACAGAACAAGCAGCTGGAGCAGCTTCCTGTTTGGGGCCAGATTTTCATTCTCAGTAAGGGCTGGAATGAGATCATAAGAGACCCAAAGCCCTGGAAGGGACAGTGCCAAGTCTTGTCACACAGCTCAAAATGATAGCAGAAAATGGTAAGCAAAACATAAATGTAAGAAAGTTAAGTAAGATAAATGACATTGATTTCATGACACTGATTTCACATAGGCTATTTTGATATTTGTTGGAAGTGTCAACAATCAAATTCTTTACGTTCTTTTCTTCCTGCTCCTCTCCCTCTTTGGCTCCTGCTTTTCTGGTGCACATTGAGTGGATGGTCCCTAACCTGACTGTTTGATAGCATGGCACTTCCCTGCCCAAGTATGGCATTTTTCTGGATGTGGCCCTTGGGTTACTTTTATCATTTGATTGTGTGTGTGTGTGTGTGTGTGTGTGTGTGTGTGTGTGTGTGTAGAGGGGTTGATAAAAGAATACTCCGGGGGATGTGTTCCCCTCCCAGATCAAGCTTATCAAGCTCCCCAGGTGATGATTGTACAAAGTAAGCCAAGGCTTAAGAAACACACATAGGATTTTCTAATACAGAAATTTATGACTTGATGAGCATTGGGGAGCTTTTTCTTTAGCCACAAGTCATAGTTGATACTCTGGTTTATATTCTGTCATTACCAGGACCATAATTTACTTTGAATGGCTTCTTGTTTTTTCTCCTTAACACAGAATTCTACTGCCGCTCCAAAGTTTGGCTATGAGCCCAGTTGTCTATAGGAGATCCTGCTTCCTTGGAATCTGGTACCACACTGGATCCCTGTCCTTGCTTACATATGATTTTTAAGTCTGTTTTTTTATATGCTTATAGTAGAGGATCTAATTCTTCCAAATGTTAGTGGCAAAATCCCCTTTCATATTCACCTGAAAGCTGAGAGTTGGGATAAAATTTTGACAAGATAGTAATATTCCTTGACCATTAGGTGGTCTTATTAATGTATTTGCATTTGTCCCCTAATGGAAGACCTAATGTTTTCATCATTCTTTGCAGGAGAACACATGGTTTCAAGGAGTCTGAATGGGCTTATGAGGGATGGCTTATGAAGAGCCGAGGACAGGTGCAGATTTTGGTGTTGATACCTGTAGAGACCATGGTTGAGTGTTAGACAGGGCCTAACAGATGGCTGTCCCCATGACCAAACTAGGTTTAAGATCCGTGAGTAATGGCAAGCTCCAGGAACTGGTCCTTCTCCCTCTGTCCAAATGGAATCTTTTGCCCAGCAGTTCAAAACAGAGTTTGCCCTAGCTTTTCAGAGGAGAGGACAGAAACTCTGAGGTCTGCTACACCCAAGTAGGCCCCTGGCTCACTTGACACAGAAACATTTCTGGAAATAGACGTTATTTTTGTCAGAGGGTAGAAGTCACTAGACCCGGGCTTCAAAGAAAAAAAAAATGAAAAGTCTTTTTTATTAATCACCTTTTCTCTTTTCCTTATGGAATCAAAACATATTAATCAATCTTATAGCCCTGGCTATGGTGCACTGTAGGATATACAGAAAAAGAACATCTCCTACCTGCCCCGTTGAGGTGTATGGCATTGTGCTTGACATGGGGCTGTCAAGCACCATTGGCGATGGCATGAGGAGCGCTGAGGAGGTGGCTGGGGTGGGATGGTGTTGCAGAGCTCAGGTCAGGAATTGGTAAAATTCAGTAGAAACTGAATCTTAGAAAGAAGGGCTTCAGGGAGGGCTCATTTGTCTTCGAAGTAATTCACTTGAGTTTCAAAGAAGGTTGAGAGAGAGAAGGTGACAGGTTTACTGAGGATGCTTTATTTCGGAACAGTAGAAGAAAAAGTAGGGACCTCCGAGCATGACTGTCCTGTACTGGCTCCCTGCCCTACAGAGCAAGAACAAAGCAGACATTTTGCTCTCCTTACTGCCATTGTGTGCTTCACAGATAGCTGGAGCACATTCTTTCAGGTGAAGAGTTACTTTTTTGCCCTCTCAGAAAAATCTCCTTTCAGTTGGAAAGTTTCTACATTTCCTTATTCTACAGGGCTAAACCAACAATCCAGTCCTACAAAAACCCAAATTTCAAGGTTTCTCAGGATTCTAGAAAACAGCATTTTGTCTCTAAGTTGGGTCCTTGCTGGTGCTGGATAACTCCATGGACTGAAAATTATTCCTCTTGAATTGCCAACCATGAAAACACTCCACCAGTGATCACCTCCCCTAGCAAACCATACCAGATGCTCTGAGTTCCATGATTTTCAGGTGAGAAAGTTCACTTGGATTCTCATGGTGTCTCCTCCTTTGCAGTTCGGGTTTCTCACTCCCTCTGAGTGCACTGTTGGCATCTCATAGATGTCGACACAGTGTTGTTTACTGGTGTGAAGTGACTGGAGGGTCTTCGACTTGATCCCACAGTCACAAGGTTCAGATTCAGCCCTCTCCAAGTTCAGGTCCCCATGACATGCAGGGTTTGCTTAAGGGCAGGACACAAATTTATTAGATGATTAAATCATATTCTCTCCAGTATAAAAGACCCAAAGAAAAACTAAATGGAATGGCACAAATATGTTTATTGTAACTCTAGAACACTGTGGGTTGTAAACTAACTTCTCAACATGAGTCCTTTTGTTTTGGTACAAACACTTGGTACCTTTGTGTGAGAGGGAAGGGGTAATATGGCAGGTTGGACCATGCTGTGTGGTGTGCCTGTGGTATAACTGAGCTCACAGGTGGGGAGAGAGGCAAGGCTGTGTTTTACCCCTGAGAAGACAGTGATTTCTCTAAACCAGGTCACTTTTCATAGGCAAATCCTTCTCTTTGTGACTGAAGAATTTTGAAAGACTTGAGGGCTCTGACTGGATAACATTTAAACAATGTATAACATTGGTGTCCATAGAAAAGATGGCAATGGTTTGTGAGAGCTTGACTCTGGCTGTCAACTGAGAGATAAGGAAACATAAATCTTTCAGTCAGATGCTTTTATGGGAACCATTTCCCTTGATAGATTAATTCATGTAAAAAGCCCCAGTGAAGGGTAGCATAGAAACCTCTGTCTGTGTTTGATGCTTTTATTGTGAGGAATTTATTAATTGATTCATATGCCTAAAGGGTGAATTGATTTAAGCAGGATGTATTTGCTAGGCTGAAGTCACATGTGCTTTATTTAACTTGTACAATTTTCCAACTTTGGATCTGGATTTCAAACCCTGAGATGAAATCTCCTTTCCTCTTTGTTTGTAGATCTCTCTGGATGCTACCCCTAGGATTAGCATCATGGTTCCCATGGCAACTAATGTACTTGGAAGAGGGAAGAAAGGAAAGGGGCTAAATAAAAAATGACAAAGCTGCACCTGAAAATCAGGAATTAATTAGGAGCTTGAATGTAGGGTCATAATGTGCATGATGGGGAGTGCGGTATTAAGCATATAAAATCTTTGCTTTAAGTCTCCTGAGTCTCAAGCAATGCTCTGTAACTTTTTGTTTGCTCATGCCGCAGATTTACTGGTGGCGTTTTCTCTTTCCCACATTCTTATCACATTTAATAGAGAACATTTCTCAGGACCACGACTGCACATAGTCCAGGAAAAAGTGCATTGTATGAGCTCTTCGCAAAGACTTTTGGACCCTTGGTCCACAATGAAGGTATTCCAAACAGGAGCTCTGAATTTCTCCTGTTAATAGTTTGTATCTGGTTTCTTATATTTTACATATTTTGGCTTATTGAGTAATAGCACAGTGAGGTTATTCTGTATTTGTATATTTCCTGTTAAGAACTTTGCTAGTTTCTGTCTCCCATGTCTTCATTCCAAGTATAGGTGAAGACCTGACAGTAAGAACTGACCATGACTGGTCAAGGCATTTTGAGCTCTTGAAGAAAAATGTAACCTGTATCACAAAGCACAGGTGATATGATCACATCTTGTCTAAGACTGAGAGTCAACCAACAAGCCAAAGAGAAGCTGACTAAATGATTTTCCATGTACTGTGTGTCAGCCTGCTATTCCTACGATGACAACACCCATTAATCTAAAGTCGAAGAGCTTCTCTTTTCCCCCAAGATACTGCATCTGCAACTCAGCCTGCACATCTCCACCTTTTTAACATAGGATCCCCAAACCTTTAGTAATTGGGAGCAAGGAAAATTCTAAAATGATTTGGTACTGAATTAAGACTGTTAGCTTTTTAGTTTGTGAAATAAAGGCATCAAAGAGAAAGTCTATTTGCTATTATCATACTTTACAAAAACTTTTTTTTATGTAAAAATTTGGACCCTAGGATTGGGATAAAGAATAATTCTTTCAAGGAGTTCACCTTGCCAAACACACACACACACGCTTCACACATAATTTGATTTATTATTATTATTTTGTTGAGATACTGGGAAATGATTATGAATCAACAGTACACCAAATTCAGTTGGAATAGTCTACTCTTTCATGTCATATCATGGTCCTGATTAAAATAATTCACTTAGTTTCAATTAGTTTTTAAAAAGTCTCATTTGGGAGAAAATCTAAAATAAGAACTAAGTCTTATTTATTATTAAAACTCTTAATTCTTACCACAGTAATTATTAGGCACATGGTAGGTACTAGGAAAATTCTGGGTATTTCTATGAAATTCTGTTGACTTCTTTTCACTTGGTGAAGGGACTAAGGACTCTCTGGAGTCTTTTTTTTTTTTTTTTTTTTTTTTTAAGATTTATTTATTTATTCATACAGAACTGGGGTACAGGCCAGAGATGCAGAGGGTGAGAGGATTCACCAGAGACAGAGCGGGAAGCAGAACAAGCAGATCGATGAAGTACACTGCTGAGGGGAGCAGCGGGCGGGTCAGGAGAGGTCTGCCGCGCCATGTGGTCACCTCCGGGGCAGGCGGGGATTGAACTCATGCGGAAGTGGCTTTAGTTTCTCAGTGCAGTGCTTTAACCCGCTGCGCCACCAAGGAGGGCCCCTGGAGTCTTTTTTTTTTTTAACTTTTTTTTGATAATTTTTAAATTAAGGGAACAGGCTTACAACACACTACAAATCACTACACATGATTCAGAAATACAGGATCCTGTCTTTTCATGTGTATGCTGCTACACCAGACCCACTGTCAAGGCATCCAGAGTCTTCCCCCCTCCTCCATCCCACTCTTTCCCCAACTGGTCACCTCAGTTTTACAGTCATATTTCTACGATTTGTTTTTAATTTGGTTTTGTTATATTCCACATGTAACTGAAACCATGTGATACTTGTCTTTCTTCTCTCTTTATGTAGTATACCCTCCAGTTCTATCCATGTCACAAATAAGAGTTCATCTTATTTATTACTGAGTAGTATTCCATTGTGTGTGTGTGTGTGTGTGTGTGTACACCACATCTTCTTAATCAATTCATCTATTCTTGGACAGCTAGTTTGCATGAAGTGTGAGACCACTTTTATAAAGCACTAATCTCATTCATAAGAGTCCTATTCTCATGACTTAATCAATTTTCAAAGACTCATGTTCTAACTATCACACTGGGTGTTTATAGTCTCATGTGTAAATTTTAGATGCACACACTTTTATTACCACAATGGGGAACTCTTCTTCTGAAAGATTCATGTGTTGTGGTAGGAAATATCCATGCTTGGCTTGCATCCACTTTTGAGCTTCACACTTGGCAGTTAGTATAGGTTTTGTTTATATTCAGTTGCATATGATTCAAGTTTCAAAGTGGGTAGTACATTAGAGTAATAGATATGAGCAAATTGCATGATAGGGATAAAATTGCTTAGCTATCTTGTAGTCCACTATGTTTTCATAGAGAAGAGAATTATAAATCACAGTTTAATGTTGCTCTTATTTGAATGTTTAATTAATCAACTTTTACAAATGATTTAGCATTTAGCTTTTCAGATTTTTTCTTGAGCTAATAATAATGCTAATTTACTCTAAAAAACTGCAGCCCATTTTTCATGATATTAAAGTATTTTTAAGTTTTAAATTGAGAATTGATTAACATATGCAATGGGTGGTGATACCTTAGGGGAGAAGTGAAAATAGGGAAGAATAAAGTTTCAGTCTTGGAAAAAACCAGAGACCAATGAATCCATTGGTTCGCAAGCTACAGCTGAATGTGGGTAAAAGCCTCCTCTGATGTTTACAACATAACTTTATTAAGGCATCACTGATTTGGACCAATGTGGAAATAGTAAAAACTGAGGCCCAGTTTCCTCATTAAATGGTCCACTTCTCTGCCATCTTTGTAGTGAGGACTAGAATCCAGATAAGTTTAGGCAAGGACTAACAGCCTACTGTTTGGGTCCCTCCAAACTCTGATACATGTCTGTTGTCTTATGGAGGAACAGTAATCCTTGGCATGTTGGCTGAGGAAAAATACCCCAGATTACTGCAAAATATGCTGGTCATAGAGGGAATAGCCAGAGGCAACTGGCCATTTCTTCCCAAGGTCACACTGTGCCTGGGCAACATCATGGGCCACCAAATGCTGAGAAGACATTCCTGCTTTGAGTGCTCTGTACTCAACAAATACTCTGCTACTGGGGAAGTGGATCCTGGAGAAAACTGTTTTTCCTGGGCTTGTTGCTGTCTATAGCTGGGACGTCTGTAGGAGTTCATTTATGTCGATCACCATCCTCGCTCACTGAGAAGGTTTTACACACATTCACACACACTCATACAGTCTGTACCTGTTTCAGTTGCTGTTCAATCGATGCCACACAGTCTCCCCTCCCTTTCTGCTAAGAAATTCAATTAGAAAACCAGGAAGCTGTCTGCTTCAAATAAACAATTCAGCAATCAAATGAATCAGAACTTGAAAAAGGTAGAATGTCATGTCTGCCAATGTCAATAGGAGGTGTTTTCTGAGCTATTTTTTTCAAGTTAAAATTCCTACCTCTATAATAGCGAACATTGCATTCAGTTCAGTAGTTCTGAGGATTGAGGAGCAATGTATGTGTGATGAAAAAGACAAAATACATCAGCATGAAACACCAGATAATCAATAACCCCACCAGTGATAACCACTGATATCTTGATGCACTTTTCCAGAGTTCTTTGCTCTGTATTTCCACAGAGGTCATCCCATACAGAGTCTTTCATAATCTTTTTCTTTTTCGGATCATATCATTTTTTTAAGGGGTTAGAGGCTGAAATGTCTAAAAATGTATGTTTTTCTCACCACACCCACTACCAAAGCCCTGGTAACCTTCCACCATGCTCCACGGGGACCTTGTCACCTCGGTTTGCACTCGGAGAGTAAGGGTTTGTGTAACCTGTTTGCTTTAGTCTGTGACCTAATTTTAACGCTTATCCTGACAGACAAGCTCAAGCATATTTTTGTGTATCAAGATATAGCTGGAAGTAGGCAGCCAGGGAATTGTGGCTTCTTGAAAAGAGGTTCAGTTTCTGGTGTTTGACAAAGCCCACTCACAGCGGATGGTGCCAGGGAAGCTGCTTCACAGGCTGGAAATCACTGAAGCGAATACCATTTCGGACAAGATAGATAAAGGGATGTTGTCAGAAGGGCTGGCCTTTCAAAGATAACTAAATCTTTCCAGGGTTCATCTAGCCAACCAGCATAAGTCCTGGAGATGGAAAACCTTTCTTTCATTGTCACTGAACAGCTGTCAAACACAAATGATAAGAAGGTGGAGAAAATGAGTGATAATTGGAGTTTGAGGATCTATGTTGTAGGTTTCAGTGACAGCGTTGGCGTTTCTCCGGAACTCCCTTGTCAGC
>NW_004567114.1:29845866-29924956 GCF_000260355.1 Condylura cristata | reverse complement strand
GCCCTCAGCCCAAGTGTGGCCACCGCTGGGGCTGCTCCAGCCCCTCCTAAGCCGCAAGCTACATTTAGACACAACCACCGCAGGGGGGCTTCCATGACAGACCATAGTGTTGTGTGTTTTTTTTTTAACTACTTACCAATCCATGCAGTGAGAGTAAGCACATGCAATTGTTCTGTGCAAACCGTGTCTGTTATGTGTTCTGATTCTTTAGAAGTACATAACAAAGCGAGAAGCTTGGCTGAGTTCTATGTGATTAAAGATATCTTTATTTATCTTTATATTATATTTTATTCTTTTATATTTATCTAGAAATACATGGAATTGTTGCTTTTCATTGATACTTTAGTTACAATTATAGCAGATGCACATGGAAAACTCCAGACAGGGTGGGAGGGCACAAAATTTTTCCCTCCCCTTCTTGACTAGCATGATTATCATGTAGCTTGAAAAGCCCTTTTATTTTACATACTTTAAAAAAACTTTCCTATCACTTTATATTCCTTTTGCTCTATTCAGTCTCATTCTGTCCAATATTGTTTTCCTTTTAAATATACTTGCTGGAGGAGGCACACTGGGCCCACCCTGGCTCCAGCCTCTCCAACCATTATCTTTTAACAAACTGCTTGCCTTTCCTTTCTGATGGTACTTTGGACAAATCCCATAGTTTTGACTGAATTGTAAGAAATTTCTCCTTTTGGCAGCTAAGACTTGGTTTCATGTGTTTACATTCCTACCCAGTGTAAACAAAGATTGAGTTTCACACCTGATTTTTAGCTTCCCTGAGTCCTCCTCGGTCCAGTATCTAAACTGTGGGCCTCTGAGTGGGCACATATTACCCGCCTTCAGCTTTCCTATATTTCATCTTGACATTTTTAGTAACGGACAGGGTTAGAGAGGAAAGGCAACAGTTTTTGTTTGTTAGTCCTATCGTTGAGTGTTGACTGATGCTGGCTGGGGCCAGCTTTGTGAGATGCATGTCTAAAGCTCTACACCAGAGTCCCTAACATGGTCAAGGTGAGCTGTGTCACTGACCCTTGCCCTGTCTCCACTTCTGCCTCTGGTGGCACCTATACAGCAATTCTATGTTCATATTTAGCCTTCTATCAGCTGGAAGTGGACTTTGAAGTGATGGTCTCTGCAGAGCTTTATTAGTTCTGCAGAGATGTTTGGCAAATCTTCTCTAAAATCACTAATTGACTATCCCTTTAATCTTGGTCTTTCGACAATAAGAAAAGTCTCAAGTATCAATTTAATAAGTGCATCTGAGATCAGATGAGCCTGAGTTCCTGTCAGAGCTCAACCATATACTAGTTTGGCAAGTGACTTCCTTTCTGAGTCTTTGTTTTCTTATCAGTAAAATGACAATAATTAGCTCAAGGGGATTTTGTGGGAAATATAACACAAACACATGCTTGTTACTTAGCAGGAGTGCAACACAATGTGGTTAACTGTGATTTGAATTATTATATAAAAACATAGCAAGTGATGAACAATTCAATGAATCACTTGGAGATGGGATTGTCAGCTAGCTGTGAGCAAAATATTAACAAACTGATACATAAGAATGTATATTTGCCCAGACAAATTAAAAAAGCAATGGCCTCAGATCTGGAGGCCAACTTTGGAGATTTTCCAAAGTTTCTTCTGCCATGATTGACACTAAAAGGAAATTATGGAACTTTTTTCCTTGGGATTAGGGGGTAGCATATAACATACCATGTGGTTTTCTTTTTAATTGCTGTTATTACATAATGAAAACTTTAAAAGTTGGAATGACTTGTTTTAGGCTTTGATAAAAATAGCTTCTCTAGTTGTGAAAGGGTAATGTGACTGAATTTGAGGTTAAAGAGGGCTGGCAATAATTCTGACAGTGAATAGTCTTTTTTCTGGTTCACAGTGTTTTAGGACAGGTTGGAAGTCTTAGTCTGAGATGTTTTCATCACCAGCCCAAACATCTATTTTTGAAGATATATCACTATAAGAAAAATAAAGGAGTTGTTTTCTAGCTCTGGAAAAAGAACAGTTGTGCAAGCCATAGATATACTTATCTGATTTTTCATTTTACTTTCTGGAAAATGAAAATATAATTGGAGTGGACATTGGAAGTCCTTATTTGCTAAATTCATGAAAGATTGGAGACTCTCCTCCAAATGACAATTGTTAGAACAAAAGACAGACTGAAAAAGATTATCTTCAGTAAAGCTTCCCTTGACCCCACCTGACTCCTCCAGATGAACCTTTCTTGCTTCTGAGATTTGCAGTAATTCATACCCTCTCAAGGCACTTAATTATACTCTGTCTGGAACATGTATTTGTCCTTTGCTAAGCCCTTGAAGACAGAGTATTTGTCTTACTTGTTTTCTTTTTTGTAACCAGTGTGTTCCTGGTCTCACTAACACATGACTACAGATAAGGTCAGAGTTTTGTTTTCCTGCAGAGCAAAACTTTGTTTTATTCTATTGTGTTTATGTCAACAAAACTGAAGAACTCAGCAGGCTAAATTCTAGCAGTTTCCTGTAGAAAGGACAGAAGTGCCTTTAGTTTCAAAAAAAAAAGTCCTGATAACCTTATAGTTGAAGTATCTTTTTGAGACCTGGGAGCCATTCTTGTGTTTGAGGCAAGATTATACTACAAGTGCTGATCGGGGCCCCTTTTCTTCCTTTGTTAGGTATGGTGGGAGAACTTGACCTGTGTGTTCATAAAAATGGTTTCTGTGTTAAATACCTCAACATCCTGTTTTCTCTTCAATGAATTCATCCAATTCATGCCTTTTGAAACTTCACAATGTACTATCTCTGAGCCTTCCACTATCTTATTCCTATTGTCACAGCTTACTCTTGCTTGGTAGTCCATTATATTCACAATGATTTAAAAAATATATATTATATACTAATATATATATATCACTGCTCACTCTTGTACAATGTATGCTTGTAGGCTTTCTTCCCTCAAGTGTATTCCCTGTAAAATTCCCACCACCAGTTCACTTGTGAACCATCATCATATTTCCTGTGCTCTTCTCTCCGGATCTGATCCCTCTGTTTCTCCCTCCCCTGCAGAATATCTGACTTAGAGTTGCCAGCTGTTTTTTTTTCTTCTATTTGTTATTATTGTTTTTTCCTAATTCCTTATTTGGTTCCCCTATATTTCTCCTATTCTTTTAAGTGAAACCAGTTGGTATTTTTCTTTTTCTTTCTTCATTGAGATTGTTTGAATGCTTGAAGGGAATATAGATCCTGCTTTCTTTCAATGTTAATGTCAAGGAGTGATGTGGTAGGTTCTGTGCCAGTGTGCCATTATCTGACTCCAACATACGTCATTCAGCAGATATTCTGTCTGATTCAAATGATGCCAGCGGTTTTGTAAAGAATTGGTATTCTTCTGAAGAGGTGCAAACAGAACCTGTACCTCTCAATGAGACCTTGTTAAACCAATGTTATCTGAATCAAAAAGTATACAAATTAAAAACTTAATGTTTCATAGAATTCTCCATAGGCCTGAATTATTTGGGGCAACTTCTAAATTATGGATTTAATTTCTTTAATAGTTGTAGGACTTTCCAGGATATATTTAATTTTGAATGAATTTCTTCTTAGTAGTTTCTGATTCTTGAGGAATTGTAAGTTGTATCTTATCTCAATAAGTCTTTCATATATCCTCTTTATTAGTGTTTTCATATAAGCAGACCTTGGATTCGTTGCTTCTTGTGTTTATGCATTTATTTTTATTAATTCTATTCTAATATTTACTTTAAATCCTTTTTGCTCTTTTTCCAGTGAAGGTGGAGAATTGGCTTATTGATTTGATAAACATCTAAAGCTCTAAAATTCCCTGTAATCAGTGCTTTAGCTGTTTCCCATAAAGTTTGATATATGCTATCTTTTAATTTTTGTTCAATTCAAATATTTTCTAATTTTCCCTTAAGATCTCTTTGATCTATAGATTTACAGTTTATTTAATTTTCAGTTGTTTTGAGGTGTTCCTATTATTTTTTCTTATTAGTTTCATTCCATTATTATGTAATGTATTTTGTATGGATTAAATTATTTCTAATTCACTAAACCTTATGATTTATGTATATTCCATTCTAATGAATTAGATCTAACTGCATCTAATGGAGATGTATCTTTTTTCTTTAGGGCGTGTTTTGTGATTGTTATGTTCAGTTAGTGAGAGGTGTTTGTCACTTCTTAAATACCTTGATATTCTGTGTACTGTACTATTATCGAGAGCGGACTGTTGTGATCTCCATTTTTCTTAGTTTCTGTGATTTTTTTTTTGATCCTTATATTTTGAGAACTTGTTAGGTATGTACACATTTTAGATTATTACTGACATGTCATTACCTGATATGTCTTTTTCCTTGATCTCTGATGTCTACTTTGCCTGATGTTAAAATAACTGTTTCAGTTTTTTTTTTGATGACTGTTTACGTGTTTTTCCATTTTCACTTTTAATTTATCATTATATTTGAAATATATTTCTTGTATATAGTTGAGGTATTATAAAAATAACCTTCCAATTTTCTGCTTTTCATTGGTGTGTTTATATAATTTATATTTATTGTAATTCTTGGCAAGTTTAGACTTTGGCCTACTATTTTAATACTATTTTTATTCCCCTTTCCTGCTTTCTTTAGAATTATTCCTACTTTTCTTAGCACCCAATTTTAGCTTTTCTGTTTTATACAATAACACATATTTAATTCTACCTACACATTAAATAGATATGTGAATTTTCATGGTATGCTTAGAATCAGTGTTTTACCACTTTAAGTGAAATGATGGTATATTAACACTACATAGAATCTTTTAACCTCTCTGTTCTATACTGTAATTTCTTATGAATTCTAAGTACAATGAAAATCCAGTCAATATTTCTGCTATTGCTTTCAACCATCAACCATCTTAGAATTCAACCATCTTATAGAATTCAAGAAGGTTGCACTTTTTATATTTACCAAGGTATTTACTGTTTCTTTTGCTTTTTTTCTTGTCTCATGTTCCACATTTCCATTTCCTTTCACTTCACTGTTTGAAAACATTTCTTTAACAATTTGAAGCAGATCTTCTGGCAACCAATTCTTTCATTTGAGATGTTTATTTCACTACGATTTCTGAAGGATATTTTTGCTGCATGTGTAATTCTGGGTTGACAGTTCTTTTTAAAATACAATTTAATCATCTTTTCTTTCTGGCTTCTATTATTTCTGATGAAAAATTTATAACTTTCAATTTCATGTTTCCTATAGAGTGTGCATCATTTTTCATGGCTTTTTACTTTTTTTTTTTCTTTAGTTTACAGCAGTTTGATTATGTTACTGGGAAGAGATTTACTTGGGTTTATCTTTTTTTTTTTTTTTTTTGGCAGTCAGGATCCTGAATCATTGTTAATTTTTTCCCCCTAGCCACTTTTCCTTGTAAACTTTTGAAATTTTATCTCACTCAACTCTTAACTTCCAAACCTCACTTCATTTATTAGTTCCACTAGTTCTTACAAGTATTTTGCTTTGTTGAGTTGTCTGCTCTGTATATAATGTTCACCATTTCTTTCTGTCTTGTGTTACATAATTATGTCTCTTTGGTTTGTGATACATGTTTTCTTTGAACTTCTTCCACTGTGTTGTAAATGATAATAAATCACTTTTTCTTAAGACCAAATAGTATTCTGTTATGTGGATATAACACATCCTCCATAATGGGCATTGTTTCCATGTCCTTGCTGTTGTAAATAACATTGTAAAACACATAATTTCTTGAGTTGGTGATTTCATGTTCTTTGGATAGATGCCCAACATGTGAGTTTTGGGTTATATGGTATTTCTATTTTATGTTTCTTAATATAAATCCAAGTTACTTTCCAAAGTGACTGCACCAGCTTGCATTTTCACCAATAATGTATTAAGATTTCTTTTTTTTTCAAGTCCCATCTGCAATTTGTTTTTGGATGTCTTTAATATGTCATTCTCATGGCTGTGATATGATACTACACTGTGGTTTTTTGACCTACATCTACCTTGTTAAAAGCTAAGTTGAACAATTTTCCATACAGCTGTTGACTTTCTGGATGAGACATATTTTCCACTTCCTCCTAAATTTCCTCCTGCTGCAATCCCCCTTTGACTTGGATTGTCATTCTCTCAAAGAAGATTTTTGTCTGCTCTGAACGGTCATATGAATGAAATTATATAGCAATAATTTTTGTGTTTCTAGCTCTTTTTTTGTTTAGCATAACACCTTTGAAATTCTTCCTTGTTTTTGTTTATATCAGTAGTATCAATAGTGTATCACTGTACAGCTATCGTAAAATTCATCTAGTTATCTGCTGATAGGCACTTTGCTTTTCTGTATGTATTTACTCCTGTGTTTTCTAGGGCTATTAACATTTTTAACTCTCAAGTTTATTTTTTTGATTGATTTTTGAGTTAATTTTTACATATAACGAGGTAAGAGTTCAGCTTCATTTTCTAACAAATCTAGATGGTGTAGTACTACTTGATGGAAAGATATTCTACTAGGTCCCATAATCTAGATGTCCCTCTACTCTGAGAATTTACTTGGGTAAATAATTGCCTCACATGAACTTATGAAAAAAAATGTTATTTTGGCTAGCTTACACTGGTCTCTAGTTACTGCATCACCCTTGCTGATAGCATGTTCTACTGAGATAGTATCTGTTCTTCATTGACCCTCTTAATGTGCCAATCTGGCCTCAAAAGATAATTACTACCCTATTGATGCTCCATATCAAGTTCTTACTGGGCTGGCTTACTTTCCTCTCCTTCTAGAATGGACACCTATTTCAGCTTCAACCCAACTCCAAACACAGGGTGTGATTTGGCCCTGTAATCCAATTAAGTCAATGATTAAGCCACTTGACATTGTTTTATTTATCTTAAATCAATTTCTTCAGGAACAGCTTTCCTATTTTTTGGTAAATGTTTTTTAAACCTTCTTTTCATAAAATAAATAAATAAATAAATATTTTTTAAACCTTCTTTTCACTAAAATAGTGACTTGGGATATAGGATCTGTAGTTCTCTTAAAATCCGAGACAACACCTGTCAGCTGGGCTCAGAATGGATAGGCTCTTACCCCCCAATTCTCCTATTATTGATAAAATATTTGGGTAGGCCATTTTGACTTGCCCTGCCCCATGTCAGTCTGTAATTTACATAAGCACTATTGGTTAATCATGTCACCATTAAAGTACAACTTCTGCTGTTGGCTCCTTAGTGCTTAACTGCAGAACCCAAATCTTCAAGCATGGCCAGTGTCGTATTTCTGTTCTTAGTGCTGCAGTTAGCCATTATATTGGGACTTGTTCTTTTTGTTGTTACCATAAGCTGAGCAGTGATTCACTAACAAGCTTCCTCCCTCAAGTCTGTTAATTTGACTACACACTGAACAGGGGTGTTCAAATCTTCATGCAGCTGTAATTGGTAGTCAGTACTCCTATCCAAATATTTAAAAAATTGTATTGGTAGTGAGTAGTGTGTTGAGGAGCTAGTGGGTTCGTACCTAGTTGCATTTTAGGAGTGAGATAGAAATATAACATACTATTATCAACACATATGTTCATACCACTTATCACATCACTTTTAATATTTGATTGATTGAGGGTTGGGCTTCACCAGTAGTTAGCCTAGATTTTGGATCTCAGCCAATGAAACATCACAAGAAGCAGCTGTCTCTCAAAAAGTCTCTCCTCTCCCACCCTTTCTTTTATCTGAGTATCATTGTAGGAAGTCTGTTTACCTACGAGCATTCCTCCTAGAACACCTGGGTGATTTTGGACAACTGTCATCCTTGGCTTAAGTTTGTACAGAGAGTGAAGTTATGCTCTATCCCCAGGGACTAAAGTTTTCATAAAAACTAAATCTAAGAGCTTGATAGCATAGTTTCAAGATAATCTGCCTGACTGGCAAAGTTTCCCTGTGAAAAATCTGAGGTTATTAATTTTAACTTCTCTTCCCTAGAAAAAAAGTTAAACAACCCTCAGAAAAGAAACATGGTATTTACATTAGATGTTGCAGATCCTGTCATGAAAGGACATTTATGGTTCTCATTCATGACAGTTTCCATCTTTGGAGATGTCACTGCTTCTTGAGACCTCAGGACCTGCCTTTTTTCCTCTCCCACTCATGACCTCTGTTTTCAGGGGGCAGTGTGACAGATCACTCTGCTTCTTTCATCCTTAGAAGCCCAAACCCTGTACTTTTTCTAAAGCCCAGGTCAAGTCCCTAAGATTCATAACTATCCATAAATATCCTTGAACAAATACAAGAGAGAACTAGAAGCAGCTTGAACTACATCATTGAATCTATATTTCCATTTTAATTTTATTTTCTCCATTAGACAATAAACCCTTCTGCATGTTCCTTTTTCACTCTGCTGAAGGAACTTGCTCAGGCACTTAGGCAGCACCGGTGATCCTATATTTAGTGTTCATCTCATGTGAAAGTCAGAAATAAAAATAGTGTTTATCTTTATCTGTCAAATATCCCAAATTGACTTACAAATCATTACTTCGGGCACTTCATGAAGAACTTAATGTATTTAAGTATTTACTAGCAAAGTAAATTGCAACTCAATAAGTGTGGATGAATGATGGAAAGCCAGAAGCACAAAAATGACTTGGATGACTGGAAAGCAAATTCTTTTACTCATTTAATTTTGATAGTTTGTTCATGAACTTAACCTCAGAATATAGCTTTCACGGTCAGATACAGTTGAAAGACTCAGGAGATGGTATGCTGTAACTATTTTGTTTTTATTATAAGGTTTTAGGCTTGTTAATTGTTCAGAACTGAATATAAAGGTTGGTTTCTTGGTACAATTTCTTTGTGATTCCCTTTGGTGCATTTCCTTTGTAGTACATTTTCAATCAGCTATTTATCTAATCAGTATCAGTAAATTAGTTGATGATATTACTTTTTGCACCATGTTCATGTAAGTGAACTGTGATAAATTTTATATTGGTGAATATGAGTTATACAATTCATACAAGTATGTGACTCTTTAGCAAATTAGTTATTTCTTTGGCCTATTAATAGGTGACATATTTAATTTGAGATATTCTTATTATATATCATTAAATGTTAAATGATAAAGATTCCTGATACTGTAAGTATTTCTATGTAATATAAAGGGTTAAGAGGTTTTCATAGTGACTTCAAATGACTTTAAAAACTTTCAGGTAATGAAATCCTGAATTTTTATATTTGCTTTGGCCTCTTAAGAAATCATTTTCCCCTAATTTTAAAGGAGTTCAAATAGATGTTGGTTGAATAAGGAAAGCTTTATAATTCTGAGCTTTCTTTTATCCTTTGATTTTATATTTACACATAGAATTCAATATAAAAACTTGCAAAAGTTTCATATTTGTGGTGTACCATCTCCTAGCAAAGTGTAAGTGATTGTAACTTTTAAAAGTGGGACATAGGGGTTATTGCTTATTTCACTTGGTCAATAATTCCAACCTTCTGGAAAAGTCAATTGATTTAAAGCCTAAATTTAGTCTTCCACTCAATATGTAAGATTTATGAGTGAGTTCTACTGTCAGCAAAATGTGTGATCTCTTCTGCTGACTTTACAAATTGCATTTGCTTTTAGACACCACAGAAGCAGCAGCATAAAAAAAAATTATCAAGCATTTAAAACTGGGCAATCTAGTGCTTTCTATAGTGACTGCATACTTTATTTTACCACCAATATTGTACAAATACATAAATAATTTAAAGAGATCTATGCACTCTCCATGTATTTATGGTGTTTATTGTAGCATTATTTACAATAGCTGATTTGGAAACAATTTCTCACTGACAGATGATTGAATACAGAAGATGTGGTATATATACACAATTGACTACTATTCACCCATAAAAAAGGACAACACCTTGCCATTTATAGCAACATGGATAGACCTAGTGGATACTCTGTTTAGTGACATGACAGAGAAAGACAAATACAGTGTTATTTAATTCATGTTCTAAGCAAACATATAAAATAAGACAAAACTTAACTCTTGCACAATAAAGTCATTTAGTAATTACCAGAGGAGAGCACAAGAGGTTGGATAAATTGGATAAATGGGGGCATTTGTTGCCCAAAAGTAGATGACTGTATTAAAAAGATGTGGTACATATATACAATGGAATATTATTCAGCAACTAAAAAAAAAAAAGAAACACATGTCTTTTGCAGCAACTTGGATGGAGCTAGAAAAGGTCATGCTTAGTGAGATAAGCCAGAAAGAGAAAGAAAAATACTGGATGGTTTCGCTCATAGCAGGAGTCTAATGGACCAGGCAAGAAAATAATAAAAATAATGAACAGCCATATACCAGAGACATTTTGTGGGGGTGGAGTGGGGAATGGGATCAAAAACAGGGGTGGGGTGGGGAGGGAAGTGCACGGGACTATGGTGATGGCACACGGGTGACTCGGTGATGGGAAACCCACGGGGATTACAATTGAGATTAAAAAATAAAAGTACAAAATGATGTAAAAATAAACTAAAACAAAACAAAACAAAATGGGGGCATTTTTATGGTTAAAGGATAGAATGGGACTTTCAGTGGTGGCCTTAATGTAGCATACCAATTGTTGGCTTGTAATGATGCACACATGAAACTTACATGCAGTGCAATGATACTTCAATAATACAGACAAATATTCCCTGCAGTGATGGGTTCCTTATGCCTTTTCTTTTTAAGGTTTAATATCAAAACATTAACTGGAATCTAATTTTTTTTTCCTTTTTTTACAAAATGGTAGGACTAAAGTGTGGCAAATGAGTAGTGCGGAGGAGACAAATTGTTTTGGTATTTTTTTCTGATGAGCACAGGGACAAAAAGGAAAATTTTAGTTTGGAAAATACCCCTTATTGTCTCACCAACAAAATGAAACTTACCTAGTAAGTTCTACAAAAGAAGACACCAAACAGGTTGGTTCGACGAAAAGTACATACATTTACTGGTAACCAAGACATATTTGAATTCCAGCTTGGCCATGAACATGTGTCACCTTCTGTTAAGTCATTAGCCAGTTTGCACTTTAGTTTGTTCATGTGTAAAATGCCCACATTTGCTAAAATAGATCTATTTTAGATATTGCTACTGCTGCTCACCTCATAAACTAGTGTGCTCCTCTACCCTTCTGTTCCTTAAATCTAACTGGCTACCACAAACTGTTGGTTCTTTCTGACGATGTTTTCATACCCCTTTTAGCCACCATTCTTGGACTTCTGCAATAGGTTCTTTGTGGTCATGCAGCCTCTGGTACTTCAGATGCTGAGTCTTCAAGGAAGCCCTTTTGGACCTCAGATAGCATATTACCTTCTCTGTCTGCCTGTGTCTATAATTTGCATGAGTTCCCAGTTCTCATTAAGGTCTGTGTCATGGTCACCTTTGCAGCCTGGCTCTTAGTTCAGTGCCTAGGACACAGTAAGAATCAGTGAGAATTTTTTTGTGTAAGTGATAAATAAATGTACCCATTTGGCTTGGTTGTGAAAGACAGGAATGAAATAAATTTTATTTATTATTAATATGGTTATTACTATATTCTTCTCTGAAAATGTTTCTAAGAGTTCAAGTTATTTTCTTATGGCATGATCATAATCCATATCTCAGTGCTACTGATTAGTCAATCAGTCTTATGAACTGGGATGATCAAATTAGTTAATTATGTTCTATATCATGGCAGATGCCAAATAACTTGTAAGGGGGGGATCCCTCCTTTGCTAGAGTAGAATGCAGGAAAACTACATCTTCCAGAAGTGTTCCAACATTGGGTTGAGTTTTCCAACTTTTATTTTCTTTATGCTGTCCATGGTAGGGAAAGTTCTTACTAGACAATTTAATTATTGGGCTACCTTGGAAGTGGTTGTATTTTTATCTTTCTATGACTCTCAGGCTGCATGAAAGTTTGATTAGAACAAATCCAATGTATCACTAAAATTAAGGACAACTCCAATTCAAGGAACAATGTGCTTGAAAAAGTTACATGACAAACTACTGCCTCCTTGGTGGTGGAGGTGGTAGTGGAAATTGTGATAACTGGCTATAGCAGCAGATCTTCTACAGAATATATATGAGGCAGAAGGAAACTTGAATGAGTAGAGACTGAAGCTCTAGGTGTATCTCCGTGGAAGCTCTGACTTAAGTCTGATTAAACGGTTGGAAACAAAGGGAAGGAAAAAGTCATCGATATTCTCCTTATGTTGAATTGTAGCAATATTGATTTGTAGGATAGTAAATTTTTTTAAATTAGAAAGGAAAGGGATAAGTGAAAGGTTCAGTAAAGATGAAAGTCAAGGCAGAAAAAGTGAAGGAAAGGGTTTTGACAGGGTCTGGCTAGAGACAACTCTCTATCATAGTTGATGAAGGATTTCACCATTTCCTGGTGAAGAAGAATTGAAGCTAATGCCACAGCCACATTTATGTTTGTGTGTATGTGTCTATATGTGTAAAAATTAACAAATTTGTGGCTTAGAAAAATGTGCATGGTACATTTCACAGGGTAGACACAGTGATTGTTAATAAGTTCTTCTGTTACTATAAAGCCCAGTGTATGGATACCCATTCTGGGATCATTAACTTTAATTTCATGGATCAGATGGCAGGCACAGATAAAATTCTGATGCTCAGAGGAAAAGACAGATGTTCTTGCATAGCTTGCTGCCTGGATAAGATACCTTTCCTTCGGGTGCTAGTCATCCAACTACCATGCAGGGGACTGGCCCCCTCTCATTCCTTTGATAGGTAATTGCACATATGAAGAACTAGGAGGGAGTAGTGAGTGATATGAATTTAGTGATTAAAGAACTTACAATATGGATTTTTAATTCGTGGTTTTTTCTTTGAATATTTCTAAACACGTACCATTTCCAATTTTAAATCCCTCCCAATTTAAGTTAGAAGAAATCAGAACAATTTAGACATGTCTTTGTTACTCTGACTTGACTGGAAACACCTTGTTAAATGTTGGTGGTTGGAAATACTTATAAAACTGGTGATCTGCTGTTTGGTGTGGAGTGCCTGTGTATAGGGTGTTCTCTTTCCTGATGAGGGCGAATTGTGCAAAGTTGTCTGTCATCACATAAAAGCAAAGGTCTTTGATACCAGGACAGATAAGGAGGAATTGGAATCATATTGAGAGTTATGACCCAAACACAATTTAAGAATGGGATTTAAGATTTTTGGGTTGAAGATGAGATTTTGAAATTGAATTGATGCTGTAAATGGATTGGGACTTCTGGGACTGTAATTAAGTGCATGCATTTTGCATAAACGTGGGTGCAATTCCTTGGGAAATAGGGTGAACTGTTTAGGGTAGATAGTGGCCTCCAGAATTGTCTATGTCTTGATTCTCAGATGTGTGAATGTCACCTTATATGGAAGAAGGGAATTTGAGATATCTCAAATGATCTTGGTAGCCCTTCCAACCATAAGGGTACTTACAAAGGAGAAGGGATGAATGAAGAGACCATGAGCCAAGGGCAGACCATGAGCAGAGCAGATATCGAAGTGAAACTAGTGACTTCAGGATGGTCTAGGGAAGAAGTTCTTTTGAAAACAGATTTCCTCATCTGATCTTGCTTTTCCATAATTTGTCTCTTGTGATAAAGAACAAGTCAATGCCAGTTCATCACCATTTTATTGAAGTGAGCTCTTGTCTTTAATAATATTGAGGATTTGGAATGGTATTAAATTTGGATTAAATTTTAAGGTATTGTGAAAACCCATAATTTTAAATTAGTATACATAATTTTGTAATTGTATACTTGGAATATTTAATGTCCTTAAAAATGCTTTGAAGAGCATCTTTCTTTATAAAGCATATTCAATTAGGTAATTTCCTAAAATTACCTTAGGATTAGAATTATTGGATATAAAACCTCAAACCACAAAATACATAGAAGAAAACATATAAAAACACTCCATGACATAAACCTCAGAAAAATATTTGTGGACTCACCTCAAGCAGCAAAGAAGATACAGGGAAAAATAAACAATTGGGACTGTATCAAACTGGAAAGCTTCTCTATTGCAAAAGAGATAGACATCAAAAACCTAAAGAGACTCCTTACTACTAGGTGGGAGAAAATATCTGTGTACCGTATATATGATAAGGGCTTAAAATCAAATATGTACAAAGCATTTATACAACTCAGCCCCCAAAAAGCATGCAATCCTATTTAAAAATGGGCAGAAGAGCTAAATGAGCAATCTTCAAAGAAGACATGCAGATGGCAAATAGAAATATAAAAAATGTTCATTATCACTTATCAGGGAAATGCAAATAAAAACCACAGTGAGAAACCATCTCATACCTGTGAGAATGACCATGTCAAAAATTCCTGGTTTTTTTTTGTGGGGAAGGTGATGGAGAAAAAGGCACTATTTCACTGTTGGCAGGAATCTGCTCAGTCCCTGTGGACTGCACTCCTATATTTATAGCAGTTCTATTTACAATAGCCAAGATACGGAAACAACTTAACTGTCCCAAAACAGATGAGTGGGTCAAGATGATGTGGTTTATATCCACAGTGGAATACTACTATGTGCAACATGGTTGCAGCTGTCAGGGAGGATTCTAAGTGAGCCAGAAGGAGAAGAATATGGGATGGCTTCACTATAAGTGAAATCTAGAGAAACTCAAAGATCCCACAAAGACAAACTGTAAGACCAACCCTTGAAAGCAGACCTTAGATCTCGGACAATTAAGAGGGGAGAAGAGGAGTAGAGAGCAGAGTGGAGGTGGGTACAGTGGGCTGTGTGGGTGCTGTAGTGGTCAGAGAGCTCAGCGGTCACAGCTGAGGGGAGAAATCCTACACTGTGAAAAAATAAGAATGTTTCAAAAAAAATTGAAACAAAAAAATAGAATTATTGGATCCAAAGGATATGGAAATTAGTTTTCTAGAGTCATTTTGGGAAAGTACTTTTCAGAAAAGTAGAGCTGATCTAGACTATCAGCACTTTGTTCAGCAGTGGATAATGTTGCCTAATCTATCACACTTTTGCTGATACTGAACATTTGTCTAAAGTAAAAGTATTCGTACAATCATTGAGTAGCCAGAAGTTTTAATTGGCATTATGGTCATTTCATTTTTCTTTTGGCTTTAAGCTGAGGTGTAGTGGCAGGTGGTGGTGAGAGGATTCACCAAACAGTGGGGATCAGAACAGGCAGATGTACTGAAATACACTGCTGAGGGGAACAGCAGGGGAGACAGGAGATGTCTGCTGCACCATCTTTGTCAGCTCCCTGGCCAGGGATGGAACTTGTGCTATAGTGGCTGCCAATAGCTTCATTGTGCTAAGATTTAAACCCTGCACCATCAGGAAGGCCCACTTTGCGCTTTATTTAAAATATATATATATATATATATATATATATATATATTTATAGTGAAGGTGTATGTTTTTCCACTCATAAAAGTGGAAGCCTACTTAGAAAAATTCCTCCATCAATCTTAGGGGTAAAATAAGGGTTAACTAAATCCAATTATGTAAAGTTGGTAGATGTGAAATAGTAACACTAGTAAGAATGAGTCTGAATATGAGCTGTGGGATAGATGTTTTAATTGCATTAAAAAATATTTCTACTAGCTAAACAAAGATTGAAAAGGAAATAAATAAGCTCACAATTATATTACCAGAAAAATAAACTGCAATAAGAAATCCTTTATCCCCAAAAGAAAATTACCAAGCACTGTAATGTGGAGGTTCTGTCAGTGGGAGGTTCTGTCAGGGAGTCCTCACGCGCCTCCTCTCCGGGCCAGCATGTGCTCATGTGAGTCCAGGGAAAGGTGAAGTTGCTCTTCTAGTAGATTTTCAACAGGAAAGGAATTCATCGCTCAGGGTGACCCATTCATTTATCAGTGGACCTGAACTTTTGCTAGCAAGAATGTATATTTATAATTTAATCTAGTAGATTAAATTTTCTGGATTTAATGGTGATGACAGGCAGCTGCATAATAGCTGCCCTTCATGCCCTTGAGTAAACACTGTTAGTCATGCTTCCCCCTCCTGAAGGCTAAGCCCCTGCGGCTCTTCTACAATCTTTCCTTTGAGGAGATCTGTCTTCCTTCGTATCTGTACCTTCTTCATATCTACTTTTGTATTCTCCAAATGCTGCCACTGAACCTGAAGCCAAGGAAATGTGGCTATGGTTTATGCTTCAGAGCTGCTCCCAACATTATCTAAGGAAGCAAGTTGGTTCTTCTGTTATACAGATTAACTTGATGTATGTCAGGAGAAAGAAATAACTATGCTCTTAATAATAGGTCATTTTGGCAGCAGTCCTATAAATACTTACTTTCATTGCTCCCATTTTACTGATGTGATAATTGAGTTTTAGAGTGGTTAAATGATGGCCCATGTCACATGATTGGGGGAGAACCAGAACTGAAATGTGGTAGGTCTTACTCCAGAACTCTACTTGTTAACCAACTGAGGATATTTTCCATGATCTTAATTCAGGGAGTCACTTGAACCTAAGTTTTCTTTCCATGGATTTCTTCAGGATGAGGGCCTAGCCCTAGTGTTTTGACTCTAGGTGTGGCTGGTGTTTTAGTAATTCATTTTAAATAGTGGGGGAGACAGGGTGTACAATGGCAAGGAACGTAGATTCTGCAGCCAGAGTGTTAACCTCAGCATTCTCATTAATAAAATAAGGATGCCACTGCTACTTTCCTTACAGGATTGTTGTGAGAATTCAGTAGGTTAATACATGTAACGTATTTAGAAGAGCACCTGACCCACCACTGAGCAAGCACTGCTGTTACTCTCGTGAGTAGGAAGCTTCCCTGAAGGCTGTGTTCAGGGGAAACTGAGAGGAGCTGTGACCTTATTTCTCCATCCTAACACCCTTCAGCTTTTACCTTGAAGGCCACCAGGCAAGGATGGGTCATATCTGAAATAGCCATAAAATCATTCTCAACTCAGTGGATTAGAAATCTCTTAAGTATAGAGAAGTTGAAATGCTATAAATTGAATGATTTACTTATTTACCAGGAATGGGGAGGACAGTGAAACAAACAAATGCAATAGATGATATTGATAAGCTGAAAATCCCCTTTGTTTTGGAAAAGTTACATATAAATAAGTGGTATTAGCAATACATTTTTTTTTTTTTGGTGACATCCTGATCTAACTTACATCCTTGGTAGCAATTAATTTGAGAATATATTCACCATGCTCACAGATTTGGTGTATAGATGCTGTCTTCCCGCAGGGGAAAAACTGTTTATTATTATTATTATTATTATTATTATTATTATTATTATTATTTTAAGTTTAAGCACAAGCATCATCATGGTGATGGCATGTGCATAGTGTGTGTGTGTATGTGTGTGTGTGAGAGGGAACATGCACTGAGAATAAGGAATATCTTTGCCTAGATCTAAGTGTTGACAAAATTAGGTTTTCTTGGCAGGTCCGACCCCTAGCAAGAGTGATGTAGAAGAAATTCATCCTTGAGACCTCTCTCTCATTCAAGATTAATCTCCCACCTCAGTATTTTCACCTCTCTGGTCCTTTAAGAAGAGTGGTCTCCATGTCTTTTCAAGGGGTCCTGACTTTACTCCTCAGTAAGGTTTATTCTCCTATCTCCACCCCTTCTACAAATTTATGCCATGCATTTGTTTTATTTTCATGTCCATTTTCAGCATTTCCTCCTTCCTCCTATTCTCCTAGAATCCTCATGGTACATAGTTATATCTGATTTAGCAAATAAAAATTCAGACTGTCCCAGTTAAATTTGAATTTCAGATAAGTAGCGTTTTGTTTTGTTTTTAATGGCTGTGTGTCCATTGTCATATTTAGGGCATCCTTATACAAATATTTGTTGTTTACCTGAAAATTGAATTTACTTGGGTGCAGTATAGGACACTGAAGTAAGAGATCCCTGTTATATAATTAAAGAAAATTTAGTTGAGTTTTACACTTCTGTTTTGTAGATCTCAAAGCAAAGACCTGACATGTAGCCTGATTTCTTCTTATTGCTTATAATAAAATACAAGATAAAAGGATATTGAAAGAAAAAAAAAACTGAGCAAAACCAACCAAGACTTGATTATTTGGAAAATTTCTAGCCTATTCAGACTTCAGAGATGCCGCAGTTAGGTGACTGACTCTCAGGAAAGTGTGCCTTGGAGAGAAAGTCGTGGCTCAAAAACCTCTTGTTGTTACCTTGGAAGGGTTTGAAGACTGAAGTATTCTATCACTTGGTAGAATACTTTGAAGAGATTGTGAGTGTGACTCTTAGATTCTCTCCACCATCCCAGGAGTCAGAAACTGAGACAAGATTATTGGAAGGATCTTTAGAGATACCTGTTGAAGGGAGTTTCTGACATATATATGGGATAGTCACTGTATTCTTGAGGTGGTTATATAAGCAGCATTACTGCCAGTTTGGACTAGAAGGGACAGAGAAAGGTAGAAATGGAAGAAAACTGTCAGCCTCCAAAAATTCTATATACAGAAAATTGGCTTGTAGATTACTCAGCTGCAAAGATGTTCTCTTCATCAAGGAGGAAGGATGACCCAGGCAGCAGAGCTCTTGGCCTGAGGGTAGAATTTCATGCCCAGAGGATGGGACTAAGGGCCCAAGAGGCAACTGCAAGCTATGTATACCCATTCTTTTTCAGTTCCCCTTCCCCACTCCTGCTAACTCTCTTAGGAATGGAAACTGGTAATCTTGTAATGATAGCTTTTCAGACTAACAGAAATTGCTATAACAGTAGGATAGGGAAAGGGGAAGAATTTATGATGTTGATGATGAATGTATAGATCATTTCTGATAATGATTATTCCCAGGTCTTGAAACTTGGCAGGTCTTTTTTTTTTCCAGTTGGATTTCAATATGTCTTAGAACTACTGATGATTTTCTTTGATCCCATACTTTTGAGTGGGAATGACTATGACTTTTACCCTATGTCTAGCTATGTTTGCCCTCTGCTGTAGCTTGGAGATAAAATAACTTGTATTTTTTTTTAAAGATTTATTTATTTATTCATACAGAACTGGGGTACAGGCCAGAGTTGCGGAGGGTGAGAGGCTTCATCAGAGACAGAGTGGGGAGCAGAACAGGCAGATTATGGAAGTACACTGCTGAGGGGAGCAGCGGGCGGGTCAGGAAAGGTCTGCCACGCCATGTGGTCACCTCCGGGGCAGGCGGAATCGAACTCATGCGGAAGCGGCTTTAGATTCTCAGTGCTGTGCTTTAACCCGCTGTGCCACCAGGGAGAGCCAAAATAACTTGTATTTTTAACAGATAAGGAGGAATAGGAATCATATTGAGAGTTATGACCCAAACACAATTTAAAGAATGGGATTTAGGACTTTTGGGTTGAAGATGAGATTTGAAACTGAATTGATGCTGTAAATGGATTTGGGTTTCTGGGATTGTAATTGAGTGCATGTATTTTGCATAAATGTGGTTGCGATTCTTTGGGAAACAGGGTGGACTGTTTAGGGTAGATAGTGGCCTCCAGAAATGTTCATGTCTTGATTCTCAGATGTGTGAATGTTACCTTATATGGAAGAAGGGAATTTGAGATATGATTAAGAATTGTGAAGAGATCATGAATTTAAGATATGATTAAGAATTGGGAGATCATGTCAAATGATATGGCCCTTCCAACCATAAGGGTGCTTACAAAGGAGAAGAGATGAACGAAGAGACCAAGAGCCAAGGAATACAGGTGACTGCTCATAACTAGGAAAGGCAAGGAAATAGGTTGCTCTCTCCAGAGTTTCCAGAAGAAACACAGCTCTATTTAAAGCACAGTTCTGTTTTAAACTTCTATTTTTCCAGGATTATAAAAAATATTTGTCTTGTGTATAAGTTACTTAGTATGTGGTAACTAGGTATAGCACCATTTGGAAACTAACATATCTGTATGCTCTATTATCCCTGGCTACTCTGGTTATGAAAAACTAATATTTTGTTAGGTTTCTACTATAGGTAAAAAGCCTCATATACATTAGCACATTAATGAAACAGGGCCTCATGGTGGCACAGGGGTTAAAATTTCAATGCTATCCTGCTATCAGCAACCACTTCTTCATGCATTACGTCCTGGCCAGGGAGCTGACCCTTGAGACTCAGCAGACCTCTCTTGTCTCGCCTGCTGTTTGCCTCAACAGTGTATTTCAGTAAATCTGCCTCTTCTGCTCCCCGCTGTGTCTGTGGTGAATCCTCTCACCCCATGCACCTCTGGCCTTGACTCCAGTACTTGTATGCGTAAATGGATAAACTAAATCTTTTAAAATATATATTATTGAAACAACCTTGTACAGTTATAGTGACTTTATAGATAAGAATTGTGAAGCTCAGTAGCAGAATTTACTCTAAACAGTGCTGAGGGACTAGAAAATCCTGTTTTCTTTCTCATAGTCATCAACATTTACAGGCACAGTACTGTCGATAAAGAATCTATTTTTTAAGCAAAGTGGTTTCCCATCCAAAGGACATTCCAATATAAACTAATGAGCTTCTGCATACATTTCCATCATAGTAAAAATGCATATTCAGAAGGCTATATTTCATAGGTCAAATGCACATTCTTTAATGCCAAAATGTTCTGGATGGCTCTGCAAGCTAAGGAAAGGATCCAAGTTTTATAAATTTCAGCAAATGAGCCAAGACAATTAGTTTCCTTACACAATTAAATAAGATAATAAGCCGCAAATATTCCACAATCAGGTTACTAGAGGAACGCATTCACTGTCTTTATTAGCAGCTTGCTTACAGATTTTTATTTGAACTAGTGAGCACCCCAATAGCTCAGAGGGGGAACACCTAAATGCTGAAGACTCAGACTGCTGCTAACCAAAGAGCTGGTGTTTGAGACTGGCCTTCAGTACATCTTGCTTCTTTTCATTTTCATTGTGAAATAATTCCACTGTCCTCTCTCTATCCACCATCTCTTACTAAAGCCCCATAAAACCATGTTGGAAAAAAATCCCAGAGGGCTTCTCCTAAACTGAAGGTTTTATCTGTTCACATGTCTGCTAGTTTGGTTAGCAGAGAACACCTCTCAGGGCAGCTAGCTGGAGATCACATGCATACTGGCTGAGGGGTAGGGCAGCTTACTGGGGAACAAGGTCATGGGTAGCAGCTGTTAAACTGTATACCATACATTTCACTAAAACTAATTTATTATGAGCGCACTGTAACTTTTCAAAGATGACCTGTTTTATCCTTCATATTCTCTCCCTCCCCCCCCCCCAGTTTATTATGAAAAGTACTGAGCATAGAGTTTAGGAATTAATTGCTCAATAAATAATGATTTCATTAGAACAGGACTTCTCTCTCAACACGTGGTCTCTCGGTGTTCCAGCATCCACATGTATGGATTCTGCTTTGTCAGAGGTCTCAGACTCGGTAATAGACCAGCTTATCCAATAGATCAGCTAGTCCTTATACTTTTTTAGTGATTTCAACAATACCTTCCTGTTTGGAATAATATATATATATATATATATATATATATATATATATTAGGCATAAAAATGTTCTTCATGATGACATTGCAATTAAGGAGGGAGGAGGAGGAACTTGGCAAATGTGTTCACTTTTTGAATAATTGCTCTGTTCCTAGGTCACCAAGATAGCTCTGTTTGACAAGGAGTAAGTCCTTTTTTATTCCCTCTAGCTGGAAACTACAAGTGAGTTTGGGAAGGGTTAACTTTTCCACCTAAAACAAGCGATTAAAAGAACCACTGCAGGCCTGGAGATGTGGGGATAATTATGAAGTTAATGTTTTCTTTCTTAATGGAAATGGTCTGGATAAATGGCAGCAGTGGGAATTCCTCCAACCTGCATCTTCACAGATTCTGTGAAATTCTGCTTTTATGTGAAACTGCAATATTTGTAATAGACAAATGAAGTAGTGACCCTTTTTCAGGCTCTGTATCTGATGTTCTGAAATCTAGGAATCAATTTGAGGTATTGATTAAGGAGGTGTAAACAAAATGAAGCCAAATGGAGTAGATAGTATAGTTTGTAGACATGGCTTCCAAATTCAGGGTGCATGGGGACTCTAGGGGTGGGAGCAGTGCAGGTGGCTGTGTGTGTGTGTGTCTGGGGGGATGTTACAATGCATGTCCCTAGGTTCCCTTCAAGAAAGTCAGATTAAATAGAGTTGGGCTGGGACACTAGGTTTTGCATCTACTGTCAGGATCATGGGGGAAAGGGTCCTGCATCTAGACCAGGAGGATGACTGAGCACTTGTGAACATGATTTGCTCTCTATGGGTAGAGTTTGGTACTGGGAAATAAAATGCTATATACCATTCCGGTACCTGGGGAGAAATCATTTACTTACTGTGATGTTGTTCAAGATGTGAAATGCAGTGTTAAAAGACCACTGTGGCTCGTGGGCACCACAGGTGGTGGGTTGTGTTACCAGGCCGTCCACTTACCAGCTGTGCGAGTTTGGGCTCAGATCCCAAGTTTCCCCCTCTGTAAAATGAGGATAGTCAGAGCTTCCACTTCTCAATTTTATGGGTGAGTAATGGCTAAAGAATATAGAGGTTGCAGTGTATATAGAAAGAACCTCTGTGAGCTGCTGTTTAAGCATTTTTAAAATTTAGCTCATTTGATACTTATCAAGCCTATCGGGCAGGTACTGTTCTCATTGGACTAATGAGGTCAGTGATTTGCTCAAGGCCCCCTGGTTAGTCAGTGCCAAGGGCAGCTCAAACCCGGGTGGGCGGTTTCCATTGCCCACCATCTGCACCTCGTTGCCTCTCTGTCTTGCCAGTAGGGCATTAGATCTTTCGTCTCGGCCTTCTCTTCTTGGATCTTTTTGGTTCAGATGAATGCAGTTTAGTTGTGGGTAAGTCCTCTTGCTAACAGGAAAGTGTGTTCGGCATGCATGCCTACTCACACAGATCCAGAAAATGTGGGACAGAAAGCAGTTTTGTGACTCCCAGACATAAACCTTTGCATCTCTGAATGCTCCAACTCAGTGTCAGCTGAGAAAAGGGACAATTCGTGGCACAGCTTTATCTTTTCTATCAATTCCCCTAGGTTATGCTTTTCTAGAAGGGAAGTGGCTGGGTCCATTCCTCTCTCCTACTCTCTTTCCTCCCCTAGCACACCCATGGAAGAAGACAAGACAAAGCTGTTGTTGGCCACAAGCATAACCCTTTCTGGAGGCCTCCTTTGGGATCTCTGGGGCAGAGTGGCATGGGGTCAAGGGGCCTGTCATTAGAGATGTAGTATCGACTAGTCAAATGTGTCAAAGCTGCACTCAGTGTTTCTGATTCGGTCCCATTTAATTGTCTCACTTATTTTTAGGGCCTGCTCCTCTAGGGAAATTTGGCTACTACCTGTGGCCTTCGGCCATGAGCAGAGACTGAATGATAGACGTTTAGAAATTGTCATGGAGCTGGTGTCTGGGCATCTGCTCTGGCCCTGGGCTTCCTGACTCTTCTTGTCCCGCCACCTTCCCCGACAGCAGGTGTGTCTTGGGACGGAGGAATAGCTTCTGAAGTGCTTTCTTGAAGGAATTTAACTCAGATTGCTGAGCTGCTATGCTTTTTTTTTTTTTTCTTTCCTTGCCTGCTTTTCTGTCACCAGATCACTCTGGGAGCAGTGATGCTCTTAATTAAGCTGAGATCTAAGGTGCTTAAAATGCAAAATTCGCAGGCAAGCTGGCTGATGCCTTCACTTCAGGACCTTGGCTGCATCATACCATAAATACTTTTACTCCAGTGGAGCTACCTCTCAAGATCAAAAGAATGAGGCTCAGGCAAGGGATTTTCTGGGGTGCTAGAGTCCTCTGTATGCCAGCTGGAAATTGAGGGGTTGCTTTCAGCGATGAGGAAAAATCCACATGTTTCCCACTGCTTTTGGGGGTGGGGTTCCAGGCTCAGGAGATGAATATATGAAATAAGTCCCCAAGCAGGATAAACCTGGTTTTTAGAAAGAGCAGATGATGAGAGTTCATATGAGGACCCAGAGAGTGCAGGGAAATCAGAAGGTTGCAGCCAGCGATGCTTGGAGAAACAAAAATGAGGCAGGAATTATTTTTAGTACTCACTTCCCATTGCTCAACGAATAAGTTCTTCTACCTTCTCTATCTTTACCTGTCAATTCCCAATGTGTCACTAGGACTCTGACCACCTGAGACGTGGCCCCATCACTCAGTACTTTCACCTGCCTCTCAGCCCAGCGAGTTTCCTGAGCTATGCATTCAGCCTCTCTTCCTCTTTGTTCCTTGCTTCCTCCTGGGAATGACACTTGCCTATTTTCTCACCTGTGTGTAGTCTCTGGCCCTACTTATAAACTCACCCATTCCTGTGGGCCATTGACTAGACCTCTGTGCCTCTGTTGATATCCCTGAGATTATGACCCCTCTTTTGAGAAACAGAGACTGAGCTGACTGAGATCTGTAGGAGGAACGGGCATGGATTGTCATAGTAGTGATGGAAGGGCTCCAGACACCTCTCAGTCCTCTCTCTTGCTCCTGCTTACACCTGCATTTGACTTGGGTGGCCTCTGTTTGCATGAAAGGTGTTTTTGTTCCCATTAAGATAAAGATACACTTAATGGATGGGATGGATCAATTATTTAAAAACATAAAAAGGTGTCATCTTGGACAGGGTAATAGATGAAAATGTACCCCATTCTGAAGCTGGCACACCACTGCCCAGTCAGTTGCTTGGCTTGCAGTAAGGGATGAGCTCCCTCTCATGCCTGCTTGGACTGGTGCCCTTAACATGGCCCAAACCCTGTGCAACAGTTCAGAATAGCCCTGGCTCTTGACTGTAGTGTGGTGGCGAGGATAAAACTCTGCCCTCTCTATTTCCTCCCCTGCACCACCAGCGCATACATACACCATCTATGTTCTGGGTCCTGAGAGTGGTGCTTACTCAACTCTTCATTTTCAATTAAACTGAAAGTTTCTTGCACTTCTGTGCAGGAGTCTACACCCACACTCAGTCGTTTGAAAAGTTCCTTTTAGTGGGCAGCTTCGGTTCATTTGTTGCATGATCAGAATGTGACAGGGATGTAGGTCTTCTGCAGTTGTTGTCTCTGAATCTCACTGTGTGCACAGGAGTAAACCATGCACAGGGTCTCCATGATCTATTCAGACCATTTATGATCAAGTGTTTTCTGATCATGACCTACTGGAAGGAAGTGATAGGTATCTGGTCTTATGACACAGAATGAACTCTGAGTCGCTGACCAGTTCTGAATTCTGACTCACCACATGCTGTTGATCAGCCTCATGTCAGAACTTCATACTTTCTCCTGGATATTCAGCTTTTCCCTAGACATGATGGGGGTTGTTCCAGTAGCCCTTGAGCTCACTGATTCATTCATTTAAATAGGCAAAAAGCAGCACTTTTCTCTCCTAGGGAAAATACTGCCCCAGATACATGCACATGTATGTCCTGTCTTGGTGATGCATGGTGTGGTCCTTCTGGACTTAGCTCATTTGTAACAGTGGTCATTGTTCTTTCCCCATCCCCCTGACCACCTCCAGTTCTTTTTCTTTCCCTTGGCATTATTTGGGTCCTTTACTCTTCCATCGTTCTGATAAGGATTAATGGGAAAACCAATTTATGAACTGATAATGACTTAGGTTCACCTCCTTTTAGGGTGCTGACATTTTAAAATGGGGACTTGCCCAAAATGCATGTAATTGTAATCTTGGAAAGGGTTGTCATATTAGATTAAACATTATATATTAGACATTTTATATATAATGATTGTGCATTCTTTTGGCACTTATTCAAATCAGAGCACCTCTATTTTCTCTTCAGTAGTACATTAAAGAACAAACTGGTACAATTTCAAACAGAGATTTCTTAGAGAAAAGTTGCAAGCATGACATCTCTTCCCTGCTGATGATGTTGCTGATGATGTAAGATTTGCCTTTCTGAAGTAAATGGGTTAACCATGTTAAGATTTACTTGACAGGCTTGAGAACAGTAATTAACAGTTGCTAATTATTAGTTCTCTTTTATTTTTCTAAGCGAGCAATAATTCACTAACCATTTTTGATCTTAAAGGAGGTTATATAAAAGAGAATTCGATCAAGTGCCCCCAAAATGACTACTGTCTCTTTGATTTGGATGGCACCTCTGTCAAACATTCTTTATTCAATAATTTGTACACATTTTTATTTGCTTGTTAAATTGAAAGTCTAAATATATCAACTGAGATTGTAAAGATGGAGGCATTGCATTTTCTCCTCTCTAGGAGCTTGTCTGTAAAAGACATAATTCTAAGAGAGCATTTTACCTTGCTCAGCTGTAAAAATGGGGAGAATAGAAACATTTTTCATAGGATTACTGTGAAGATTACATGAAGTAATCTTCATGTAAATGGAACTGCCAGTGATATGTGCTTAAGCAAAAGAGCATTAAATGTGAAAGGGACACAGTGTAGGAACTTGGAGATAAACATGCATGTAAATAAAGCACTCTAGAACACCTGGAGATCCGATCTCAATAGGAAAAGCATGAAGGTCGAGAGTAGCTTCATGGAGGAGACTCCATCTAGGTTTTGAATGATGAGTAACAGTTTAGTATGTAAAGAATATATAAGGACATTTTTAGAAATGGGACCAATACAAGCTATCTTGTAACTTGGAGCCATGTCTGGAACAGTCTGTCTAGAAGCCTTCCTGGTCCCAGATGTTCTTACTGTAAGTTAAATACAAAGTTGGTACCTGTCTTTTTGTAGCATTATCTCACCAACTGGTGACTATTTAATCTCACACTCATCCAACAGCTTGCATTGAATCCAGACTTGGTGTCAGACTGTATCCTGGGTAAAGTCTCTGACCTTACAAATGCCTAGAAAAATGAGATGCTCTCTGTCACTAGTGAGACCCCATAGTCCACTAGAGGGAAAACAAAATTCCACTGGAAAAATTGAGGTATATGTGATGAAACAACCCTCCCCATCCCCTGGTTTTTAAAACTTAAGGCATTGTCTCTAGCTATGTAAAAGGGAGAAAGGGATTAGAAAATATGTTCACTATTTCTATAATCTGTTTATGTATTCAAACTTGTGCCAAGAGTTTATGTATTCAAACTTGTGCTATAAAAAGCTTAGAGCACCTCAAAGGAGAAAGAATCATTGACTATGATTGGTACCAGGTTGGGGGGATTTTCTTTAAGGATTTGTCAGTTTCTTTAACTGAACAATTATGTGTTATAGCTGGTTGATGGGCCCTCTTTGTATTTTTGAAATCTGCACATATTTTACATTGCTTCTGTCTGTTATATGATTGGGTTCACTATCTGTGTTTTGAAGATTTGAAACTCTTTGAAGTGAGATTGAGGCATGGAACAGGGAAAGGAGAATACAAGTAGAATCACAAAGCTGCTTCACAATTTTCAGTCCTAGAAATCCTGTTTGAGTGAGAGTATCAGCCTGGCAACTGTTCTTCATAAAAATACAAAATTTCTTATTTTTCCCTGTTGTGACAAATTTGAGCTTTCTTGATGACTTATAGTTAAACTGGAAAATTCAGATATTTAAAATCAGATTCATAAAGAAAAAGCTTAGAGATTGGTGTTTTGAAAGTCTTTTTCTAATTGTAGAATTAGAGATCATACACACAAATCCTGTCCTTGATATTACATGACAGGATTTTTTTTGAACCTTCACAGAATTTAGGAGCCAGCATTTTATATTTTGGATTCTGTCACACTACCAATATGTATAATAGTGATGCAGTCCATAGGATATGATCTCAGCACAGTGATACATTTACATGGAGTGTATAAAGAGCCAGCATGGAAGGAACTGGCTTGGGTAATGAAAGGATGTGGTGGTCCTGGGGATAGGAGATGGAGAAACTGGTTTGGAAAGAAAGATAATTTCCATTTTGGGTGTACATGAATATATGCTGACAGAACCTTCAATGACTCAAGTAAAGGAGAGAGAAAAGTGCTGAAAACACAGTTGGAGATAATACAGCACGTACTTACTGAGGCTTTATTAGGAGACACTGTCTAAGATTAAGAGGAATGAGTGTGACTTAGGCAATGATTTTTGTGTATACATTCATCTGATGTTAGCATTTTAAAGATCATTAAAAATACATTGGCAATATTAAGATAAGTCTTTTGTTGGCCTGTTTGGAGTTTGGTTCATGATACAGAGACCTTGATTGCAAATGTCTTCTCAAAGTCCCTTTTTCTGTAACAATTTCTATGAAAACTGAATAAATAAAGGGAGGTATATTTAAGTGAACTTCTGTTTTACAATTAGAACTGTAGGATAATAGAAAAGTCAGACTTTGAGCTGACAATTTCCCCCCAACCTGTGAATGTAAGCTTTCATTGAATTTGGAAATTATATTTTTCTTTATCTGGGTCAAGGACTTGGGAAGAAGACTAAGAGAACTCAGTGCAAGACAGCATGTTCAGATGTTGGCATTAATCCCCTTAGACTATTCACCCAGAGAAAGCAGCAAGGAAGAAAATACAAGAATAAAGAAATTTCCTAGCAGATGGTTATCTGTGCCTCCCCTCCCCCAACTCCCTACTCTTGCCAAGCATTTTGAAGCCAAGCCATACCTCTTTGGTAAGTGGGTACCTGGTATTAATCATCTTTGTTGTCAGAGTATATAAGCCAAGTGCTAGGACTGTTTGATTAATAAGTATTATTTCTATGTCTAATTTTATAGAAAAATCTTGGGGTGCTAACAGATAAATTAACATAGGATATAGTATATTTTTTTCAGAAAATAAATGCAAATAACAATATAGAAACATTTCTTCCCGATCAATAATCAGAGACTTAAAAGACAAACAAAAGTTAAGGTGCATTTAAATGTCATTCATTACAAAACATGAATTATATAAAATCATTTCTTGCCTCATTTGAACAAAACTAATTAGTTTGTTTTCTTAAAAAAGAAACCTTATTTTAGATGGGTGTTAGATTTACAGGATAGTAGCAAGGAGTGTGCAGAGGTTCTAGTATATTCCACAATCAGCTCCCCCTATTAACAACTTCCATTAATGTGATACATTTATCACCACTTATGAAAAACAATGATGCATATGAACTAGAATCCATACTTCATTGGATTCACCCCTAATCTCCATTGGGAGAGATTGGAATGCCCCTTCCCTGAATTCCTTTAAAATAACCTTGCTTTATTGATTTGAGTCAATCTACTTTTTTTATCATCACTTTACAATTAGTAATTTTTATTATGTTCACATTCAACATCTTATTATGCTCCATTTCTTAACACTATTGTTTGTTATTGTTGATATTTACATAATTTTGTCAAGCTCAGAAAATCCAACTAGCATTTTGATTATAAAACGTTTGAAAAAATTGGTATATTTTAATACCAACTAAATACATTTTAGTTGAAGATTTTAATCTAGAGAAATGATAGCTTCTATAGATTATTTAAAAGGTTGGTCTTTCCAGAAGCCAAACTTTTTTAGTTTTTTCATATAATTCTTCTGCAGTCAATGTGAAATTATTCCATTTCTGTTTTATTAGCATTTTGAAGCACTACTTCTCCATTTAAAAATACCTTAAGTATAAATAGCAGCGGGAAAATGTTTTTCTTGATGTAGCTGCTTTACATCTGTCCATATTTCTAAAATATAATTTCTTTTTCTATTGATGTAACACTGGATTATAACATTATATAAGTTGCAAATCAGCACTTGTCTATACTAAGTTCACCACTGAAAATCCAGTTGTGTCCTTCACCTGATTTACCCAATTTCTTCCCTTCTGTAACCTGTTCTTACAGACTAAAAGTTATTTAAAAGAAATTACTTTGCATTGTAAAACCCAATGCTGAAAAGTATGCAATGACATTTTTTTCATTGTTAGCCTTTCCCGGCACTGTGATCTGGCCCACTGGTTCCACAAGTAACAATACAGTTGAGGAACTACAACCATGTTACACTTCTTGCCACAGCAGTCCCACTCCTCTGATATTATTTTTAGGAAATATTCTAAAAGAACAGTAAATTCCACATACTTTAAATAATTCTACTGAGAACAATAGAAAAGAATCAAAATGCCTTATTACATAATTAAAATTTAGCAAATTATGAAACTTGATTCAATATAATGTTGACATCAGTAATCATTAACACTTAAGTTCAGCAATGCTATGTGCATATTAGTATTCCTTCCTTTTATTGCTGAATAATATTCCACTGTGATGATATGAATATACCACCATGTATTCTCTTGTATTTGGTTGATTGGTTGTTTCTAGTTTAGGATAATAATAAAAGTGCTATATGCATTACAAAAATACTGGAATGTGGAAACTGATTGATATGCATTTCAGGAAAGGAGGATCGTGATTTTAACTTAAATTTCCATAATGTTATTATTCATATTATATATGTCATCACATAAGACACAAATATATAAAGGTACATATCAATTTTTCAAAGATAATTTTGAGAAAAGGGACATTTCGATGTTATACAGCCATAAAATATATTTTAAGTAATATTTATATATTTAAATATATATATACTTAAAGATTTATGCATACAGAACTGGGGTACAAGCCAGAGGTGCAGGGGTGGTGAGCAGATTCACCAGAGACAGAGTGGGGGTGCAAAAAAGACAGATCAACAAAGTACACTGCTGAGGGGAACAGCGGGTGGCTCAGGAGAGGTCTGTGTGCCATTTGGGTCACCTCTGGGGCAGGCGGGGATCGAACTCATGTGGAAGTGGCTTTAGTTTCTTAGTGCTGTACTTTAACCTGCTCCACCACCAGGGAGGGCCTAAGTAATATATTTTTACCATATATTGAAGTACACATCAAAAGCTGCATTTTCTGAATATGACATGAATATTAGCTCTCTACTAATCTTGAAAAAATAGAATCACAGAAAAGAAATGTATATTATAATATTAACTGGTAAATGCAACTTCATACCATTCGATTCTATGAAAACAAATGCTGATGATGTTGAAAATGGGGTTAACTGAAAAAGAAGGCAGGCAAGTTATTTAAATACATTTAGTGAAGTCTATATTACATATACTAATTAGACTCAAAACTAAAATCACTAAGGCCTTTATGAAGGGAGATGACAGATAAGTTTGAATTTTTAGGCAGGAGTCCTTAGTACTGTCAACCTTTTGGGATGGATGATTCTTGGCGGTGGGGTGGGATGTGTTGCTGCCCTGTGCAGTGTGGGATCTCAGTGTCCTTCGGTCAGCTGACAACACAGTGTCTCTAGACATGATGTTCCCTAGGGACAGAATGACTCCTAGAGAAATAGAGGCAGATAACCGATACATCTGTTTCTACATCTACCTGTCCGTACTCAATACATAACAGAAAATTTAATTTGAATAAAAACATAGTTGTGTTTCCATTGCATTTTGACTCATGGATTCTGTAGGAACAGATTTAAAACTGTATGTCCCAGGGATAACCTAATTTCCCTTTCAGTTGACATGATTCTAATTTTAAGAAAATTACTGCTAAACAGGAACTACACAGTGGTGATGTTTTGTGCTTTGCTTTTAATTTATTCTAGTCTATTCTATCTTAAGATAGCTTATTTTATCTTAAGGACCTACCAAAACAATAGCTCCATTGGTGCAAAGTAACTTTGGCTCCTTCCTTACTTCCCTAGTCCTATGGATTGCTCATGGCTGTCTTCTCCCTAGTCTTCACATAGTCTTCATTATCTTTGTCCAAATTTCTTTTTCTTAAAGGACACACATCATTTTAGATTAGAGTCACTCTAATCATCTCATTCTAACTTGATTACCTATTTCGAAATGATGTATTATTCCCACTTCCTGAGGTGCTGGGACAAGCCATCAACATATGAATTATTTTGAGGAAGGGTATACAATTCCATCCTTGTCCTGCCCTCCTCTTCATTATTGAGTGCAGAGAAGTGTACCAAGGAGAAGAACTGCTGGTCTCTATAAAGTGCACTATACTATTTACTATCATTTACATTGCTTGGTCCTGTGTCCCAAGAATTGCTTGAGGTCTGGAAGTGAGAACAGCACAATTTTTTTTTTTGGAGATCAGACTAAAGATAGAGAGGAGACAGTGAGAGAAAGACTCGTAGACAATTCTGAAACAATATGGTTGTGCAAAATGGAGATAAGTATAAGATATCATACCAAATTGAAATAATGACAGTGTTATTCTAATATTAGAAATGCAATTGGAAAATTTCCCATGTAACATGTAGCTGAGAGATAGGGTTAAGTTTTGAAAAATAATTTGGCTTCCCCTTCCCCACATCCTAAAATAGAACCAATCTAGTCTGCTTGTGAGGATAAATTAAAGTTTACTTTTAAATGACTGTATTGCCTAAGGAAGTGTACAGGCTCATTGCAATTCCTGTAAATATCCCAATGACATCCTTCCCAGAAATTCAACAAAAACACTTCATGAACTTTGGAGTGTCAAAATAACCTGAAGTAAATACAATACTGAGGGAAAAACTGAACAAAAATGGAGGTGTCACATATGTAAGCTCCAAGCTATAAAATGATAGTAATTAAAACATCTTGGTATTGCAATAAAACAGACACATAGATTAATGGAACAGAATTGAGAGCCAGAAATAAAAACACACACACTGGACAGCTAACTTACAAGGAAGGTGCCAGTAGCATACCATGGAGCAAAGAATATCTTTCCAATAAATGGTGTTGAGAAAACTGGATAGCACATGAAAGAGAAACTACCTAACACCATATGTAAAAATCAATTCAGAATAGATTAAAGACCTTGGTATAATGCTTGGAATCATGAAATACATATCAGAAAACAGAGATGACAAGTTGCTTGACAATAGCCAAGAGGGATGTTTGGGGCCATTACTCTAACATCAAGGCACATGGAAGATGTACATCTTTATTAGGAAAATGCAAATCAAAACAATGACACCTCACTTCATATCTGTGAAAATACCTACTTCCTATAAGTCAAGCATTGGAGAAAATAATGGAGAGAGTAGAACCCTGTAGACTTTGGCAGGAAATGTAAATTGGTGTAGCCATTAAGGAAAGCAATATGGAAATTCCTCAAAAATTAAAAGTAGAAATTATTTTTAATAATGGTTATTCCACTTCTGTGTATTTACCTAAATATACAAAAATACTAACTCAGAGATAGGTTCACCTTCTTGTTTGTTACAGCATTATTTACAATAGCCAAGAACTAGAAACAACATAAATGTGTATCAGTGAGGAATGGATAAAGAAGATTTGTGTATATATGCACAATGAAATGTTACTGTGTTATAGAAAGGTAAAATCCTGCCATTTGCAACAACATGGGTGGAATTAGAGTGTACTATGCTCAGTTAAAGTAGTCAGATGAAAGACAAACACCATATGATTTCACTCATCTGTGGTATATTGAAAAAAAAAAAAAAAACAAATGAGCTAAGTAAAACAAAAATAAACTTCTGGACTGTAAGCCTAGAGGAGAATGGAGAAGGGAATAGGGGATAGTGAGAGACAATGGCATGAAGGATAGAGTTGGAATTTCGTGTTGCACTAAATGTATTATATATACTTGATGCTTTTCAAAGAGCATCCCTAAAACATGTTCAATGTTGGGCCCTCCCTGGTGGCGCAGCGGCTTAAAGCACAGCACTGAGAATCTAAAGCCGCTTCCGCATGAGTTCGATTCCCGCCTGCCCCGGAGGTGACCACATGGCGTGGCAGACCTCTCCTGACCCGCCCTCTGCTCCCCTCAGCAGTGTACTTCGTCGATCTGCCTGTTCTGCTCCCCACTCTGTCCCTGGTGAATCCTCTCACCCTCCACATCTCTGGCCTGTACCCCAGTTCTGTATGGACGAATAAATAAATCTTAAAAAACAGAAACAAAAACAAAAAACATGTTCAATGTTATAATGCAATGTTACTTCAACAAAACATTAAGGCCTCAGGCTAGTCTTCAACCTGGAAATTAAATTTGAGGTTTTTTTTTTTTAAAGATTTATTTATTTATTCGTACAGAACTAGGGTACAGGCCAGAATGCGGAGGGTGAGAGGATTCACCAGAGACAGAGCAGGAAGCAGAACAGGCAGATCATAGAAGTACACTGCTGAGGGGAGCAGCAGGCAGGCCAGGAGAGTTCTGCTCTACCATGTGGATATCCTTTGGGGCGGGTAGGGATCGAACTCATGTGGAAGTGGCCTAAGCTTCTTTGTGCTGTGCTTTAATCTGCTGTGCCACCAGGGAGGGCCCCAAATTTGAGTTTTTTAACTGATACTCTCTAATGTGATGATTGACCCTTATACATTCACCTTCAATTTACAGATAGCAAAACTTTTACAGAGTATTGTAATCATGAATCCATGCATCAAATACTAAAGTGCTAGAATATCAAAAAAATACTAAAAAGGTTAAATATTAAATCATAATACTAAAAATTGACACAAGAAATGGAATAGCAGAGTACTGGAAGAAGTAATAATAAAATCAACATGAGTCTTGCATTCCTAATGAAGTTAGATTAAACAACGTTTTGAGTACATAAACTTTAGGAGCATGTGATATTGAAGGGACCTGGCTTCATGGCTTATCTTTAGGTGAGCACCCTAAAGGACGAAAGGGCGCCCTCTAAGACACTCAAGAGAAAGAGTTACAGAGGCCCTCTGAGATGAGACGGGGAGAATCCAGGAGTAACCAGGAACAAGGGTTTTGTGGAGGTTTGCAGGGGGAAAGAGTGGCTGTTTTTCCAGTCATTGTGCTCAGTGACTTCTCTGAAGTCCGTGGGCTATTACAAAAATGTTTTAAATAAGTTTTTTTTAAATAGTAATTTTAGGTATATGATAAAATTGAACAGAAGACACCAAGATTTCGTATATATCCCTTAACAAAATGACTTTTCACTGTTCTTGTCTGTAAACCTACATTGATACATCACCATCCCCCAGAATCCAGGTTTACATTAGAGTTTACTCCAAGTGATGTATGTTCTATGCAGCTTGATAAATTTATGGTGACAAATCTACAGATACTATGTCATACGGTATTTGAAACTCTGTTTTGTGTATCCTTCCCCACCATCCATTGGCAGCCACTGATTTTTTTTTTTTTTTTTTTTACTGTCTCCTTAGCTCCTTTTCCAGAATGTCATAAAGTTGGAATCATGCAATACTTAGCCTTTTCATATGTGTTCCTTTCATTTAGTAATATGCATTCAATATTCGTCCATGTCTTTTCATGACTTGATTACCTTTCTTTATAGTGTTGAACAATATTGTATTGTCTGAATGCACCATAGATTATTCAGCCATTCATCTACCAGTGACTTCCAACTTTTGTCAGTTATAAATGACTCTTCTATAAAGATCCTTGTGCAGGCATCTGTATGGGATTCAAGTTTGAGTTTTTGCTTTAGATAAGGACCAAGTTTCAACTTTGAGTAAATACCAAGAATCCCAGTTGCTGTATTATATGGGAAGAGTATGTTTAGTTTTATAAGAAACCACCAAAGTTTATTCCAAAGTGGATGTGCCATTTTACATTTTCGCCAACAATTTATTGGAGTTCTTATAACTTGCTCTACATTCTCACTAGCATATTTTTCAGTGTCCTGGGTTTTGGCCACTCTAATTGGAATGCAGTGGCATCTCAAAGTGAATTTGCATTTCCATAGTGATATATGATATGGGGCATCTTTTCATATGTGCTTTTTTAATTTTTTTACCAGCATCTAATTTTGAGTGAACTTCATAAACTGTTTACCATGTCCTGAAAAAGAGATGGCCAAATACTCCCTGTGCGACCTGGAAAGCTTTGGGGAGTAGTGGATATCCCTAGAAGCAGTAATTTGTAAACATCACAATTATCAGTAAGTGATTTTTACCTATAAAGCAAGCTCTGGTTTGTTCCAGTTGGAAATGTCCTTAAGTTCACCTTTGGAATCAATCTATTCCTGAGTGGCAGCCAGAGATGCCTACGTTTGCTCTTTTACCTTCCATGAGAAGTCCCAGGTAGGGAAATCAGTTCTATTTTAGTGCAGGATCTGGAAACAGACCAACTCGTAGGTGCGGAGAAAGGAGGGTGGGGATGAGAAGGGCCCTGGCTTTGCTTGCTACACAGTTTGGTTAAAATCAGCACCGAATCTCATACCTGTGAAAAGGCACATTCTTGCTGATGCTCTGATGATGTCTAGATGCTTGCAAAATATTTTGAGCACCACAGAGAAGTGGTGTTGTGTACAAAATATTACGAGAGGTACTACTTGTCAAATAATTCAGAGAAAGATTTTGCTGACTTTCTTTGCTGATTTGGAAGTTCTGTCTTCAAAGTGGAAGTAATGATTCTTTTTCTTAAATGTAGCTCTGGGCATAGTTACAAAATTTCAGCATATGTGTGACTTCTAATGCTATATGTCAGCTACTCAGCAGTTTGGCTTTTTTTGTTGTTGAATTTACTTTCCCCAATGCAAATGTTATTTGTTAAATGTTCTTTCTGCTAGTATTAAAATATTTAAAATATTGTTTTTGTTACTGAAGGTAGAAGGAAAATAGCTGATATCTGAGTAGATAGAGAAGCGTTGGGGAAACAGCTAATATTATGAATAAACATTGGTTGAGTCATAGAGTAAGGGGATTATATCTGTTGACCCTGGAAATGTCATTTATGCTATTTGTGCCTATATCTGGTAACATATTACCCTTAATAACATAAAGGTACATGCGGGTACAGTGTACATTCTGCGCCATAAACTATAGGGCCTGGTGGACTTGCCTTCTGCCCTCCTCAGCCCTGCTTGCTTGCTCTCCTTCCTTTCTGTGGATACCTTTCGTGGATAAGCTATGTGCCAGACATATTATGGTATTCCACCAGCCCTTTTTCTTATGAGCTGCATATTATCATCTATTTTAAAATCAGGGGAATGTAGATTTCGTGGTTTAATTACTTGACCAGGGGGAAGAATTACTGAACATTTACTGTGTGATATGAGTTACTGAACATTTATTCTGTGCTATGTAACAAAATGAGATTTCAGATATTGAGCTCAAGGAAACATTTAACCTTAATGGAAAATCTTGAAACTCTTATAAAAAAATTTCCATAACGGAATCCAGTGGTGGGTAGATAAGTTTAGCATAAGTAGTGTGAGGGAATTATTGATTATCCCATTGTAATGGTTCTTCAAAGGATGAAAACATCTTATTTCTTTTAAGAATTCAAGTTGTAGTTTTCTTATTTCAAGATAAAACAGCTCATGAATACTTTTATTTGCTTCTGCACTCACATTTTTTTTTGTATACCCCCTTTGTTGAAAGTCTCCATAAAATGTCAAGTACCACATGCAATTTATGAAAAATTTATCCACTTACAAAAGTTTTAAAACATGCAAAATCAACAATATTCTTTTTCCTCTAAATATTTATTTTTATATTTGATCCTTAATAATGTGATTTTTGAAACACCTCTTAAGTGGTGTTTGGGAAATGAGGATGTGATTCTTTTCACCTTGTAAATGTCTGGTGCACACATTAAACTCTGTCTACAATGCAGTACTGTGTTTGATTATTGTGGAGAATCATAAAAAATGCCATTGATTTTAAGAGTTTTGGACTAACTTAGGAGAGCCAGTATCTATATTTTTTCAGAGACTGAGTTTTTCAGAAGTAAATATAATTCTATGCAGCTTTGAGACTAGAGAATCACAGGACAGGATGATATGTAGTCAAAAGAGTTGTTCAGAGTGGAAAGTTCAGAGCTGAGCTAGAGAAACACTGTGAACTGTCACTGGGGGGCAAGAAAACTTGTGGTCATCAGAGAACAGCTAATGCAGGAATAGGAGCAGAAAAGTGGGGAAATCTTCCAGCCAGAATGAGTGGTGTCAGTAGAACTGAACAAGAATAGTGTGTTAGCCAAGGAGGGAGCAGAGGAAATAGCAAGTGAGGGCCAATTTGCTTAAGCAGGGAGTGTTGCCTTAATTTTGTTCTATGAGACCTGAATGATATGAATATTATTCTGAACATATGATTGACCCACCACACATCTAGAGATACATTAGCAAAATAATTTCTTTCTTATTAAGAATAAACTTAAAATAATAGCTGCCTTTTCAACTTTTCAACTTTGTGATTCAAAAGATGCAAATACAGTGTTTTTCCAGACTGGCTATTGTAGGCATAGTTCATGTTTTCCTATGCCTTTGGGTTGGACAATGATCCTGGTTAAATTAGTCCAAAGATGTTGAAAGAGTCTCATTGACTACAAGAAGATACAGTTATCCACCAGACTCTCCCAATTTAAGATCAAGCTGGACATGTGTCTCTCTCACAGGGAACTAAGAAGAACCAAAATAGGTGTCTTGTGTCCAGGAATTGATCTGCATAGAGATGATTCCCAAGTCTGCCAGTGCATCCTTTTACTGTATTCATTCCTGCATAAGTCAACTATGATGTGTTCAGTAGGAGCATGTAATGACTGAGCTTTCCCCTAAATACTGAGATGAGATTCAGTGCTTAAATTGTTCTCTCTCTCTCTCTCTATATATATATATGTATATGTATATATGTATATGTATATGTAATATACATATATATACCAGACTTATCCCGGGAAATTTTAGCTTGTGTATCCTAAGGAACTAGAGAAAGGATAAGATTAGAGTGGCTTTTGAGAATAATAATAATAATAATAATAATAATAATAATAATAATAAGATTAGAGTGACTGCAGAGAATAATACTTTCTCAGTTTGTCTCCAGGGAAATGGCACTGGCAGCTTCTGGCTTTCAGCATTGCATGGTGTTGTCACTTTGCATCCCTAGAATGTAGTCCAGATATATAGTAGAGGCACTCTGGATGTTTGTTGAAATAAACTTAACATGAGAGAGGCTTGCAAGATTGAAAATTCTTGCTCTGGTGGCCCCCTACCTATGTTAAGAACTGTGAGTAATGCACAGAATGTCCTAAATCAAAGTTCTAACAGGGATAGAAATGTTGCCATAGTAATGGATGCCAGTGAGCCTTTTAGTCTAAAACCTAAAATAGGTAGCATGCATGATTTCTAAAAGGATAAAATTAATAAGTGAACCATCAAGTAAAAGGCTACTTAAGTCTAATGCCTGTGTCATACCTCCTGAATTATTTCCTTCCTTTCACTCTACTTCCCACACCTCCTCTTGTCTCAAAGGTAACAGCTGCAGCTACCAGCAGCTGCCAGGTCAGCCTCTGTCGGCATGGTGCGTGGCTAGTGCCGCTTTGACCTGATGGATAAGGGGAGATCTCTGTCGTGGCCCTGCCCGGTGCTGCCTTTGACAGAGGGATACACGTGGACTGGTCAGGTCGCATGACCATTGGTGTCCATGGCTACTTCACAGTAGAGGGGAGTTTTTTATCTAGTGTGGAGATCCTGAACATCTTTTTGATTGACTTTGGGGAAAAACAAAACAAAACACTAGAGCAGGAGTTTAGGAGGAAATTTCTGAATTAACACTTGTGGGTGTTGGACTGACACCCTGTGCCCCACCAGAAGGCACTGCAGCCCTCCATCATAGTCCATTGTGCCCTCTAGCAGTTTTGTTCTTTCTCTTCCTGCTCCCCACTGTTAACCTCAATTCTACCATCAGGTTTCTAGGGTTTTTAATCTGACCCTTTGTTTTCCCCTTTTAAAACAGATAGCCTACGTGTGTGTGTGTGTGTGTGTGTGTGTGTGTGTTTTCATTCCTCCAACCTGACAAGAGGTTGGTAAGCAGCAGTGATGTGTTCTTAGTTGAGATGCTTCAACAGAAAGTTCCCCAAGTTGAGGTGGTTGAATTGATTTTCAGTTTTCAGAATTGGTGTATTATTTTGCTAGGGCTCTCATAATGTCATGCCAGAGACTTGGTGGCTTAAACAGTATAAATAAATTTTCTCACAGTTTTAGAGGCTGAAAGTCCAAGATCAAGGTGTCAGAAGATTTGGTTCCTCCTGAGGTCTCTCCCCTGGGTTTGCAGAGAGCTGCCTCGCTGTGTCCCCACATCACCGTCCTGTGTCTTCAGGGCTCTCACATGGGCTTTTCTCTGTGCTAAATCTCTGTTGTCTCTTCCTCTTTTTATAAGGATACGGTTAAAGCTGGGTTAGGGCTCACCCCGATGGCCTCATTTTAACTAAGTTATCTCTCTAAAGGTCATCTCTCCAAATACAACCGGTCATATTCATAGCTACCGAGGCGAAGGGCTTCAGCATGTGAGTCTGGGGCTGGGGAAGAGACACAATTCCATGTCAGCTATAGGCAGGTGACCTTGTTCACAAGTTACAGTGAACAAGGAAGGACACCATCGAAACCATATCATGTCCAGATTTTGTGAGAAAATTAATTTATACTGTTTAAGCCACTGAGTCTCTGGCATTGCATTATGAGAGCCCTAGCAAAATAATACACCAGTTCTGAAAAATGAAAATCAATTCAGCCACTTGAACTTACGGAACTTTCTTTTCAAGCATCTCAACTAACCTTAGGTGCTATCTGGTTTTGAAAGAATAAATAACTCATGTTTATTTACGGTTCACTGTGATCCATAAATACATAAACCATAAATAAAACCTCATTAGTACTTTATGAAGAACCAGGGAATGCTCTCTTACATACCACCCCACTTGAATCCTCATAAGTGCTTCTTGTAAACTAGCTTCCTTTTATACTTTTTTTTTAAAGATTTATTTTTTGTGCACACAGAACTGGGATACAGGCCAGAGGTGCAGGGGTGGTGAGAGGATTCACCAGAGACAGAGTGGGGAGCAGAACAGGCCAACTGACAAAGTACACTGCTGAGGGGAGCAGCGGGCAGGTCAGGAGAGGTCTACCACACCATGTGGTCACCTCTGGGGCAGGCAGGCATGGAACTCATGTGGAAGTGACTTTAGTTTCTTAGTGTTGTGCTGTAACCCGCTGTACCACCAGAGAGGGCCCTCCTTTCATACTTTTCAATAAAACTCTCAGCTATGAAATTGGGCACTAAAAACCTTTAATTTGTCATTAGTTCCACAATAACTGATCTATGAAAAAGACAGTAAAAAAAAATAAGACTAACTCTAGAGGAACTTAGTTGAACCCTAAAAAAATCTCACACTTTAAAATGGAAGTATACAGCATTTCTCTAAGCTATTAAATTATTGCCATTAGATGTAATACCAGATACTGATAAATTTAAACAGAAATAGTTAAAATGTCAGTTACTCTTAAAACCTGCACAGGCTAACCAATAACATAAAATATATTTCTAAGTACAACGTCAAATTTTCAGGGCCTCTCGCTGTTAGCCTAGGAGTTAAGTCTCCCTGCTAGGATAACCATGGCTGGTTAAGACCACTTCAGTTAAACAGTGGAGAAATGGAGGTCACTGCTATGGCCTGAGTTCATCCTAGGCCAGGGAGCTGACCTACATGGTGCGGCAGACCTCTCCTGTCTCATCTGCTGCTCCCCTCAGCAGTGTATCTCAGTGGAGCTACCTGTTCTGCTCCCACTTACCTCTGGCCTATAATCCAGTTCTTCTATAAATAAATAAATAAATAAACCTTTAAAAAAGGAAATAAATCTTTTAAAAGTCCAGTTATTTTCCAAGATTTCTCCATTGTTTAACCAAAGTGGTCTTAACCAGCCATGTTTATGCCTAGATGTGCTTAATTGTTATGTGCTAGTTGATTTTTCCCAAGATTATTTATTTGTGATTTGTTCTAATTTGCACTGTGTATTTTTTTTTTCTTTCTTTTTTTTTTTTTGCTAAATATTCCAGTACTGTTTATCAGCCTTTGCAATCTGCATGTAAATAATTCATCAAAACACTGAACTGTGATAGCTGGTTATTGAACACCTGTTTTCCAGAATGCATCTGGTGATAGAAAGTGACAACTCATTGTCTTTGCAGACAGCAGAGTCCCTTCATCTTTTCCATTTAGACGATTCAATGTTCATTGTAAAAACATAATGGAGAAGATACTAGATTAATTTCAGCTACTCTAGGGATACTGTCCTTTTGAATTCTAGATTGTAAAGTTCCTTACTTTGAATATGTATAATAAGATAATCCAAGCAATATACTCTAATTTAATTTTAACTGAGTATATTCAGCATTTGCTATTCATGAAATACATAACCTGATTTTTTAAAAAAAAATCAATGAATTTGATCATATCTTGAAACCTCATTTCATTCTCTCTGGAGTTGTCATGGCAACAGAGAAACCAGGGTGCTGTGGGGAGATGTGATTTCAGACTTCTGCAGCAGTTATTCCTATGTGTGGTCCAGAGAGAGAAAATAATGTTGTGAAGCTTTATTTAGAAAGTTGTGTTTAATATGCATTTTGCCAGTATAGCAATCATGGAAATCTGCTACTTTGCCTCATAAGTTGGGTTAGGATTTACTTTTGGTTAAGTTCCAGTTCAGTGACTAGTAGAATTATTTCTATTTGTATAGTTTTCAGTTAAGGGTATTACATCACCAAAAAAGCAGGATAGATAATGTAGGCTTCAAACAACTGAACTGACTACATGGTTATAGTAAACATTTGAATTAGTCATAAACTTTATACATAAATATGAAATTGTTTTTAATCATAAATCCGTCCCTACCAAGGATCTGGGATTTCATACCCTTAATTCACATTGTTGGGACCTCAACGTGCTGTAGGAAGTGACATTTTTTTTTAAAGGTTTATTTGTGCATACAAGAACTGGGGTACAGGACAGAGGCTCAGGGGGTGAAAGGATTCACCAGAGACAGTGTGTGTGTGTGTGTGTGTGTGGGGGGGGGTTGACCAGGCAGATTGACTGAAATAAACTGCTGAGGGGAACAGGGGCGAGTCAGGTAGGGTCTGATGCACTATGTGGGTCAGCTCCCTGGCTGGGAATCGAACTTGTGCTGCAGTGGCTGCTTCATAGTGCTGTGTTGTAACCTATTGTGACACCAGGGAGGGTGCCAGGCAGTGACTTATTGTCCAGCTTTATGATATGACAACTTTAATGCTCTGCATACAGATCTTAGTGCTCTTTCTCTTGTTCCATTATCTGGTTCTTTCCCCTCCTTTGTGTCTCTCCCGTTTTCCTTCCCTCCCTCTTGCCTGCTTGCCTTCTGGGTTCCTTTGTGTCCATAAGGAAGTGGTATTGGTACATCTTCAGGATATATCCAGAATCAAGCTATATTAAGAATGTTATATCTATTCATTACTATTATTATTATTTTTACTTATGGCTTTAAAAAGTTTAGATAACTTTAGATTTACAGAAAAAAATGCAAGTGTAGCACAGAGTGCTTATATAGCTCACACTTATGTTCTGCTCTTTTAATACCTTAGTATGGCACATTTGTCACAATTAATGAACCAATGTAAGTATTATTAACAAAAGTCATATGTCATTTAAGTTTTCTTACCTAATCTTGTGATTTTGTTGTAGTTGCTCTAGGATATCACCTAAGTATCCTAAGTGCATAATGCCATATATTTAATTTTTGTATCCCCACAGCACCCCTAGGCTGTGGACTTCACAGACCTAGATTATTTTGATTGACTGACAGTTAGAAGGAGTATTTGTCAAGTGTTTTGCAGAATTTTCCTTGACTGAGATCCATATAATGTTTATCTAATGATGGAGGTTGGGGGATTTTGGAGGCAGACCATAGGTGCCAAGTACCATTTTATCACATCATACCACATCTGGATCATGCTGTCAGTAATAACGCTCATTCTGGTTGTTGATGCAGACCTTGATCGCCTGACTGAGGTAGTATTTGTCAGCATATTGTACTGTCAATTACCTTTTTTCACTTTCCACACTGTAATCTTTGGAAGGAAGTCTCTTTGTGCAGCTAAGCAATACACTCTTAAGAAAAATATACATCTTCATCAGGGTAGAGTATCTACACATGTTACTTGAAATTCTTTAGAGGAGTCTCTTCTCCCCTACTGATATAAAAAATCAAGTCATCACTGTGGACTTGTGGATACTTATTTTATACTTTGGCTCATAAACCAACACAAATCAATTCATTTTATTGGTCAGATTTTTTCAAGTTTAACCCCAGAGAGCATTCCAGATGGCTCCTATATCCTTTTGATGCACTTCTATTTATTTTTACCACTCTTGGCACAATAATACACTCCATATCCATCTTAAAAACTTAGGTGCCTTGGTTCTAGAACTAGCATTTCTCCAAGGGATCTTGGTTCCTTTTATTGAAGAAGAATTTTAGAAACCAAGATTTAGGCACTAGTGCTCATTGCTGCCTAAAGTCATTGCTTCTAGATGCTGTCCACTGAAAGAACAAAAAGATAAAGGTGTACATACTGACCATACTGTGTGTGAATATACACACACAAAGATAGATTTTTTTATATTGAATCTGTATCTGTTGATATATTAAATGGAACATGAGTCCATACTGATCACACCATTTCTAATCAATTATTAATTTGTTCCTCTATAGGAAATAACTATTAACTAGAATCCAGTGCAAATGGATAGGTACTTTTGATTTTAGCATGGTAGATTCCATATATTTCCCAAAGTTACTTAGGTCAAAACCTTTTAACCTCATTCCCATTCCATATATTTGTAATACAGTTAGATTATTTTGTCACAGTCTCGTTCTATACTTGGATTGCTTATCTCCTAAATTATTTTTATTTACTTATTAAAATTTATTTATGTATACAGAATTAGGCTACAAGCTAGAAGTGCAGGGGGGTGAGAGGATTCACCAGAGACAGAGTAGGGAGCAGAACAGGCCAATAATGAAGTACACTGCTGAGGGGAGCAGCGGGCAGGTCAGGAGAGGTCTACCGTTCCATATGGATCACCTCAGGGCGTGGTTTGAACTCATGCTTTAGCTTTTTAGTGCTGTGCTTTAACCTGCTGTGCCACCAGGAAGGAACCTAAATTATTATTATTTTTTAAGATTTATTTATGCATACAGAACTGAGGTACAGGCCAGAGGTGCAGAGGCAGTGAGAAGATTCACTAGAGACAGAGTAGGAAGTAGAACAGGCTGACTGACGAAGTACACTGGTAAGGGGAGCAGCAGATAGGTCAGGAGAGGTCTGTCGCACTTTGTGGGTCACCTCTGGGGCTGGCATAGAGCTCATGCTGAAGTGTCTTCAGCCTCCCAGTGCTGCACTCTAACCTACTGTGCCACCAGGGAGGGCCTCCTAAATTATTTTAAAATATCTGTATGTATTAAGTTTCATTCTTTTGTGATTTATCTAACATACTGTTATGTATCAGCTACTGTATTCATCACCCTAAAATATTCCCCGTGTTGTTTTAGTTAATCCATTTCTCCCCAAACCATTGATCTTTCTACCCTCTTTTGTTTCACCTTTTTCATGATATCTTATAATTATAATAATATATTATACAATTGGCTTCTTCCACTTAACTACATGCATGATGAATATCTGTATATTTCGGTCACTTCAAAGCTTATTCTTTGAAAATATTCCATTGTATGGTCATGCCAATGCTCATCCATTCACCTGTTGAAGGACATCTTGGTGGTTTCAGTTTTTAGTGATTATGACTAAAGCTTCTATAAACATTTGTGTGCAGGACATAAGTTTTCAAATCAGTTGGGTAAATATGTAGGAGTGTGATTGCTGGATCATATGTTAAGACTATGTTTAGCTTTGTAAGAAACTGCCAAAATGCCTTCTACAGTGACTGTGCCACTTTGCATTGTTTTATTGGCTAAGATCACTAGTAAAATGCAAAACACACCTTTATCTTTTCCATACTCTTCATGGGACTAGTTCTCTATGCAGTGTAAGCATTTTTTGGTTACACATTTGGTGACTAGACATATACCTTAAAGTTCTTCGTTTCCTGATAGTTGATTTTCCCCAAAGCATGTATAGAATTGAATTGAACTGACACTTTTTATTAAAAGGTCATAAATTTTCCTTTAACCTGTTGATGTGGTGAATTCAATTTGTACATTTGTTTAGTGTTAAACTGTCCTGTCTAATAGGTGTTTGTATGGACTTTATGCTCATGTACTCCCAAATTCATATGATAAACCTTAACCACCACTGGGATGGTATTAGCAGGTGATTATATTTAGCAGATAATTAGGGCTAGATGAAGTCGTGGGAGCAGTGCTCTCATAGATGGAATCAGTGCCGACAGGGCTCATGTGCTTGTGTGAGGATCAGGGGAACTTGGCAATCCAGGAAGAACCCAACTGTGCTTGGTATCCTAATCTCAGACTACTGACCCCTGCAACTGTGAGAAAGAATTTTCTGTTCACAAGCAACCAGCTTATAATATTTTCTGTGTAGTATTTTGTTATATCAGCTTGCACTAACAACTTGATGCCAAGAAGTGATGATACTTCTGTAACAAATACTGAACAAATGTGGAAGTAGTTTTGGAAACAGGTAGTGGTTAAAAGCTGCAAGCATTTTGAGGTACATGCTAAAAAGGGCCAATGATACCATGAACAGCTCTTTACATGTTACTGAAAGTAACAGAAAGAGGAGAGAGCTTTATAGCATACTCAAGTGGTCCTGAACAGAAAGTTGTTTAAATACAGTTGGTAAACACCACTCTGAGCACACCTTAAACCACACAGTGTTGTCAACCAGAGATACCTCAGTAAAAATAATATGATATTAAGCATGTACATACTAAAGTAGAAATTCTCTTAAACATAAAAATATCCTGATGATGTCTCAGATAGAAATTAGGAGCACACTAGTGAAAACTGGAGGAAAGGCGATCTTTGTTAGAAATTGACAAATCACTTTGCTTTATATTTGTGTCTAGTGTTTTACAGAAGATAAAACTTACAAGCAATGAAATTGGATAGTTAGCTGAGGTTATTTCTAAGCCTATCTTGGAGGAGCAGGGTTTGGTTCTTCTGGATTGTAGTAAAATGTAGAAGAGGAATGACTTGAAGGATGAATTATTAAGAAATTAGAACTTAGATTTGGAAAATTTACATCCTATCCATAATATAAAGCAAGAAGGTAAGTTTGAAAGAGAATACTAGCCATTTGGCCAAGAATCCATGAGTGCATGTTGGATAGATGTAAACTACAGGCTTAATCTACCGCCCCAGGAGGAAAACTGTCATTCAAATTGAAGAGAAAGAGATAGGGATGGATAAAAAAATACTTTTGGACTTCTTGGATCTTATGGGCAGGACTATAGCACATTTCAACTGCAAATAATTGATATTCTTCAAGACAAGACAAGAATGACCCTAAAGATGATTCAGAGATCATGGGAAACTCCTTCATTTCAAAAATAGGGATTCTCATCTTGCTTTCATAAGGTCAGAATAACTCTGTCCAAAGCTATGGAGGCAGGGCTAACTAAAGTGGAGGTGACAGGTGCACCCAGAAAGAGCCATAGGGACACAGCTGCTGCCTAGCACAGCCTCAGGGACAGGGAGCCTCCATGGGTATGAGCGGTAGAGCATTAAACCAAAGAGGCTTATTTTAGAGGTGTTAGGTCTACTGTAGTTTGCCCTGATGACTTATTTGGGACCCGTATTTCCTTTCTTCTTTCCTACTTCTCACTTTTGAAATAAGAATTTCTATCCTGTATTTCTATGGGAAACATGTCTTTTTTCACAGATTTCATCACTTCCTCTATTCAGTGCCACATTCTATAGGTTCTCTCTATTCTGTCATGAAATTGCCCTTAACTAAATCCCATTTTTATTGGCATGATTCAGAATACTATTATTTTGTACATTGTAGGGAATGTACATTGGTATATTTGCTGTGGAATAAAGTAAATAGAGTACTCAAATATTTAAAAGTACTATATGATCCAACAATTCCACTATGGATTTGAGTCTCCACAAAATTGAAAACTAATTCAAAAAGAGTTCATTGTACTAGAGTTTTCTTTTACTCATATCCTCCCCAACACTTGTCATTTCCTTCCCTCCTTTCTCCCCTCTCTCCTTGTCTTCCTTCCTTTGTCTTTCTTGTCATCCTAACAGGTCTGAGGCAATGTCTTATTGTCCATTTCCCTGATGCCTAATGATGTCGAGCAACTTTTCATGTACCTGCTGACTATGTCTTTGGAAAAAAACAAAAACAAAAACAAAAACATCTGTTTAGATCCTATCCCATTTTTTAATTGATTTTTTTTTTTTTTTTGCTATTGAGTTGTGTCATTTCTTTATATAGCTTGGTTATTAGCATTACCTGATAAATGATTTGCTAGTATTTTCTCTCATTCAATAGGTTGCATTTTTCTTTTGTTTATGGTTTCCTTGACTGTATAGAATATTTTAAATTTGATTTATAGGCACTTGTTTATTTTATTGTTGTTGCCTTTGCCTTTTCTGTCATATCCTAAAAATTGCTGCTAATATCCAAATCCAAATAGCTTACTATGTTTCCTTTTAAGCGCTTTTCAGTTTCAGGTCTTACCTTGAAGTCATCATTTGCGTGTGTATGGTGCAAGATAATGGTAAAAGTTCATCCTTTTTTACATTTGTGAGTCCTTTGTCAGAAATTAGCTATGTGTGAATTTATTCCTGGTCTCTCCATTTTGGTCCATTGGTCTAATGTTTCCTTTTGTACTGATATCATGCAACTTTGATTATTGTAGCTTTGTGATATACTTTGAAATCTGGGAGTTTGTTGCCCCCAGCTCTGTTCTTTCTCAAGTTTGTGTTGGCTGTTTGGATTCTTTCTTAGTTCCATACTAATTTTAGATTTTTTTGCTGGTAATTTTGTGAAAAAAAATGCCACTTGGAGTTTGATAGGGATTGCATTTAGTTTTTATATTGCTATAGGTAGTATGAACATTTTAACAATGATATTTTTCCCAGTCCATGAGCACAGATTATCTTTTCATCTATTGTTTTATCAGTGTCTTATAACTTCCAGTATAAAAGGTCATTCACTTCCATGGTTAAGCCTACTCATAGATATTTATTTTTTTTTTTGCTGCAATTATGACATGATTTTTAATTTCTCTTCATGCTAGTTTGTTATTAGCATATAGAAATGGAACATTTTTATGATTTTGTATTCTACAAAATTTTTACTGTATCAATTTTTTTTGGTTGAGTATATTGGTTTTTTTCTACATAAAATCATGCCATTTACCAATAATGGATGTTTTACCATTCCATTTCCAATTTGGATGCTTTTTATTACCTTATTACTATAATTGGACTTCTAGTAAATATATTGTCTTTATTATGTTGAGGTACATCTCCTTTCTATCCCCTTTGTTGAGAATGCTATGGATTTTGATTTTTGTCAAATGTTTTTTCTTTTATTGAGATTACCACTTTTTGTCCTTCATTTTGTTAATCTGTATATCACATTGATTTTGTGGTTGCTGAATTATCCTTTCATCCCTGGAATGAGTTCTACCTGATCAAGATATATGATCCTTTCATGTATGGTTAAACTTGGTTTGTTTGCAGGTATTATGCTGGCAATCTTTTTGTCCTATTTCATAAAGGTTATTGACATCCATGTCTTCTTGAGGCATCCTTGTCAGGTTCTGGCATCAGGGTCATGCTCACTTTCTGTAATGACTTTGAAATATTACCTTATATTACCTTATATATTTGGCGAGTTTTAGAAGGATTAATGCTAGTTCTTTAACCATTTGATCTACTTCACTAGTGACATAAGCTATTTCAAGATCTACTTATTCAGTAGAAAAGAGACTTAGACAAACATGGATTTTAACAAATAAACTAAATAATCAAAACTTATTTAGAGTAGAAGTTATGTTGATATAACAACCAGGTCTAAAATTGTAGTGAATCAGGTTTTACACATCTTTGGTCTACATGGTCCAGATCCACATTTCTCTACCTCATTGTTGTACTAGTCTGTAATACCTTTTTTTCCTTCTCTATGAATGAAGTTGGGATGCAGACACATCTGTTATGTAGTTCCTTAAGACCCAAACACAGAAGTATCACGTCTGTTTTCTCACATATCTTTGGTAAACATTTATAAATACGAATCCCCCACTTAATTTTTTTTTCTTTATCCATACAGAACCAGGGTACAGGCCAGAGATGCAGGGGCAATAAGAGAATTCACCAGAGACAGAGTGGGGAGCAGAACAGGAGGACTGACTGAAATACACTGCTGAGGGGAGCAGTGAGCAAGTCAGGAGAGGTCTGGCACGCCATGTGGGTCACCTCCCTGGCTGGGGATTGAACTTGTGCTGTAGAGGCTGCAAAAGCTTCTTAGTGCTGTGCCACCAGGGAGGGCCCGACCCTCCTATTTCTGACAAAAACTGGGGTATATATTTCTTATTTTAGCAATGTAAAACAAAGAGTTAATGACTATGAAAATGAGAAATTATGAAATAGGAAAATTCATACAAAAAATCATCTAATAGGCATCCCAAGATGGTTAAGTGGAGATAATGGACTTGGCTTGGAAGACTCTTCTACCAGAATTTGCCATGGATCAGTGACCAGCACAATTGGCACTCTCATATAGCATTTCCCTGGCCACTCTAGAGAGCATTTTTCTTGGTTTCCCAGCATATTTGATTACTCTTTTCTCCTTTAAAAAACTCCCTACATCTGCAGACTCAGTGATATTCAAAATCTAGTTTTCTACTACAAGGTCTCTCACTTACAATGTTTTGACTTAAGATTTTTGACTTTAGAGTGCAAAAGAATTATATATTTAGCAGATAATTTACTTTAAATTTTTAATTTTGAACTTTTTCTGGCTATTACTACATGGCACAATATTCTTAGGCAGTGGCAGTGAACCACAGCTCTCTAGTCAGCCATGCAATCGTGAGGGTAAATGACTTCACTATATAGTGTACTGTGTTGTCATTGTTTTTCTGGATAATGTGTTTTCCCACCTCATCACATTTAGTACAGCTTAGAGTAAGCTATGATGCATGGTAGGAGACTTTTTTTTGACTTTTAATATCTTCACATTCTGATACAATTATCAGGACATACCCCAATGTAAGTCAAGGAAGATCTGTGCTCATGGCAGCTAGGATGCTCGTGGTAGATCTGTGTGTATGTATTGAACTTTGAATTGGAAATTAGGGTACAAAGAAATCAGCACCAGGAAGCATCCATCCTGGCAAAGGTAATGGTGGCTTCATGCAATGTGCAGGGTCACTGATTAGATATAGGAATTCTAGCAGCATTAAGCAGCGTAAAACCGGTTGCAATAATTTTGCCCAATGGAGGCAAAGACCACTTGGACCTCCAACAGACTGATTCTAGAGTGTGCTTGGGATATTTTTATTCTAGTGGAAAAAGTCTTCTGGAGGCAGTAGTACAGGAAAATTTGAAGACAGTTACATAACTTCCTTAGTTAAGCATCTGTGAAAGCATGAAAATTAGCACTACGAAACAATAAATGATGGTAGCGTTATTGCTATTATGAAATCACGGAAGTAAACTGTTACGAAAAAATTATCTGTAACAACAATCTTTTCTTTCCAACTCCTTGTTATGAGTCTCCATTTATTTTTGGTGTGCACACCAGATATTCAGAAGGATCTGCAGATACATTAATCAAAGGTTTTGAAATTCCCTCAGGGAGAACAATAGTAAATGGAGAAAAAATTAAATAATTCATCCCTGTGCAATTTTTGCTATTTATCCTACTTGCCTCTCCTGAAGCTTTTGGCCCTCTCTTCCACTTAAAGACTTGAATTAGATAATATTCTCTGACCTATTATTTAAATTCATGATTTAGTCTTATTCCCAGCCCTAGCTTTAGTCTAGGAAACTAGGGAAGGACAATGAATAGGAATTGGGATTTGTTTACACCTGTGGTTCTGCATTAACGAGGCAGCATTCTGGAGTTTTAAATCATCACTGTCTTAGGAGGGGATAATGGTAGTTTCTGCTTAGTGAGTGCTTCTGGCAGCAGCTCAGACCAGTTCCAGTGGTTCCTCCAGCCACCCCATAAAGTTGGAGCACAGAGCAAGCTGTTAATGCATTAGGCATCTCAGAGACTTGAGCTGGAAAAAAGTTGAAGTGTTAGTTAAGAAAATGAAGTTCCTAGCAGCAATCATTTCAAATCCCAACTCATAGTGAATGATTCATTGCTGTAAGACATTCAATAAATGTGGGATATTTTTTCATTGGGGTGACATGAAATATAGATGTTATCATTTAATAAGGTATATATCATCCAATAGTCACGCAGAACATGCTCATTGAATGGAATAATGAATGGATGATTAAGTGAAGAGCTAAGTTTGCTATCCTTATGTTCATTGTATGGGGACATTTGTTTGCCTGAGCTGGAGATGAGTTTTATCTTAGTTTTGTCTTCATTATTTACACCTTAAACAGAGGCCAACTCCTTTTATCCGCTGCATCAGGTTCCAGCATGCCACTGCACACCCTAACTGTTAGGAAGCAGCATGTGAACATGCCCTTTCTCTTTGCATTATTCCGTGTGAGCGGTATTGTAGGTAAGCCTTTCTCTCCATGCCCCTTCTACAAGGGGAAACAAAGGTAGATAGGACTTTTCTTTTCATATTGTTCTTTTTACATTGCTAGAATATTAGGGGATTTGGATTTTGGCTGGAGGGTAACTAGGAGACCTCTAAGTCTTTACCTAGGCCATATGTTCCAGCCTGTGATTCTAGATCTTTAGATTCTGGGACCCCTTTCTCTTGCCATCAACTGAGTTGTACAAATCAACACAAGCTAAAAATATTGGCTTTGACCATATAAAGTTGCTGATCATCAAACATTTTTGATCTACAGAAGTAGCTCTCTGTTAACGTTTAATAAAACAAGTCAGCTCACACTCCTAAGGCACAATGCAAATATTTACTGGACAGATTATTTTCAGAAGACAGAGTGCTAATTTTCACATAGTGATATTTCTGAATAAGCCATCTTAAAATCTCCCCCAAAGTCTATTTTCAATAACTATTATCACAACTCTGAACTTTCATTGGGTTCCTTTTTCCCTCTTTTGCTGTCCTTTCTACTTATTACATCTCCAGCCAGCAGTTCCCATTGTCGGGCTCCTACCCCACCATCCTGATAGTAGCTTCCCTTAAGTAGGACAGTTAGCTTCTCTGATCCCCTATTTATTCTTTGCATCTCTAACTTCCTGCAACACAATGGAAGTCTGACATTTATATAAGGCAAGGATCTCCTTCCCCACCAAAGAGGAGGGAAGTTGGATTACAAATATTTATAGGTTAGCATATTTTCCTAACAGGTAACATTTTCAGATGGAATTATAAGTGACATTCTATTTGCAGGAAAACTATGTAGCTCGAGGGGAACCAGCAAACCCTTGTATTTTCAAAGTGTGTGGGTGGATTTTGACATTTTTGCCTCTCCCCAACTCATGTCAGCCTCTCTGTGCAGTCCCTGACACTTTGTACCCTGAATCTTCATCAGCACAATGAGAGAAGATAGCAATGGGACTCCTGTAAAAAGACAAACTCATTTTGAAAATGTTTTTAAGTGTAATTAAAAATAAACCTAACAATTTTGGAGCCAGAGAACATATTTGCACATGTTTGTATATGGCAATTCCACTCATAAATCTCACTTCTGTGGGGGGCTGCGCTGTGTCCCACCACTCTCAATTCCTATGTTGGAGTCCAACTCTTTTAAAAATATTTATTTATGCACACAAGAACTGGAGTGTAGCCCAGAGGTACAGGGTGTGAGAGGATTCACCAGAGGCAGAGTAGGGAGCAGAACAGGCAGATCTGCTGAAATACACTACTGAGGGGAGTAGTGGGTGACAGGAAAGGTCTGCTGCGCCATGTGGGTCACCTCCCTGGCCGGGGATGGAATTTGTGCTGCAGTGGCTGCAGATAGATTCATAGGTCTGAGACTTAAGCCCTTGCACAATCAGGGAAGCCCCTGGAGTCCAACTCTTAATGTGACTATTTGGAGATAAGGTAATAAAAACTCAGGGAGGTCATGGGGACACATTTGCCTAATAGGGCTGGTGTTCTCACTGTAAGGGGAAGAACTGGTAGGAGTGGGGGCCACACACAGAGGGCTCCGTATGGCCACACTGTGGAGGCACTGTTGGCAAGGCAAGAACAGAAGTCTCATCAGAAACCAACCTGATGGTATCTTGATTTTGGACTTCCAGCCTTCAGATCTTTAAATCACCCAGTTTTGTGGCATTTTGTTTTGGTAGCCCTAACAAACAAACATACTCGTTTACCTCAAATAATTCTAGCTTTATTTCTTTCTATTCGGATCTTTTGTTTGTTTGTTTGTTTGTTTTTTTAAAGATTTATTTATTTGTGCATACAGAAATGGGGTACAGGCCAGAGGCTCAGGGGCGGGGAGAGGCTTCGCCAGAGACAGAGTGGGGAGCAGAACAGGCATATCGACGAACTACACTGCTGAGGGGAACAGCGGGTGGGTCAGGAGGTCAGGAGAGGTCTGCCACGCCATGTGGTCTCCTCCGGGGCAGGCGGGAATCGAACTCATGCGGAAGTGGCTTTAGCTTCTCAGTGCTGTGCTTTAACCCGCTGCGCCACCAGGGAGGGCCTCTAATTGGATCTTTTTTGGTTGCAGTCACACTGGTTTCCAACAGGCTGTATGATAGCTACATTTTATAAGTTTCTGCTTTCAGAGACCATGCTCCAAGAGTTACCATCTACTCTGGTCCTGGCTGTCCCATGGCCTGGAAGCCAGGTCACATGTCATGGCAGATATCTGAGCTGCTCCTTTCTGGGCAGGTCACTGTGGTGAGGGGCCATGTACCCAGCCAGGGAAAGTATTTCTCGTACCCATGATATTTAGATGTCACCCATTAACTATTTCTCACCGATGGAATGTGAGTGTCACTGCTTCTCTTGAGCCAGAGATTTTGAGATGAGAATTGGGCTTCTCTTCCCTTTTTTTTTTTTGGGGGGGGTTAAAGATTTATTTTATTTGTACATACAGACCTGGGGTATAGGCCAGAGGCTCAGGGGCAGTGAGAGGCTTCACCAGAGACAGAGTGGGGAGCAGAACAGGCAGATCTACGAAGTACACTGCTGAGGGGAGCAGCGGGCGGGCCAGGAGAGGTCTGCCATGCCATGTGACCACCTCCAGGGCAGGTGGGGATCGAACTCATGAGGAAGTGGTTTTAGTTTCTCAGTGCAGTGCTTTAACCTGCTGCGCCACCAGGGAGGGCCTTCTCTTCCCTTTTTTTCCCTAGCCATCAGATTAATGCAGAGAACTCTGAGGTCGTGGTGGAAAGAGAAGACTCAAGATGGAAGAAGCCTTGCATCTGAGTCATCATGTGCTGTGAAAGCTGGCCACAAACACACTGGGCTGTGATGTGAGAAAAGTCACTGCAGATGTGGGGTTTGTTGAGGACAGTGGCTAGTATTGATACCACTCAGATTCTCCACCTTTATGCTGCATCAGAATCCCCTGTGGGCTTGTGAAGACGCATGTTGATTGGTTCTCCCTTCGCAGGTTTGGATCCTGTGGATCTGGGGTGGTGCCTGAAAATGTTCACATCTAACAAGCTTCCTGGTAATTCTGATTCGCTAGTGTGTGGGAGCTGCACTTTGAAAATCACTGCCTTAACTACTAACATATCCACAGAAGGGTGGGAGTCTCATGATCTTTAGAGTTACTGCATTGACTCAAATGTGAAAGTTAGCCAATTTCGCTCCTATGAGGACCATTTGGTGCTCCTGTATTGACTGATTTTAGCTAGTGCTGCCAGGTTCAGTACAAAAATGGATCCAGAAAAAAGAATTAAAATTCATTAAGCTTAATCTCAGAGGAATGAGTTAATATTCAGTGGTATCTGAATATTTTAAATTACTCCACCTTTCATTCTGCTCTTTCATTTCCCTAGAAGAGAGAGCAGCTGGTCTATACCTTATCACCCTCTTGGCCTGGTGACCTTCACTGCATGAGAGGATACTGCTGAGCCTTGGATGACACTGAGGAGCCAGTGTGTCCTCTGCACCTCACAGGAGGAGAGGGACTCACAGGTCTTCTCCTGGCCCTACCTTTAATTCAGCACCCTCAGTTTCACTGCTACTGAATGTTGTGGGATGTTTGTTTTTTAAATAGAGTTAGCATTGGTTTACAGTTTCCTCAGATGTTAGCACCTACAGTTCTTTATCTCTGGTGTACGTTTAAAGGATTTTTTTCTTCACTCAGTTGGAGTAGTCTGGGCTAGGCTGAAATGCATTAACTTCTTCACTTAGAACTTTCTTCAGTTTTGGAAGGAGTTACTGTATGTCTTTCCAAATTAGAATTAGTCCTTTTAAGGTGTCTCATACAAATTAAGCCTTGGTATTCTTCAGAGAAATTTGTGATTTTATAGTTCCGCTCACCAAAGTGCTATTATTAAATTACTATTCTGGATCACTTCACTGACAGCTCTACTTCTTAAAATAGAGATCAACTATATTCCTGGACACTCACATCAAGAAGCTGAATCTGAAATTCTAGTTTCCAAATGGTTGCTTGTTTCTAACTACTATTTTTCTACTTTCTAAGTTCTTTTGATTTATTTAAAAAACAATGGTATGTTCCTTCTGTAAATATCCTTTTTAAAAAAGATTTACTTATGCATACAAGTACCTGGAGTATAGGCCAGAGGTGTGGGGGGACTGAGAGGATTCACCAGAGACAGAGTGGGGAGCAGAACAGGTGGATTTACTATCTGCTGAGGGGACAGGAAGGTCTGCTGTGCAAGTGGGTCAGCTCCCTGGCTGGGGATCAAACTCATGCTTTGGCATGATAGCACTGAGACTAATCCCTAGAACACCAGGGAGGCCCTATAAATATCTTTTTGTGGTCAGTAATGACATGTAATGAGTACTCGTCATTAGCTTCTGTGTTTCTAATTGATTACAGGCACACTTTACTTACCTGGGGGTTTTTGTAGCTCTGAATCTCTCACCCACATCGAGGTCAGGGAAGATTTGGAATGGACTTGCTTTGATATTGTTTTAATATTGTCCTTAGAAGTTGTCAGATATAAGTTGACTGGATCCTACCTGGGGAATGCTAAAGAATGTAGACATCTTCCTGTGCTTTCCTCCCATCCACATCTGTACCCCCTTATTTATTGCCTTTCTTCCTTTCTCAAACATTTGTCTACCACTTCCTGTATGCCAGCTCCAGTGATTCCTTTGTGAAAAGATGGAGAACATTATGGACCCTATCTCCTGGTGGAGGGCAGAGACCGATATTTAAATAAAGAAACATAGTTTTGTTAGGACTCAGAGCTCTGATAAAGATAAAACCAGTTCAGTGAGAGACACCAGTTGGAACAGGCTGGTCTTGCTGATGGAGTGGTGAGGAAAGTCTCACCTGAGGAGATGGTATCCGCACCAACCCCTGGTTGGTATGTGAGCTCCATGAAGGAGAAACTGTGTTCCTGACAAAAGGAAGGACAAATGTGAAGGCTATAAGGTGGTGGCCATTTTTGATATAGTTGGGGGACAACAAGGGTGTCATTGTGGCTGGAAGCCAGTCAGCGAGCAGGAGAGAGGGATTGTCTACTAGGCCAGATCACATGGACCTCATAAGTTAGTGAATTTCTTTAAATCATAATTTCTATCATCTATCTAGCTTATAGGACTTGAATTACATTTCATTATTTTTGTTTGTGCAATCTGTTTAATTAATCTGTCTCATCTCCAAAACGGCACTCTGTCTTTATTAGTAGGTGCTTTTAGATAAATAACTTGCTTTAAGTTGTCACCAGCATTCTGTATGCCACTGCTTTCCCTCCTTTCCATTTTAAGAGACACTTTGAATGGAACTGTGTCTATGGTCAAAGTTATTTTTGCTGGGGTGATGGATATTATAAAAATTACATTTTTATTTGCAGTAATGTGAGCTTACATCCTGTGTATTAGAGGTATAGGACCTCCATTGTACATGTAACTCAGGTGTTTGTCTTTCTCCATAGGGCTACTTCCCTTAGCATAACTGTGGGCATTTGATTGAGGGAAGTTGATAGCGACATGCCAGGTATAGTAAAATAAGGATTTCCAAGGAGAAATCTGTGTAATTTTAATTTTTGTGGTTTTATCAGATGCCTCAGTGAATGGGTGCACTAGGGATAGCTTAGGGGTAGGGTGATAATACCTCATGGGGATGTCCCAATGTTACCTCAGTTAAAAGTCAGTCAATCAAAAAAAGTGAGATATTTCATTTTCAAATTGACACTAGAGTGAATTTGAAAATAAAAGTGAGCTTTGTAGAGAAATAGGCTATATTGAAAGCACATGGGGTTTGGAATGAGAAACTTCTTAGCAGGTGCTTCAGCCTGGCCATGGTGGGCATGTCCATTACTGTGTGCAGAGGGCTCTATGGTAGGGGCATCCTTCAGATGGAGAGGTGTCAGATCTTGGCACCTTCTTTTGCTAGTTATACCATCCTGGTAAAGTGACAGAACCTCTCAGTCACCCTGTTTTCTTACCTATAAACTGTAATATGTTGAGAGGATTAAATTAGTTCATTCAAGTAATGCACTTAGTACAATATCTGGCTTGGGGAAATGTTCAGTATTGCCATAATTGGTGCTTACTATGTGCAGAATTCTGTGCTCAATATCTAATTGGTATTTTTACTTCCCTAATTAATCATTTCTCACAGTATTTCATGTAGAGAGTTTAAAGTTCGAGTTTAAGATATGTGAGGGCAACAAGTCCTTTGCTCCCCTTCAGCTCCCATCCTACCACATTCAATTCCATTCCCTAGAGATTTTCTTTTTTAAAGATTTATTTATTCATATAGAACTGGGATACAGGCCAGAGATGCGGAGGGTGAGAGGATTCACCAGAGACAGAGCGGGAAGCAGAGCAGGCAGATCAACGAAGTACACTGCTGAGGGGAGCAGTGGGCGGGCCAGGAGAGGTCTGCCACGCCATGTGGTCACCTCTGGGAAAGTGGCTTTGGCTTCTTAGTGCTGTGCTTTAACCCACTGCGCTACCAGGGAGGGCCCCCCTAGAGATTTTCATTTTCAACTTTGTAAGTTTCTTCTGGTTTTTACTTTCATGTGTGAAATATTGTACTGTTTTTTGATTTATGTTTTCATATATTATCTCTAGACTGGATCTTAGTAAGTCTGTTCCCCTGTTCTCCTGGATTCTCCCAGCACTTCCAAGTCCACATGATGTAATAATACATTTCCCAACATAGTTATGGTAGTGTTACTTATATACAGATCATCATCTACTCAGTCAAATAGTATTCTCTGATAACTTGTTCCTTCTTTTCCCCCAACTTCTATTCCCTGAGGTTATAAAGTATCTTTTTCATTTTAGTGAGCTTAGATGTCTATGCATATAACTATCACTAATTTTCACAAGCCCTCCAAGAGAGTTGGAATTATGTTTCTGAGGAGACATACTAGCTAATGATTTTTCCCTCCCTTAGAGCTAAGTTTCTGGAATTTTCTGTCCTCTTTAATCCTGGGTTAGTTGTTGTCTGGACCTGCTAGACATATGTTCTCTTAGAATTTATACTCATCTCTGTTTTCCTGGATCCAGTGTCTTTCTCTTTGGTTTGATTGTGAATTTCCTGTTGCAAATTTGCTGAGAAAATATACATGGAATGCAGTTTACAAGATGATAAACTTCTGAAAACATCTTCATTCAACCCTCACATGATTGGTGTCCTTTCACATAGAGAATTCTTAGAATAATCTCAGCATAGTTCTAAAAATTGTATTAGTTTTCACACACATACAAATAATACACAACACACCCATGCAGTAACTCTGACCTCAGTGTATCAAAATTCTGAAACCCTGTGTACTTTTTGTGTGCTGATTTATCTTTTTGTTTGATCCCTTTTTTCCTGGATAGATTATTATTTAGCCTATTAATTTTGAAGTTATTTTCCCATTGTCTTTTAACGTTCACGTTGCTCTTGTGGAGTCCCTGGAATTATATTCCACTCTGTTTGTACATAGTCTATAACTAATTATCTGGAGCTTTTAGCACCTTCGTTTTACCCATGGTGCTCTGAAATTCAGTGACGATGTGGGTTGGTGTGGTTTATGTGTGGGTTGGTGTGGTTTATGTTCCATGTCAATTCATGTGTTGTGCACTTAGAGAGCTTCTATTTAGAAATTTATGTCCCTTGGCTAGGAATCTTTCCTACATGTGCTCCTTGATCATTTCTTCCCCTCTGCTTTTATTTTGCTTTGTGTTATTTTCTTCCTAGAACTCCATTTCTCTCCCTCCCCCCATTTTTCTAACTATTTTCTTTTTCCTGAATTTGGAAGAAATCTTTAAATTTATATTTTAATTCTTCTATTGAGTTTTAGTGCTTTCCCCCTCTCAATTCAATAAGAAATGGTGCTTTTATATGGAATTACTAGCTTCTCATGTTTCTGAGACTACTTAAATATTTAAAATATTGTTACTTGCTTTATTATCTATGCATTTTTTCAGCATGCAATTTTCTTTTCTTTTTCTTTTACCTTGGAGTTTTTCCTCAAGTAACTATTGATTTTTGTTCTACTTTCTTATTTAAGAGTAAGGCACTTAGTTCTAAATTTAAAAGAAAAAAAATTAATTGCCCAATGTTGGTGAAGACATGGAGAAACAGAAATTTCCTTAGACTCGTGGAAAAGATAACTTAGTATAAAATGGCTTGGTAAAATTAGCTTATCTATAGAGTCAAAAATATCCCTGTGTTGTGATCCTGTGTTTCTGCTAGGCAAAATCCAACAGAGATGTTTGTATATGTAAGAATGTTCAAGTGTTCAATGGATCAATTTTTGTACTATACAAAAAGTAGAACAAATGAGTTATCCATCAGTAATAGAATCGATAAATTGTTTTATAATGGAATATTATATAGCATTGAAAAAACTAGATTATAGTCATCTACAAATATATGACTAAATGTCACTAATATAATGTTAATGTGTATAATATATCATTGCCATTAGCATAAACACCTTAGATAGTGGTATTGACATCCAAGAACATTATGTGGAAATAAAAATATGAACTCTACATGCTTTCACATTTATAACTCAATCATTCAAACATGATATTTGGGGGAAAACAGACAATAAAGAGTTTGCATGTTATATTTATTTAGCTAAATTTCTAAAGTAGGCATAACTAGGCTATGTTGTTACAATAGCAATAAGCTAAATTACGGTGTCAGCACACAGAATATTAATTATATTTGAGGAGGAGGAAGATGTCCATGGAAACTTCATGAGGGGTGTAGATTTCTGGAAGTATTCTATTTTTTTTTTTTAACTTTCTGGTGGCTCTGTAGGTTTTCACTGTGTCATACTTCATTACATATATTAAAATTTTCTCAATTATTTTAGGTAAACTATATGTTATATTTTACAACAAAAATAAGTTTTTTTAAGAATTAAAAATTAAAAATAGTTGGAAATTCTATGAGTTTGATCAAAACTGGGAAACTTGTAATCTTCACTGAAGGCTAATGGACAGGAATCTAGAAGTTTCCTGAGGGAGCCCTAAATGTCAATATTGATTCATCTTTTTTTTTTCTTCCTCCTGGAGCTATTCTGTTATTTTAGAGAACTATCTACCAATTGGCTGCCTGAGGCAGTATTTGCAAGGCTGCCAGCAGTCCTAAGCACAGTATAGAGAAGGGTGGGTGGGCTTGTCACTCAGTATGCTAATTGAAACTTAATCTGCCCATTTCAATAGGATGCTTCTATTATCCTAATCATCCTTGTATTTTGAGTGAATGTAGTTCATTTTCTCCATCAAAAATCTCCTATTTATTAAGGGGAGAGTGTCTGAGGATATAACTGTGCCTAATACATGTTCTCAAACAAATATCTTGTTTTTAGCCTTTCTTCTGTTTCCTTTTTGAGAGGATGACTTACCTCTATTTCCCAAACTTTTCTGGTATTCTAGTAATAAAATGACTTATCTCTTCTTTTTATCTCCTTCCCTTTATGTGCTTGGTATTCACATTTCTTATGTCTTCTTTTCTCCTGTCTTTATTTTATCTTCCAAAACTCTTGACTTTTGTTTCCATTTTTATTTTTTGTTTTTTGAGTTGAATTTATGGGAAGAATTGGGTTTTCCCAAAATTCATATTTTGAAGTTCTACCCCAACACTTCAAAATAAGTCTTAAGAGGTATGGTTTATAGAAATATAATCAGAATGAGGTCATTAGGTCCTACTACAGTATGATTTGGAGAAGGCAGCAGTTTAAGTGCTGAGGAAAGACACCTGCAACAGCCCTCAAAAGGAAGCCAGGACCTTGGTTTTGAACTCAAAGTCTTCAGAAATGTGAAATTTCTATTTTAGTCCCCCAGTGTATACTACTGTCCTATAGCAGCCTAAGACCTGTTATTATAAAATAATACAATGATAATTGAAACAAATTATTTGTCACAACTGTTGTAGCATTTTGGAAAGAAGTGAGGGAAATCTATATTTAAGAGGAAATTCTGGTAGGTCTTTACCTGGATTATTTTACATAATTGAGGTGCCAATCTATAAACAATAACATGTCCACAAAGAATGAACAGAGCACCTGAGTTAAGGTGTGCTCCCTTCAAACTTTAGATTCTTCTTTGTGCACTACACTTCTCTGCACTCCAGTCTTGTAAACGATAATGTGGATCTTGTTTAACAATTTGAAGTGACAAAAATATCAATAAAAGTATTTTGTTCATGGTCAGCTCTGTTAGCAATCATTATACTTGTCATTATTTAGTAGAGAAGAACTGCTATTGGTTGAGTTCTTACTTTGTACTTTATATTTTAGTCCAGTTTTGATATCCAAAATATCCCTGTTGAGGATTGTATAATTGTTACTGTTTTAGAGAATTTAGGCTCAGAAAATTTGGATGCCGCCTTCTCACACTTTCAGCCACATACCCTACAGGAAGATAACCAAGTCACATGGACAGATAGTGGCCCAGATCCAGAAATATTGCAGAGACCAGGCAGCTCCAGTATTGGAAAGACCCTCCAGGGTTCTTTTGTTGGTTTGTAATGGCTTCACTAATCTCATGAGATTCAAACTTGAATATTTTGATAGTCAATATCCTATTGACAGCACAGTCTTACCCGGAAGTAAAAGCTCTGGCTTCTCCCTAGACATCTTGAATTAGATTCTGTACTTGACAATATTCTCAAGTGACTCTCAAACACACCACACCTGGACACAAACACACATATGTCTACACACACACACATGCACACATGCACACTTTCACTCACTATCTTCAGAAACACTTAGGATAACATCAGGTGGCTTTAGGTCTGAATTAATATCAACTCGCGGGAAAACCTCTTTTTTTCTTTGTTTATTGTTCATTTTCAGTGATTGACTTTTTCAGTAGAGTTATTGCTGGCAATATTTATTTATTATCTTGCCCTCTGTTACTTAGTTTTTTCAGTGAGTCACCAGTATATCTGTGCATGACTTCTCTCACAAATAGCCATGTGAGTGTCTTCTAGTCTGCTGCCCCTTCTAGGTACTCAGGCTCTTGCTACATACTATTTCTCCAGTGTTCCTATGTATCACGAGTAATTTAGGTTCTCTATTTAAATTGACCACTGACATGTCTATGGAAATTCCTATTTTTTCAAACTCAGCAGTCATCTCTTCCTTATCAGTAAAAGTCCTCCTCCTAAAGAAGAAATAACTCAAGGTTATCTACTGAGGAGTTTTTAAAGCAATTATTTATAAACCGCAACAGCATTTACTATCCTGGTTTAAATTTTCATTTCTTTTGTCTAATTCAGGGTGTGACATATGCTACCTGTCTCTTCCATGTTTCTTGAATGCTTTATTGTCCCAAGTGGCTGAGCATTTATCTAACTTCTCCACTGAACTCTGAGACAGGACAATGCCTTAATTCATTTTTGACTTCCTGGTGAATGTTTTCCTATTGCAGGCCTCTGAGGGAATGGACTTCCCATCTTTTATACACCCACCCCCTCTGTGTGTCCTGAAATGTCCTCTATGTGAGAACTGTCTAGGGCCATCTAGACTTATCTCTTCTTGGTATAGACAGATAATTTGTGCTGGGGTGGGGAGCAGGGAGATAGATGTAAACTGAATGTGTTTTATGAGCTCAGTCTTCTTTATGTCAGAGGAAGTTGAGTTCTGACAAGAGGAACTGTATTTAGTGTGGGTTCTAATTCCTGGCTATTCCCTGGTAAGGTTGCATATGCTCAAAATAAACTCTTGAATCTTGCGATGTTTAAAAGTCTTCACATTATTTGGTTTATGTGAAGATTAAAGGAGTCAATTCTGGCCAGGTCAGAAAGAAAATGGATGAATTTACAAAGAGTATTTGGGAATGGTAGGAGGCTCATCTTATTTAGTAAGGAAACTGTTTTTAATGTCTTTTTTAACATCTCCAGCCCACCCCCAGCAGCTGTGCTTTATTGATGGGCTTGAAACCATATATTTAAATTTCCCAATTGTACAACCTTTCCCAATCCATTTTCTGTGCCATATATACAGTGTGGAATGGAAATTCTGTAGGCAAAGAGCCAGAGCCCATAAAACAAAGCTGAAGGCTTATAAGGCTTTGCAATCCTTAGAAAAAAGGGATCAGATGTTTGTGAAACATCTTAAAGTTTTACTTTTATACTCTTTCTCAGAGCTTGTTTTAGGAAATTACATCTTGAAAATTCAGTCCAAATACAAAAGCAAAATCCTTTCTCTTTGAAATTATATAATAAAACCTGGCACCGTTTTCATCAAAGGAAAATACCAGAGGCAAGAATAGAGAGAAGAGGTTGGATTTTGTAGAAATAGAGCAGGTGAAAAGAAATGCTAGTCTGAGGGTCTTGGCTGACGGATTTGATCCTTTGAACCTGTTCTTTAAACAACATTCTAAGCACCTAAATTCTATAAGGTTACTGTGTATTGATTATCATGTCCTTTCCTTTCTGCTTTTCCTTTTTATCTTTCTTGGATCTATTCTGCAAGTAGTATTTTCATTCTCCAACCCCTTCTGCCTTAAATTCTTCATCATTACTTTTTCTACCTTGGGGTATCTTGGCTTCATCATGAATCAAAATAAGTGAGTGAGTTTTAACCTTTTGCAAAATATACCCAGTTCTCTTTCTGAGCTAAAAATTCATATTTCCAACTGGGGCGGTAGCTCCTCTGAGGAAAACTGACACTTTGCCTCTGGTGGAATTATGAAATTTTGTAAATTTGCCACAGGCAAAACTTGCTGTTTCTGTCTGGCCTAAATATCTCTCTCTCTCTCTCTCTCTCTATTTTTTTCAGTTAAAAATCAATGTTCATGATACTTCTCTAGTTAGCAAAAAAAAATCCCTGAAGTATTTTTTTAAGGTGTGGCAACCTTTCTTTTTTATTTGAATATCTTGGAAGACACTTTTCATATCCTTTATCCTTTCTTTCTGACATAAGGCGAGGGAGAGATTGACCTCCTCCTATATGTACTAACCCCATTTACTCTATGTAAGCAATGGTTTTCATAAGTCTTGTTTTTCAAATATCCTCACGTTAGTGACCTGTTGGAAGAATGTTGGATGTATTCTACTGAATTCTCTATCTAGTCAGCTGATAGTCTTTAAAAAACATTTACAAACAATTGTGGAAAATGCATTATACTTGTTAACAACTGCCAATCCAGCAAAAATATGATCAAGCTTTTGAGTGTTTGCTCATCCCTGGTCTTTGTCATTTTCAGGGACCCTGGAACACCCAGCAAGAGACCAGCCCATGAACTGGTGCTGCAGCCTAAAATATTCCACATACCTTGAAAAAAATCTCCCTTCTTAGGGAGTCATCACAAGCTTCATAGCAGCTAAAAAGGAAAAACAGAAAGGAACAGGCATGATAATCAGTACACAGTAGCCAAATACATTGGTTGTATTTGTAGTTTTGTTTTAACATATATAATCAACAAAGCCTAGTTTTCCACCCTCACTGAATTTATCCTATCTAGTCTTTCCTTTGTTTCAATTTTTTTTTAGCAACTTTTTTTTTTCTTTTTTTTTTAGATTTATTTATTTATTCATATAGAACTGGGGTACAGGCCAGAGATGTGGAGGGTGAGAGGAGTCACCAGAGACAGCGTGGGGAGCAGAACAGGCAGATCGACAAAGTACACTGCTGAGGGGAGCAGCGGGCGGGTCAGGAGAGGTCTGCCGCGCCATGTGGACTCCTCCGGGGCAGGCAGGAATAGAACTCATTGCGGAAGTGGCTTAAGCTTCTCAGTGCAGTGCTTTAACCCGCTGCGCCACCAGGGAGGGCCTCCTTTGTTTCAATTTTAAATAAGACTTCTAATGCTAATTCCATGAGAAGAGGTAATAAGATATGGTTAACTGACATTTATTGGGGTGACTAAGTGAAAGGCTGTTTTCCAGTCATTCCTTTAATCATCATGACAATTCTTGTAGAGTGTGTGGTTATCCATCCTCTCATATTGGTAAGCTGAAACCAAGAGAAAATGACTAGTTTGCTCTAACTCACACATGCAGCCCTGGCAACCTCAGGTTCAATAGGAGTCTGCACCGTAGAACCAGCAGTACTAACATCATTTTCTCACTGGTATAAGTGACATATGGTATCACTATTTGAAATCCGGTTTTAAGGGTTTCTTGCTAGAGAGGAAGGCAAAAGAATGGACAATATAACATTTAATTTTGTCTTTTTCTCTTGAAGAGAAATAATCAAGAGGAAAAGGTGCAGGAATAAAAATCTTGCTGTTGAACATTCTTCACTAGAACTCATCCTGGCCTATGACCAAGTGTTGTTTCTGACTGGTTAAGAACAACGGCCAGTTATCCAGGTGAAATGGTATTGCCAATCCACGGGGGTCTAGGGTGCCTCCATTGTGTCCCCCTTCCTAGTATCCTTCATTAATAGATCCTGACTCCTAGAAAAATCAGCGATGACAATGCTATTTGCTAAGGAGTAGTCTGTTGGGACAGTGCTATACTCCAATAGCGTGACAAAGACAGGAGTGGGTGACTGCAGAGCTGTGTCGCATTTGCAGATTCATTTCTCTTGCTAGTAACAGAAACTCTCATGACTCTTAGTGTTAAAATATATGTAGTTGGATTGTAACTCATTGGTGGGAAATTTTCTAAGATTCTATTTTTTGTGTTTTTGGTTAGGTGAAAGCTAGAGGTTGTTCCATTTGTTTTCCATCCCTGAGCTGGAATTGGTTCATCTCAACCTTTGTCTTGACTCTTCAGCATTTGTGTGATTCTCTATTTTCCACCTTACACCCAGCATTTGCAATTTTCCTATCTCTGAGCAGCAGCGCTCTCATTAAAGCTGCTACTTGACATCGCCATTCTCTGCTGATATTCTTGGAAACTGTTGGAGCAATGTTTGTACAGCTATAGCCTTTGCTTTCCAATCAAGAGAGGCCAGGGAATATACTAATGAGCTTTCCACACAAATCCAGAGAACATGTCCAGGTACTGATCATGAGGCTTCAATTTCTATTTTGAATTTTTTTTTTTTTCAGACACAAGTTCTTTTAACCAGGCAAATGTGTCAATTTGGGTACTGTCAATGTCAATGTCAGCTATAGACTTCCCTTGTTTTTTGGATTTTACTTTCACATATTTTGCCAGAGGCAATTAAGGAAAAGATTTGTTTTGGAAACACTGGAGAGTTCTGGCCAAAATTCTGCAGGATGAGAGTGCCAGGCTCAGAGTTTCCAACCAAGTTTATTTCTAATAAAAAATAACAACTAGGCATACAAAATGCTTCTGTGAAGAGTGCCTGTCACAAAGCCATCAGGCAGAGGACAGCAAAGCTCATATGCTGGTCTGCAGAGGCTCTATTCTCCCTGCACCTGTGTGCTCACTGAGGGGAGGAAGGACAGAAACTGTGTGGCTCAGGAATACCAGAGTCGGGGGGGAAATAGCATAACTGGAGACCGGGGCAGGAGATAAAGTCACCAGCTCTTGGGTTTATAGAAAAAAACTTGAGAACCCACTATGAGAGGAAAGCTGTACTGCTCAGCCCTAAAAAGGATGTAATCTTGCTGTTTGTGACGATCTGGATGGATCTCCAGGCAATTTTGCTAAGCCAAATAAGCCAGGACAGACAAAGGCTGGTTAGTGCCACTCATATGTAGAATACAGAGAAACAAAACCGAGTCAGACAAAACCAAATGATAAACAAAGCCTTGGCATCTGACTGTAGAATTGAGGCTACAGATGGGGAGGAGGACAAGGAAGGGGAAGGAGAGCCAAAAGGGTGGGGGTGCTCATGGGCTGTGGTGGAGGCCTGTGGGTGCCTTGGTGGTGGTCATAGTGAGGTCACATACATCTGAAGAGGTGTGAGCCTGTACCTTTGCATCATGTACAGTACTATAAGCCAAAGTGATCTCAGTAATAAAGGTATACACAAAACAAAGGAAGCTCTGGTCTCAGCATTACTGCTGACAATGGAGAGCGAGAGGGGGGAAGAGGTTCCTGAGATCCACTTTTCCGTTTCCTTTACCCGAACTCTCCAAGCATGTCAGTTTCTCTTTTCTTATGAGTGACCACGGAGGAAGCAAGGAGGCAGAGAGGGAGATGTCCTCTCAGTGCTGTTTGCACTGCACGATGATGTGAGGTGAGGTTGTGCCACATTTGTAAGCCCTTTCAGGACACGATGGCCCTTTCAATCTCCATGGTAAAGTCAAAACTACTGAGTTTGGTACAGGCCACAGGCTCTTGAATTTATTTTATATGCTTACCTGCTCTTTCTAGTCTTTCACCCACTTCCGTCTTGTCCACTTCTGGATATGAACTTGGTTCCAGGTCACACTCAAGGGCCTGTCCCGCTCGCAGCACCTAGTATCTTTTGCCGGAATGCTGTTCCTACCTCCCCTTGCCATTAATATTTCCTCTCGGCACAGGCGTCATTTGTTTTTGTTGGCATTTCAGTGTTAAACTTAATTGTCTTTTCCTTTAAAAAAACTCACCTGGATCCAGGATGGTCATCCATTGGTATTTCCATCGTTGTGTTGTGGACACTGCTAGTTCTCTACCATTTGTACTTCACTGCATTTTCCTCATTTATTATGATCTTCCATATCAAAACATAGCTAAAATATACATCTTCCCATAATATCTTCGGACAGGTTACCAATCCATTTCTGACCCTTGAAATGTAGGAATTCCTAGCTAGAGTTTTGGGAAATTTTTCTGAATGGGGCAGATCGATGAGTATGTTCCCTCTTTGGCCTCTGTCCTGTCTTTCTTTTGTCCTGGTATATGAATAGCGCTAGTTATGCCACTTTGTGACCATGAATATTAAATATCCAAAAATATGATGACATGAACAGTTAAAAAGACTTTGGGTCTTTGGTGCCATGATTAAACCATGGAATCAACCCTGCACCACACCTGGTTTTCTTGTTAAATGAGGCAAATAAACTTCTTTCCTTTAAAGCCACTGTTAATTTTGTTGATGTTGCTTGCTGTCAAATTCTTGTCTGAACACTAATATAACTATCAGTTTTTTTTTTAAAGATTTATTTATTTGTGTATACAGAACTGGGGTACAGGCCAGAGGTTCAGGTGCAGTGAGAGGATTCACCAGAGACAGAGTGGGGAGCAAACAGGCAGATCGTTGAAGTACACTGCTGAGGGGAGCAGCGGGCGGGTCAGGAGAGGTCTGGTGCACCATGTGGGTCACCTCTGGGGCCGGGAATCAAACTCATACTGAAGTGTCTTTAGCTTCTTAGTGTTGTGCTTTAACATGCTGCACCACCAGGGAGGGCCCACCTATCAGTTTTTAATTACTACTTGTTCTCTGGTTCCCATCACTAGCCTGAGATCAGGAACCATTTTGTTCATTTGTTTCACCAGTACTGATCACGCTCTTTAGCACACAGCAGACAAACATTAGTTTTGAATTTATGAGGCTTTTGTAGTATTCATACAAAAGACACTTTCTCTTTGCTGATGATTATAACTGTAATTATGAATATTATCCTTAGATCCATAAAGCCCATAGTTCTCAAGTAGCTGAGAGTAATTCACTGCAATAAGATATGAATTTAAACTCATGAGATTGATTTTTATGTGTGGTCTGTGTTACCACCAGCCTCAATTTTCCATGAAACCCATCATTATTGAATCTAAGAGGGTAAATATCGGCAGAAATCTCCATAAGTGAATGACAAGACTAGGTTTTTATCTTAGATAACTGCCTCTTGTGAATTCAGTGAAATTAGATTTGGGGAGTAAATTTGCATATGCTAAATTTTTAACTTTATGTAGGTTGTGGATCAAGGTCCCACCCTTCTTTCCCTTTCCCACCACCAGAAAAGCTGTAACTAAGTAAATGTCTTTTCTATTTGTTGGAGATACATAATAATGTATAATCTTTATCCACATTTTGAGTTTGTTTTCTTTGGTCACAGCTAACAAACTTGAGGCATAACTTCTCTAAGACCAATACTTTGTTTGGTTGATAGCAGACACAGCTTCAGAATCTCTTGTTAGTCCTTATCACAATGGGCTGTGCTCTCAAAATGTGGTCACAGAATCCAGGCTCATAGGATGAATGAGAACATGCATCTGCAGTGAGACTTCTAAGCAGGCAATTTTTTTTTTCGTTTCAGTTGTAGCCACCTGAGGGTACAGCTCTCCACAGCAAGCACCCCAGTGAGGGAGTTCAGGTAAGAGGCATGGCCTGTGCTATCTTTTTAGTTTGAAGTGCTCAATGACCATGGGTTACCAACTGAGTAACTGTATAAGCGAATCCTTGAATGTAATCATAGAGGCCTCACTGTAAGAAATTGCCATGTCAACAAAGATCAGAACTCACTTGGCTCAAGAATGAAAAAAATGCAGATTGGGTCAATATAGAGATAATTACTCTGGCCATGGTCCCCAAGTAACAATGGGCTGCAATCTGAGGTTTGTATCTGTTCTACACTGTCTGGGTCACAGTATATAAAGTGCACATATTAGCCTTTCATATCTCCTTACAGAATGAGAGATTGTCAGTCTCAAAGAATCATTCAAAGCTCTTGGTATGGTGCTTGGACTAGGCAGTTATTATTGAATAATTAGCATCAAGATTATGGGTCCCTACCATTGGCCAGGTCAATTGAAGACGTCATCTTGCAGAAGCGTGTTCATGAAGTCCATGCTTAGTGAACATGTATAATTAGTACAAACATGATAGAGATTTTTCATTTTTTTTCTTTTACCTGTGACTCTTGGTGAACTGACTCTAACATGTTTTGTAATGCACAATAACTGAAAATTTATAGAATCGTTAATTATTGGATGTCTTCCTACTTACAGAGGTACTTAAAACATAATTCAATGCTTTATTCAGACAGCTGGAATTTTTTTTTACCCTCACAGAGTGAGAGAAGGTAAAGGACAGTGATGGATGGTGATTGTCTCTAGAGTGCTTTGCTTATCATTTCCCCTGGACTGATCATGATGGTTTGCATTTTAGGCATTCCAATGTTAATGAGTAAAAGCAAGAACAAATCTTGAGACTGAGTCCCTTGTATTCTTATGTGCATGGACAGTCATCCTTTCTAATTACATAGTTTTCCTAAATATCATTTATTACAAATCTCATTATAGATGGGCTTTATCTTTCTGCTGGGAAATAGCCATCATCCTTGAAGACTGAAAGGGATATTTGGGGATTATCAGTTTAGGGTTGAAAAACTACAGACTTGTTATTTAAGCAGACAATTATTTTTACACCAAAAATTATGCCAATAATGGAACTGGTTTTCCTGGTTAGTCCCTTTAACTTTTAGAGGGAATAATTGGGTATTCAGACCCATCAATTTGATGTGCCATTGGTTGGGGTTTTCAGGAGCTACAGCTGAACTCACCAGGTCACTCGCCAGTTGAGCCTGCCCAGGCTTCACTTTGCAGCCCCTTCTCTGGCTGAGATGAGGTCCTGAGGCTTTGGTGCTGTACTTTAGAGCTCGCTCATCTCTTGGGCCCTTTGCTCTCAATAATATATCTCCCTTGCTTTATTCCTCTTTAGACAACCCTTTAGAAACCTCTTTTTACAAATTCCTCTTTATTTTTATTCCTGTGCCTTCAGGGTGGCTTATGATGTCTTAATTAACGTTTTTATCTAGTCATTATTGTGACTGCTTTCCAGGGCAATGGTAGGAGGGGAACTTTATAAATAAAGTGATTATTCCCTCAAAATCAAACTGGGTGAGATTTAGCCTCCCTTGTGTGGGTCTGCTGCTCCCTTTGAGGCATCCTCAGCTGAAATCTGCATCAGCGAGCATTTCCTTGCACGTGTGTGTAGGAGGGTCAGATCGCACAACCTGTTTACTTGAGCTGGGTGACATTGTTGGGATGCTGGTGGGTGGCATCACAGCTGCTGTTTGGAAGCTGCCTCAGCAGGGAAGAAACCACACTAAACACTCAGGAACAAAGTGTGCTAAAGTGGGGAAAATGGCACAATTGACAAAACCGTTCAGCAGTGGAAATAGCCACAGAACCTGGGCTGTATCACTGACACAACACCTCATTTGCAGAGTGTCTGGGAATAGTAAGGCCTCGTGATTCTCCTTAATTTCTGCCATATCGAGTTTTCAAACAGTGCAGGAAATGGGGCAGAGAGCGAAGTCATGACTTTCTTTCTCCCCAACAAAGGCACTTCACATCCTGCCTATCTGTGAGCTGGCATAAGCTGCAAGCTCTGGGTCTCTGGGGCTGCAGACATTGAATGTCCAAACTACAGTTTGAAAAATCACCGTATTTCTTTTGGCTTCATTTTTAGAGCTACCAAAATTATCTCAGCATCAGCAATCATCACTTAACAGAGGGAGGAGAAGACTTATGTCATTGAATGTTTGCTACATAATTGAGTTTGGTTTTTAATTACAAAGAAGGGTCATATGCCGGAGAGCAACTGTCACTGCAGAACCCTTTGCTCCGTTGAGTTCTGCCATTTTTGGCAAACACAGTAACCAGTGCAAAACCTCTGACTGAGTGATTAATCCTGTTGCCTGGGCAAGTTTCAGTAATCTTCAGCCTTGGTAGGATGTGATGACAAAATTCTTGATACCTCTCACTCTCAGACTCCAGGATGAGGATTAATGTTTTTCATCTCCATTTAATTAAAAGTGGTGAAAATGAAAGGAAGTGATTTCAGTGTTGTCTCATGCTCTCAGCTGTCAAACGTTTGTAATTACAAAGAAGTAGACCACATGAAAGCTGGCCTGACATTTGAGAGGAGGGGCTGTGGGGTGTGGGTTGCTAGGGAAAGGTGGACCCAAGACCACTGCAGACAAAGGAGAGGACTTTCACATGACACCATACATCCTGATGTTTTCCCTGTCATCTTTATTGCCTTTTCAAGTCTTCTTGTTATGTTAATCTCTAGTAATTGAGTTAGTGGACAAGAATCCATCCCTTGCCCCTTGGCCATGAGAGATGGCCCTTCTACCTGCCTTATCTTTGAGAAAGTTCTGTGATGAGATGTAGAGCAAGCAACTGTAACTGAAAATGAATGTCAGTTAAGTTACTTCAAGAACTGCGTATTTGAGAGGTCCTCCCCTCATAGGCAGACAGATGTAGATGCCTATGGAATGACCTCAATGGTTCACAGCAATAAAGAGGTTTAGAGTGGTTTCTTACTTCATCAGAGACAGCACTTCACAAAGTTTGCTCTGTGGACAACTGCTTTTTGGGATTCTGAGGGCTCAGTGGTGAAGAAGTTTGGAAAATGCTGCATGAAATAAACTCTGAGTATATTTAATGAACTAGCTAGTACCTTGAGTCTGGAAAATAGAAATATGAGATATATGAGAAATATTTAAGTCATAAGACATATTTTGTTTGATAAACTTTGGGATAGAATTATTCTACAGAACAAATGTATTATTCATCTTTAGTATACTTGTGAAATAAGGTAGATAGTAAGAGATGATATTGCTCACATGTAGCATATATAGAAAAACAAAACAAGTAAACTAAACCAAAAATAAACTCTTGGACTATAAGACCAATTAATCCATGCCAGAAGGTAAAGGAGGAAGAAATGTAAATTGGAAAAAAGGAGAAACTGTTCTATGGTAGAGGATGGATATGGCCTTTTGTCATGACCTTAATGTAATATATGCACAAGTTTATTCTCATCAGTGTTATGATGTGATGTTACACACACACACACACACACACACGTATACACTAAAAGAATGGATATACTGAAGCCTTAAAGCTTCCTTCCTCTTGTTCTTTATGGTCCACAAATTTTCATTCTTTCTGGAATTGAAACTTGTAATGTTATTTCTTCCTCTGTAGTTATGGCTGTGACTAATAATGCAATCTTTTGATTCATGTTGTCTGGATAATGGGACAAGGAGGCACTTGCCATTTTTCTGGTTTCCTGGAACCTCTGTAATTTGTTGTTGTTGTTGGGGGATTCCCCATGATGAGGCTATGAGTGAGACACCAGAAATTCTCATCCTCTCTGTATTTCAGGGCAGGAAGGCATGACATATGACTGCATCTTAATCAGATGTTTCTGCCTTAGAAGGGTGAGTCTTGAGTGTATAGGGTGAAGACAGAGGGTGGTGGCTGTAATTGGGTACATCTAGCAACAGCGGTGCTATAAATATCCCTAGTAGTGACTAATCTGATTCCTTCCTATTTCTAAGCTGAATAATCCAAAATCTTATATCAACTGTTTTTCAATAAATAACTACCCCTTTTTAATTCAGGTAGCACAGTTCTTATATTTTGCATACAAGCAAAAACTGACTGGTTGAAAACTATAGATATGTAAAATATCTGCTCCAAATAAAGTAGAAAAAGGTACTGTTTGCTTTAGTGCCCCATATTGTTTGAGGACACTAAGTCTGCTTTCGCATTTTTAGCAGAAATGTGATAGTAACTTTCTACTGCTACTATTGTTTCTGTACCCCACCTGTCTTGAAGCTCAGCTTGAAGTTCATGCCAGTTATTCTATCATGGAATCCTCCAATCTTTGATTTAGCAAAAGACCCACAAAATAGAAAAAAAAAAAGAAAAAGAAAAAAGGACCACGTCCAGGGTACAGGTTAAGGTGCACTTGTGATTGGTTTCTATTTCTGGGCAGAGGTAAGAGCACAGTGGCCTCGGCCAGGAGATCTGGATCTCAGGCAGGTGTCTCTCCTTATAATGGTCAGTTCCTAGGTAAGGAGGAAACATTTGACAATGAATTCATTATTTGGAATGTTTATAGTCAAACAAAATTTCACTAGCATAGTTGATTTTTAGGCAAACTAGAGCTCAATTTCTTAAAAAAGAAGTTAAATATGTAAATTACAAATTAAGGGTCCAAGCCCTCCTTCCTAAAAGGAGAAGTAAGCCAGATGACTGTCAAGTTAAATCCTGCCAAGCCCTAGGATTCTGGGACTTATATTGCATGTATTGCTTACACTGAAAAGTCACATTTAAAAGCCCATTAATTACCACCCACAGTGCTTGGTGATAAATTGATGGTTTCTCAAACCAAGAACAGGAGGAAGTATACCTGCAAGGAACTGACAATCCCTTGGCAGCTGTTCTTCTGTCACCTTCACTGCTGTCATTCCTGCCTCCTGTAGGTCACCCCCACCTTCTCCCTACAGGCCATATCTACTTTGCCAACTGGTTGATTCAGTCTCCTTAGCGTTTGCCTTGATTAAGCTTCATAGGGCCAAGTTACTACCTCTTCCAAGGCAGGGTGATCAGCCTGGGGCCTCCAGAAGGGTGTTTCCAGAGTCCTGTGCACAGAATTAGATTGTTGGGCTTTCCCTGGAGAAAGTTTACCAACTTCAAGACCCAGTTTTAATCCCTTTCTTATGAAGCTTTCCCCATATTCCACACAAAGGGTGGTGTCGAATGGATTTGTTTGGTCCTGAACTAATTGCAGATCTTCTAGTGGTATTTTAGGCAGCTTTTATAAATTTGGTTAATTTACTCTTTAATTCTGATATTTTTCCTAAACTTTCTGGGCTAGGTAACTCTCACCACCACTATTGCTGTAAACAGATAGAATATTATTCCTTGGCAAATGGGAACTCAATAAAATATTTGCTGGTGAGGCTTTTTACCCATCTGCAATATTACTGCTCAGATATTCACATAGTGACTGTATTTAAAATAAGCGTGGGTTTGTTTTTTAGGTGTTTATTTTTTTAAGTGTTTTGTGTTTTGAAAAGCTTCTGTAAAAAATGCCAAGTGGTGGTTTCATTCCTAATCCAATATTTTGAGGTAAATATCATGGTTTCACAGTTGCCTTTCCCAGTATCACTCACCTCACTAAGATTTCACCCACAGCTGAACCTTGCATTGTGCCCAGGGCTGCGAAGTAACTCTTCAATTAGTAACAGCAGTAAGAAAATAAAACGAATCATCCTTTCCAAGTACAAAGAGATTTCAAAGTCCCATTTTACAAAGGAAACACTAACTGTAGATGTGCCCCCATTGAGCTGCTGTGGCAGAAAGGAAGGAGAGAGACAACTGGCGCGAAGAAGAAAACAGGCTGGATGTATGATCTGCCAAATGGAGAAACTTCAGTGGAAGATTTTGTCCTCTGTGGTCCTAAACTTCCCTGACTGAATTCTGCCTTCCTTCTCAAACATTGCCCAAGCAACATACTATGGGCTATTTTGAGGAAATATTTTCATAAAATAATTAAACCTTATGTTTGCAGACAGGCTATGAAGTCGACGGCTTTTATAAGAACATTTCATCTCACACTAGAACTTCTTGATCCAACTGGCAACCTTACTTCCCATGAATCCTGAAGAACAGATGGAAGTGGGAACCTGATTTTGACTGAGATTTAACTCAGAGTTTGGAATAATTTTAAAAAATCTCCTGTCATGGGTTCTTCCTGGTGGCACAATGGGTTAGGATGCAGTACTGCAAGCTGGCTGCAGCCGCTTGAGTAAGAGTTCGATCCCCAGCCCCAGAGGTGACCTACATGGCGAGGCAGACCTCTCCTGATCCTCCCACTGCTCCCCTCAGCAGTGTGCTTTGTCAATCTTACTGTTCTTCTCCCGGCTCTGCCTCTAGTGAATTCTCTCACTGTCGTGCACCTCTGGCCTGTACCCCAATTCTGTATGAATAAATAAGTAAATCTTTAAAAAAAAGTGCCTGTAACCCACTAGTATCTGATTTTTGGAATGGGCAGATTTCTCTTAGGAAAAGGGAAGAAAAATTCACAAACATAAGTCTTCTTTTAATGGAAAGCAAGCAAGTAAATAAATAAATAATCAGTTTCAGACAATGAGTTCAATCACTTTTAAAAGTGACAGTGAACATGAAAGTGTAAAGAGGCTGTGAAATACACCACAGGTGACAGTAATACTATTGCTCTAGTTGCTATGTCTCCTGAGCGTGTGAAGCCAAATGCACATAGACCCCCTTGCTCTGTAAATATAATGCCCGGTGCTTTCTGTTGAAACCTAAGAGTCCCTGACCACAAAATCTTCTACTGCCCAAGAAGAGATGCTAGCGTCTGACATTAGTAGGCATGGGTAACACCAGAGAAAGTAGGATTCTCTAGTGTTAGGGATAGTCAGACCTCAGCAATAAAACCCAACGAGGCTTTTGTAGTTTATGAAAGTGCATCTTTGAGGAGCTAAAATACACTTAATGGCCCTTTCCCCACTCAGGATACCAAGGCCTGAATTACAATTCTTTATTATCACTCACACTTCGAAGTTAGAGAGCAAAGAGAAAAATCCTTCTTTATTTTCTTACATTGGTGTTTGTTTTTGTACAGTACTTGATTTTCCCCCTTAGGTATAGTCCCCATAATTCTCCCACTACCAGATCACCTGTGGACAGTCACCATAGAACCTTGTGCTCTGTCTTCCCCTATCTTGACCCATCTCCCTCAGACCTATACTGTGCCTGCAAATTTTGTCTCTTAAAGAGAAAACCTATGAACAGATTTTCCTCCTACATGGTGACATTCATGTGGAGGTTTTTCCAACACCTCTCAATTGACCTGGCCATTAAGTTGTAGTTCCTTTTGGACATTTAAAAGTACCAGTCACCTGAAAAATGTGCATAGATTTCATTCTAGCTGGCATAGAAGAGTTGATGAGTATTTAGTGACTGATACCTATATGTTATTCTTTCATAATTACACATACTTTCTTAGAAACTTGAGCCAGCATTATGGTAAGACTGTCTATTTTTCAGAGCTGGGAGCATCCTGAGGGGATAGTGAGCACAATTGTCCATTTTGTAATCATTAAGAGCAGCTTATATGTATATATAACCAATTTTGGCTCATGTTTTCATTTATAAAATTTAATTTGAGATCTGAGAAGATACAATTCTTATTGCATACAGAGAAAGCACATTTTAGGGTTCAAATGACATAAAAAAAAAAAAAAAGATGAGATTGCAAATTAGTGTCAGGAGCAGCTTGAGAAGCATTGTCCCTCTTCCAGGCAAGTTCTTTTCCTATAGATGTTAAACCTGCTGGACCCAGATTACCACGTCTTTCTTCTGCCCAGACTTAGTTATCCACGTAGTCAGGCTTATATCAGAATTCTCCTACTGTGCACATTTAATATCTCAAGCTCTAAAGAAAAATATATAAATCCCAAGCTAAAGTAGGGGCTTTTCACTAAGCCCTTTTTTGATCCCCAGATAAGGACCAGCATTTCTCTGTCATGTGTTTTAACCCCCCCCAAAAAAAATCCATTTCCTCTGAAGCACCTTGAAGCCTTTCTTTAGCAATTTGTATGGACTTCTCCAGTCATCAAATATTTGTTAATGGAATAGTGTGTGTGAGACCTGTGCTTATACTTGATTCTTATACTAGAATAAGATTCTAATATTAGAATAACTTAATAACATATTACTCAAAAGATGCTTAATATTCAGCATCTCTCCAAAGGTTATCAAATTATTATCACTGATTGAACTTTATTAAGTGTTTTTCTTAGGATTTATTGAGAACGATGGGGACTACACCTGGAAGGAAAAATCAAATACATAAAAATGAACAATGACATAAGAAAATAAATAAATGTAAATTTTAAAAATATATAAGAAGGCCCTCCCTGGTGGGGCAGCGGGTTAAAGCACAGCACTAAGAATCTAAAGCCGTTTTTCGGATGAGTTCGATTCCCGCCTGACGGGGAGGTGACCACATGGTGTGCAGACCTCTCCTGACCCGCCCGCTGCTCTCCTCAGCAGTGTACTTCATCGATCTGCCTGTTCTGTTCCCCACTCTGTCTCTGGTGAAGCCTCTC
>NW_004567114.1:29837599-29845766 GCF_000260355.1 Condylura cristata | reverse complement strand
GCAAAAATAAATAAAATATATATATATATATATATATATAAGAAAAATTAAACACAGAAAATTGAAATAGTTACTTCAAAAATAGTCAATTACCTTTTGACATCTTTGATGGAAGGAGTCATGATTGTTTTTCTGTCTCTCCCCTCACCATATTAGAACAGGATCTTACACAGAGTTAAGTGTTCAGTAGACACTTGTGAACTCTTACCGAAGGAGAAATTATGAATTTAACGCAATTCTGCAGCCGTTTCAATAACTAATAGGTAACTTCTTAACCCAGCGTTCACTATCAGGAAAAGGTTTGCCTCCCAGAAGACATTAGACAACCACTAAAATTTTCTCATTTACATAATACTGTTTTGTAATATTCTGTAGCCTTCAGCCTTTTAATTAACTTTTGTATATTCTATCATGTTTACCACCAGAATGCTCTATTCAATTGATCTCTTTTGCATGATTTACCATTTCTCTCCCCTTTCCCTTCTGATAACTTTTTTGCTCTTGAAGTCTAAAGGCATGTTTTTGTTTTATTTAGTTCATATGTTTATTTTCTACCATGTGTGAAATGCTACTACTATGTTTTCTCCATCTGGCTAAATTCTCTAAGCATATCTTCCCTTTCCATCCACATTGTAAATGGCGCAACTTCATCTTTTTTTTTTTTTAAATGTCTGAGTAATGTTCCATTATGTATATGTGCCCATCAATTTTACCATCTTGTCTGTTGATGACACTGTGGTTGTTTCTAAGTTTTGATTATTATTACTCATGGTATGATGAATATGTTATTGCACATCTCTCTTTGAATTACTGTTTTCACATTCTTCAGATAGATATCCAGAAAGGAGATCACTGAATTATATGTGCTATTTCTATTTTTAACTTGTTGAGGAATCCCCTTACTGTTTTCCATGATTTTTTTTCCACTGTGCCAATTTACATGCCTACCAACAATGTGCAAGGGATCCCTTCTCTCCACATACTTGCCAATATCTGTTTTTGATTTCTTTTTAATCATGGCTAGTCTTATGTGTGTGAGATGATATCTCATTATTTTGGTTTGCATTTCCCAAATAATAAGTGATGAACATATTTCACTTTACCTGTTGGCCATTTGTGTGTCATCTTTGGAAAAATGTCAATTCAGATTCACTGCTCAGTTTTTAGTGGATTTTTTTTTTTTTGGTTTTTGTTGCATTATAATAATTGTCTCTATAGTTTGTACATTAACCTGTTGTCAGATAAATGATTTAAGGGCATTTTCAGTGTTTGGTTTGCACTGGTAGGTTATTTCATGTGAACTACTAAAGTCAACATAGCCACTAATATCATAGGTACTTCTCCAAATTTGGATCCTCACAATCCTTTGGTATAGTTTCATAACTGTACTATAATATATGAAAGCATGGAGTGCAGATTTAATAAACCTTATGGGGAGATCAATTGTTTAAGTGTCTTTGCTAGAATTTGTAATATTAATGCCATGATTTTATTATAAAAATTTGAAGGAGACAAGTGAGTCATACTGAGTTGTTATTTCATATTGCCATTTTTAGATCATCAAAATTATTTGGATTAATATATGTACCTTATGAATTGAAAGAATATTGGAACCTAGATAGCTAATATTGGGCCCTTCCCTAATCTGCCTGTTCTGCCCCCCTCTCTGTCTTTGGTGAGTACTCTCACCCCCACACCTCTGGCCTGTACTCCAGTTCTTATATGTGTAAATAAATAAATCTTAAAAAAAGATAGCTCACATTAATGTTTGTGTAGTAAAACTAATACCTAGTTTTATATCTTGAGGAGGTATGCTTACAGCAGTCAAACACAAATTCCAGAAATACTGTAGCATAAGTCTATCTGAATATAGGAGTTAGAACTTTTTAGAATAAGATACACAAAGTTGGTAAGTATACAGGATGACCCATTTATCATTCAAATAAGAGGACAGGGTTGAAAACAGGTTATTTTTTTTTTATTAAAAAGTTTATTTTTACATCATTTTGCACATTTTTCATCTCCATTGTAATCCCCACGGGTTTCCCATCACCAAATCACCCCTGTGCCACCACCATAGTCCCGTGCATTTCCCTCCCTCCCCCCCCTTTTTTGGTCCCATTCCCCACTCCACCCCCACAGAATGTCTCTGGTCTATGGTTGTTCATTATTTTTGTTATTTTCTCGCCTGGTCCATTATACTCCTGCTATGAGTGAAACCATCCGGTATTTTTCTTTCTCTTTCTGGCTTATCTCACTAAGCATGATCTTTTCCAGCTCCATCCAAGTTGCTGCAAAAGACATGTGTTTCTCTTTTTTGGTTGCTGAGTAATATTCCATTGTATATATGTACCACATCTTTCTAATCCAGTCATCTACTTTTGGGCATTTGGGCTGCTTCCAAGTTTTTCCAATTGTAAATAAAGCAGCAATAAACATGGGGGTACAAGTATCTTTTTCAATCAGTGTTTTTGTGTCTTTTGGGTAGATACCTAGGAGTGGGATTGCTGGGTCATAGGGAAGCTCCATGTTTAGCAGTTTGAGGAACCTCCAAACAGAAAACAGGTTATTTTTAATAATTTAACTAGAACACTAGTAATAAACAAGAACTATCTGGGAGCAAATTGGGAAGTATGGATATCTTATCCATGAGCTGTAATTCAGATTTGAAGACAAAAGGATGATTCTGGGTCATTTATTTATCTATTTGTTTTGGGTAGAAGAACTGGGGTGTAGAGGTGCAAGACTTGAGAGGATTCTCCAGAGACAAAATGTGAAACAGAACAGATGGATTTACTGAAATTCACTGTTAAGGGGAACGGTAGGAGTGTTAGCTCACTGGCTGGGGATTGAACTCAGACCGTAGCAGGGATAGAGCTGAGACTTAACCCCTAGGCCACTGGCAAGGCCCTGATTCTAAATGTAATGTTATCATGAGAAGAATATTTTTTAAAGACTTGGGCATAGCAGACTTCCCTAACATATGGGAACCACAAATTTGGCATTGATGAGAGTGCTTACTTCACAAGAAGCAGCAGTAAGGTGGTTTACTGGGACTTCGGCATGAATAAGGTCATTTCAACAATGGACTTTTTTGCAGGTACACAGAGCAAGAGAGGGAAAATAATATGTTCTATATGCTATTTGAAGGGGTCATGTTAGAGCATTGAGAGGCTACCCCAGAGATTTGAAAACAGCCACTGGGTAAGGAATAAAATCAATAAATGGAAGTATAGGATAGGGGTCCAATCTAGTTAGTTTTTTGAACAAAACATTTAATTATTATTATTATTATTATTATTTAGTTTGCATCTGAGTTGGTGACTTGTAGAGAAAACTTGGTTATCCTGGGCTGATGATAAGACCTGGAAAATGAAAATGGTGTATTTCCCAGAGGATATGATGAACATAGGACTTTTGGAAAATTTCTGTGCATAGAGCTTGAGTACAGTTTAGGAAAGCAACATCAAAAGCCAAGTGGCCATGGAGTTGTGTGCCCAGAAAAAGTGGAGGCCACATCAGGAAAATGCTAATAGAGCCTGGGGGAAGGGGTAATTCCAGCATGAAACTGAATGTGAACACATCTGAAAGGAAGAATGTATCCCTAAGCTAGATACTAGCTTGTACTCAAGGACCATCAAAATAGCTCTTGCCAACATCAAATGTTAATGCAACATTCTTAGCCTGGAAAAGCTGATATGATCTTGTACCTGAACCGTCAGTTCCTTGAAAACATCCAGAGTTTTTGTGACCCCTGTCCTTATTCCTGTCACTGTCCTGCTCCCTCTCTATACTCTGGCTTATCTTCAGATGCCAGCCCAAGTTGTACCCTTTTATTATTTGGTAACATCTAGGAAGCACTGACCACATCTTTGTTTGAGCCTCTTTTTTACCTTATATAGTTTCTTGATGCTGGTATGTTGACTTTATAGAAATTTTTATTTTCACACAACAGTTAGAAATGGACTTGTCAGTGTGTGTTGCCAACAGTTCTGAAATGCTATTTTAGGCTAGGTAGTGATGTTTGAGCCAAGGTTTCACTACTTTGTATTCTTTGTACTTATCACTTTGTGGAAAATGGGAAGCTAAAAAATGAGAAGAGTAGTTGACATAAACTTTGTCGAGACCCTAGTGATATTTATTAAGTGTGTTTGTTGAAAATGGCAGAACTTAAACTTAAATTCGATGTCTATCAGATTCAAGCCTCATCAATTCTGCACAAGAACACAATTTTTGAATCACATGGAATTCTGGATACATTTGTTTAAGATTATTTTACTGATATAGTTTATTTAAAACACATACGCAACTCTTTCTTTAGATGTCACCAGATTTAAAAGGTTACCATAGTGAAGTGAGTTTGAAAATGCTAGGTCAAATCAAATATGTAAATTCTTTCCTCCTGGCCTTTCAGAGAATTGGATCTGTTAATATTCATGGTGATTCTTAAAGAGAGGTAAATATTAAGCATTTTCCAATGCATTTGATACAATGATCTTTTCCTGTTGATATATATTTAAAGATTACAACTGATTAAAGAAATAGAAGGGTGATGACATGTATCAGAACCTCTTCCATGTATTTGTTAGGCCAGCCTTCCTTTTTTCTCCTTCCCATCCTTCATTTGAAAATATCCTATAATGTGGGTTTTTAAAAATAAAGCAGAAATTTCACCCATGCACATTTTATATTTTCCCGATTAGCAAAGCGCATAATGTATCTAATATGTTAGGAAGTTCTACTCTTCAGGTAACAGAAAATTTTCTTATTTGGTTATGAAACATCACTTTACCTGATTTTCTTTTTACTCCTGTGACAGCTTGATCAGTTGGTTCGTTTTTTGTGTTTATTTTTAGGTTGCAGGGGTCATTTTTCATGTAGAGTGTAGAAGTCTTGCTCACAGTACATCCCCAGACTTAACAACAGGGTGGTGATGCATAGCGGCATGAAAGCACAAGGAGATAGACCTGCTCACTAGCCAAGCATCTTGTGTTTGCTGAGAACGCAAATGTTGCTACTTCATGTTACTGTCTTTCAAACAACTTAGGGAGTTGAAAGGACTTTCCACGAATGCCAAGAGTCTCCTATAGCAAGACCCACCTAATAATTTCTTTTTTATTCTCCCTTTAGTAGAAAATGTTACCATCTATATCAGCTGCAGTGATAGCTAGGAATTGTGTCAGGTTAAAACTAAAGTCAGGGTTGTGTTAGTAATACATTGATATCTAGCATTTCATATATATGTGTTTGTGTGAGTGTGTATATATATAATGTGTGTATATATGTATGTATATACATATACATACATATACATACATACATATACATATACATATATATATATATATATATATCATGGTCCAGATCTATCCAGATATTATATATATATATTTATATATATTATAAATCCTGATTTTTGTAGTTCTTTATACATTCATTTAACAAACGCTACTGTGAGCTAAGAGCTAACTAGGGACCCGATACTCTGCTAGATGAGCAGAACCAACAACAATACAATAAATATGTTACAGCTCACATAGCCAGAGACCCGAAAGCTTGGGTTAACAACTGAGGAAAATCTTCCCACAAAGAAGGCTCTTACTTTTATTCAGATGCTTCTACTAAACACCAGATGTCTTGTCAATGTCAAGGTTATAAGATGATATGTATATATATTCTGTTACAGGCCTTTCCTTTAAGGCCAATTTTTATAATAATTTAACATTTATTTAGCACCACTAGCCTGGAGGTGGGACAGAAAATGGAAAATAATGATAGTTTTTGCCTGGTGGTTTGCCATCTAGTCCATATTTATCGTCTCTTTCTACATGAAAGTTTAATGTCCTGCAGCCAAGTATAACAAGGTCATTTTAAATAAAGGTATTCATCAAGATATGTAGCTTTACAATTACTTACTTTTTCTTGGGACATTAATCTTTTATATGTATTTATTGCTATGGGCTATTGAGACACTTGTAGAAGATTTCTCTATGATATAAATTTCAGGGAAAATTTGCACACAGATTGAATCAGCTCACTTTGCATTTTCTGGAATCTGATTCCAAAACAATTTCTTCTCAACAATAAAGTTCAGTTGATATTTGGGATCCACCTTTGACCTTCTAAAATGAAAACTTTCAAAGTAAGATTTAGGTCAAATTCTAACAGTGATGTTTTTGTGACACTTTGTACTCTAAAACAACACCTTTATGGGGGAAATGATAGAATATATACAATATTTCTAGAGGACTCTTAAAATCAGGGTGGATAGTTGATCAATTTCTGTAAATCACACCGCCTCTTTCCCCAGGACCTCTCCTAAGACTGACTTTGATTCCAGCCATCTCCTCTAGCAGCTGCTTCTCAGGCTTATTGCTGCTGCTGCCCCTGTCTGGACATTACTTTTAGATATTTTCAGTTGACAGAAAAATCAGTGTCTATCTGTCCACGAGGTGTGGAGTGAAGGAAGAGATGTGCTATTTCTTGGGGTATTTCCTGTTTTGTTTTGTTTTTTAAATTTCAGTTTCTTGTATCCCTGGTATTTACAGAGTGTTTGTAGATCTTGAAAGCATGTTGCCATTCATTGTTCCATCCCAAGGACCTTGATAGGTGGAGAAGAGATCTCACATTGTGATTATTCAACAAATGAGAAGTCTGAGACTCATCATTAAATGAAAACTAATAAATATGCTGGGATAAGAGTCTAGGCCCTTGGTCATGTCAAAAAAATGCTTATGATGCTGCTTATTTTTCTGACCTTAATTTTTTTTTTATATTGCTGCAGTAGAAGCTTTTGGATATTTGTCTTCAACAAGTGGTTCTACATCAAACTTTGTAGTGTTTACTCAGATTTTTTCCCCTTCACCATCATCCTTTATACCTCCTTGGGCTCTTTCCTACCTTCTTATCCTCGGAAATTTCATTTCTTGCTGTCTCTTGATCTTATAAGTATTTAACTTTGTTGAATAGTTTGCTATGAAAATACCAGGATTGGTCTTTATTGTTTGGACTTGCTTTACTACACTTAATTCTCTTGCATTCTACCACTCTACATGTGCTGTAAATGGAGCATTTCATCTTTCAGTAGTTGTGCATTTAGAATTGTCAGTGTCTTCTATTGTTTAAAAATTTATTATCTTTATTTTTACATGCCCACTTTTTGATTAATTTTTCACTTGGCTGAATATATCCTCAGTAGTTCTTTCAGAAGATTAATGGGTAGCTCCAGTTTTGCATTCCTGTTGTTATGTGATTATGCATGGTTGCCTATTAGTTATCTATTGCTTCATTACAAACTGCTATTAAATGGAGAGACTGAAAGCAACAAACTTTTGTCAGGAATCTGGGTACATGTTTGCTGTTGCCTTTGGTTCAAAGTCCCTAAGAGGGTGTGAAGAGGCTGGCAGCTTGGACTGTGGTCGTATGTAAATACATCACTAAGGAAAGGATCCAGGTACAAGCTCAATGATGTAATTGTTGGGAGGACTGGATTTTATGATGGTCTTGGTTGGATACCACCATCCTTTCTTTGCTAAATGAGACTTCCCATAGAGTTTCTCATGACATGGAAGCTGGCTTCCCTCAGAGCTCTGGAAAGTGAAAGGGAAAGAGTATTTCATGACAGACAGAAGACAAAGACTGTCACTTAATCTTGGAAGTGATATCCCATCAATCTGTTGTTTTCTTCTAGATTGAAGTGAGTCACTAAGTCTAGCTCACACTCAAGGATAGGGGAGTTACAGAGGTCTTAAATACCAGGAGATGGGGGAATCCCTGAAGGTTATTTTATAGGCTGCCTGTTACAGGAGATTTAATATTCTCCCAGGGCTTTGAAGAATGGCTCATAGTCTTCTAGCATTCTTTCTGATTTTTTTTTCTTTTTGTTGTAGGTAACTGGTTTTTTCCTAGAGAGATTTGTATTTGGAAACGGAATTTCATTGGATGTTTCTAACTTTCATACTTTTCTCATAATCACTTTTTTATAGTCCCTTTAAATCTGAAGATGCAAGTTTTTGTTTAGATAAGCAATATTTTCTTATGTTAATTATTTCTTCTGTTTCTCTGTAGTGGAATTATGAAAATCATAAGGTGAATACTGGATATTTATCATTTACCTGTTCTTTCATATTTTTCTGCTTTGTGCCCATATTAAGTAAATATTTTTTTT
>NW_004567114.1:29798310-29835224 GCF_000260355.1 Condylura cristata | reverse complement strand
TCAAAGGAAAGGCTTTCAGTTTTTCTCCGTTGAGGATAATATTGGCTGTGGGCTTATCGTAGATGGCTTTTATCATTTGAGGTATGTTCCTTCTATTCCGAGGACTTCAAGGGCCTTAAAACATAAATGGGTGTTGAACCTTGTCGAAAGCCTTCTCCGCATCTATCGAAATGATTATGTGGTTTTTAATTCTTCTGTCGGTTGATGTGATGGATTACATTAATTGATTTTCTGATGTTGAACCATCCTTGTGCTCCTGGGTTAAGTAAATATTTTAATTCAGCTTTTCAGTTCAGTAGTTTGGTTCTCTGTTGTGTGCATTCTGTTAGTTAGCATATCTGTGTCATTTTTTTTAAAGCATGAAAATGTGACCAGAGGTTTATGGAAACCCAAACCCAAATTTACCATTGGAACAGTGGTTTGGTAATTGCTAATTCAGCATTTGCTATATCTTTCTAAGACGTAGCTACCTGCAAATAATAAGAATAAAGTAGCTTGGATGTAGAGCCAAGGAATAACTTGCCTCCTCAAAAGAGCTTCATTAAGGGAGCTGGGTTTTGGGAAGAAGGAAGGAAAAGGAACACCTACTCATGTCCTGTTCTAGAAGCCTCTCTTGAGAGAGTCTCAGCATATATGTGCTTAGGATGCTTCTAGGTTTTCTTTAAGGCAGAGAAGTGAAAGACATTTTATCACTTGAAGATCCTAGGGGGGTTGCTTGTTCTAGATTAGGGACAGCAATATGCACAATGAAAGATTTTGGAGGGAGGAGAGGTACAGATTTTGTTGAGCATATGCACTGACAATGCAGTATGGGACAAGAGTAGGGTGGCCTGTATGACTTAGGCTCTGGAAGTTATGAGGTAAATTAGACTGTGAGACATGAAGGCAGATGATTGTTATGGTGATGAGAAAACAGTATTGTCCTCACTTCTTTGGTGACTTGTCCTTCTGGACTGTGGGTCAGTAGTGACTGGAGTAGATATCCCCAGTGTCATACTCAGTCTAAGATTATGCCTGAAAATTTCACATATTTTGCAGTTCTCTCAGACAGTTAGGGATTATGAATTCATGTCCTCCAGCCCTGCATGGTTAAACTATCACTTTTTCTCCATTTTCTTTATACCTTTTTGCAATTTATAACATTATGGTTTGTCTGTTGGTGGTAACTCTATATAAGCTTTTCCAAGCTATAGTCTTTTTTTTCCTTAAAATATTCTTTTGCCATTTTAGCATTTCTTTGGGAAGGAAGAGAATTCTAAGCAAACCGTTTTGAACTTCAAGCCTCTGCTGATCTTTGCATGACTTGTGTTTGAGCCTTCCCTTTTTTCTTTCTCTTATATTTACAAAGTTGCAACATCAAGGAAGACAGATATTAAATGATTTTAAACATCAAGAGAAGAAATGTTCAGTGCAGTTGATTTTCTGTCTTATTATAAGTGCTTGTAGCATTTACTATGTCGATGTAAGGCTGTACCTTTTAAATATTACCAGGACAATCTATAAATAGGCAATATTTGAACTGACTACCAAATGGCATTCCCTTAGCTATAGGGATAAATGCATATCAATTTCACCTTTAACATTTATGCTCTTTTACCCCATCAAGAGGTACACAATGTTCAAAAACCTTCTAATCAGCTGCCACTTTGAGAGAAGTGCCATTAATGGGTTCAATGTAATACTAAAGAGAAATTAACTGTTACCACCGTACTTTAATGAAATAGTTACTACTTAATTTGGAGAAAGACTTCTACCACTCTTCATTGCTGCTATGAAGCTACTCTGCATTTCTAAACAGACCTCTTTCTGTGAGAAGAAGTTGGAAGCAAACCACTTTTGGAGAAAGTTATTTCCTTCCTACAGAGAGCAGGATATGAGGAAGGTGTGAGAATTCTAAGTACATATAACAAACACAAAGCAATCCATTTAGCAAAGCAAAAGACACTTTCAGAGAACACAGATAGTGTTTCCCAAATTGTTCTTGTTGATAATTAACACTGGGAAAAAAAAAAACTTTGAAAATAGCTTAAACTTCAAATTAAAAGTTGTTTTTTGTTGTTGTTGTTGTTTTTTCCCACAAAAGAAAAAATCGATTTCCATCTTGTGAACTTTGTATCTTAGGTATGAAGCTACTACTTATTAATAAGGTCTTTTCAAGTCTTATGTCTGAAAATAAAGTTTTAATTAACAGCAATCTAGCTAAATTAGTGTTTTCTTAATATTGATACTTAAACACGGGTTATAATTTCACATGACATATAATGTTGCAAGAATTACTTAATGTAACATGAATTATAAAAGTATTACTAATTATGAAATCTACTTACTTTGGCTTTTTCAAGTAAATTTTGTGATTCTACAATTTACAAATTGTAGCATGTTAAGTTTGAAGAATGTGGTAAGAAGATTTTTGACAAATTTACTATACTCTCTAGGTTATGTAGCATGATAGAAAGTTTTTTAAAAAGTAGTATAAGTCCGGGCCCTCCCTGGTGGCGCAGCGGGTTAAAGCACTGCACTGAGAAGCTAAAGCCACCTCCCATGAGTTCGATTCCCACCTGCCCCGGAGGTGACCACATGGCGTGGCAGACCTCTCCTGACCCGCCCGCTGCTCCCCTCAGCAGTGTACTTCATCAATCTGCCTGTTCTGTTCCCCACTCTGTCTCTGGTGAAGCCTCTCACCACCCCTGAGCCTCTGGCCTGTACCCCAGTTCTGTATGTACAAATAAAAAAATCTTAAAAAAAAATTAAAAAAAAAAAAGTAGTATAAGTCCTTTGTTCTTTCTCAGTCATTCTGCCTGTTTTAGGTTGTTAAAATTTCCATTCAAATTATAGATTTCAGCTTATAAATTGCTAAAGAGTTTAAATTTAGATTGATTGAATCTATATATCAATTTTTACAGAATCATCATTGTTACAATATTAACTTTTTACTCAACGCATGATTATTATAGTTATTTTTAATTATGATATTTGATTTTTATATAAAGGATTTGCCAATCTTTGAACTTTTATCTCAATATTTATTTTATAATTTTGAAGCTAAAATATAGTATATTGCTCTTTAAATTCTGTGTTTTATATATTATAGTTGTTAATTTATAGTATGTAGAAATTAAATTAATTTTTATGTAGTCACATTCCTCATCATATTAGCATGCTGGTTTTGGCAAGGTTTGTTTTTTTTTCCTTTTTTGTTGAATTTTAAAGATTTATTTTTCATGATTTAAAAAATTTTTCAATATAGCACTTCTCCTTACCTTTGAAAAACAGCCATAGACATACATGGGATACATTATAGTTCTGTCTGTATAAAGAGAGATCAGGTGACCCAGGGTCTCTATACTACTTGCCAAGACCCCCCCATTATCCCCCTTTGCAGTGGTCCCTGGGATACACAGCAGGAACCACACTTCGCACAGGATCTAGGTTGTTAGTACCTTCTTATTGCTCTCAGCTCTTATTATCAGTCCCTCGAAGCCCAATTTTAGGTCTGAATTTCTAAAATTTGACCCATAACTAATCTGAGAATTCCCAAAGCTTAATTGGCATAACATTATGACAGATTAAAGTCTAACTAAAATCTACTGGTTGTGAGAACAGAGAAAGTGGAAAAAGTGGCATTTCAGATTGCAGCTGTACCCCAAACATGTCAAGTTTAATATTTTTTTAGAAGAGAAATAGGACTTCTTTATACACAAGCTTGTTGACTGAAATAATAAATCAGCTTACTTTTGTTTTAGTGAAAATTTTAGTTCTCATTTTTAGCCCTGTTTCCATTTTTATAGTTTTTTGCTTTCTTTCTCATGGTCATGTTTTTCATATTCATAGTACTTATTTAAACTTTTTGTTTTCTATTTTTTATCATATTTCAGTTTGTATTAATTGAAAGAATTTTCTCATGATTATGGGATTTATTCTTCACATATCTGTTTGTTAGATCATAGACACTGTGTTGAAGTTGTATGTCTGCTTTTTCATTCCTGGTGGATGTCAAATAACTCTGGGCAGAAGACTGGGCTCATATTCAGCTCATCTTTTTACTTCCCTTCTTCTAGGGCCCATAATCCTGCGTTCTGCTATTCAGTGTCAAAGAACTAGTCTTTCCCATATTTTTGGCTGCTCATGTCCAAAGGGCTAATCCAGTGCATATCATGCTCTCATGGTCTGCAATAGAACTCTACAGTGAATTCTATAACCTATTTTACATTAAATGGTTGTACTTAATTTAATTTTGTTACAATATTTATTTATGCCTACAAGAACTGGGGTATAGGTCAGAGATGTGGAAGTATGCACCTAAAACAGTGGGGAGCAGAACAGGTAAGTTGACTGAAATACATTGCCAAGGGGAAGCAGTGTATGTGAGTGTGTGTGTGTGTGTGTGTGTGTGTGTGTGTGTGTGTAAAGTAGATTTTACTTTTCACTTTGTTTTGCTTTTATAACATGACCTTGCCATCTCTAAGTTTTCATTTCTCCCCCAATTGCCTGGAGTACATTTTCAAGTAGTGTGTGAATTTTTTCCCAAGGTCATATTTGTTGTTTTAGTACAGAAAGATAATTGATATTTTTAGTAAGTGAAATAACTCATACAGAGAAAAACAAAAACTTTATTTCATTCATATGTAACATCTGAAAGAGTCAGCGTTAAATAGAAAGTAGAACTATGGTTGTCAGCAGGGAGCAGGCAAATACATATGTCAAGATACACCCTTGCACTAAATAGGAATAGTTTTCAATATTTGATATACAAAATGATGACTATAGTCACTAATGTAATACATACTTCAGGTTTCTAAGAGAATAGATCTTATATAGTCCCTCTATCACACACACTCAAAGATAATTATGTGAGGTGATGATGGAGGAAGAAGCTAATCTTAGTGTGATGATCACTTTGTATATTTGTATTAAAGTACCACACTGTACATTGTATATTACATGCATGTTATATGCATACATATTATAAATCAATTGTTTCTTAATATACCTGGAAAAACATATATGCAAAAAATGAAAACAGGTAGTACTGTGCTATATATATGTACATATATATATATATTTGTGTATTTGTATATATTATCACAAGTTTTATATATATAAATATGTATTTGTATCATTGAAAGTTAAATTTTGTTGTTTAAGGATTATGAATTTTAGGGACAGGAGTCTAATGGGGATCATCTTGAAGTAATGATGTGAACAGATACTAAGAATATTTTGGTGATACACACACCAAAACCAGGAAATCTAGAGTGTTTTTGTCTAGTTTTGATCAGAAGGTAGAACTAAGCAGTGACATAAAGAACATTATTAAAATAGAAAAAAATGCAGTGTGCTAACTTCTTAGTTTCAATTGTGTCATATATGTGATAATTACATAACTAGGCCATGTTTATATGTATGCAATGGAAAGACAGAAATGAGCCAGTGAGCTGATTCCTCTGTGTGGATTTGACAGACACTGAACTTAATGGGCCTTCCTTGTTAGGTCAATGATGTAATGAAACATACAAACAAGAAACAGCAATTAGACATGGGCTAGCATGTATTGTGAATAATTCTCCCCCAGGGATTAGCAGGTGGCTTGATAAAGTACTTATAAGAGCTCATGTAATAGAGAATGAGATCACAAATAGGTCTAGTAGGCCATTACTGTCTGTAATTGTTAAAATACTTATGTCCCTGGCAGAACAAAGGCTCTTGCTTTCAACATTTTTTTTTTGAGCCAAAATGATTCCTTTATTAAAAATATAAACGACTTAAATTTCTTTAAGCCAGAATTATACTTAGGTTTATTTTCCCTTTTAAAATAGAAGTAGCATCCTGTTACTTTACATAGAGGTATAGGAACATACATATATCAAGAAATGACAATGTTGCTTCCTCTGGTCAATCTCTTTTTAATATTTTAAGACAATACCTTACTATTTTCATAGGGACTAGAAGTCCCACCAACAGTGTATCAGGATTCCTTTTTCTCCACATCCTCGTCAGCATTTGTTTCTGGTCTTTTGGCTATGGGCCATTCTCACAGATGTGAGGTCTCATTGTGGTTGTGATTTGCATTCCCTGATGATAAGTGATGATAAACATTTTTTTCAGGATTCTTTGGCTACTTGTATGTCTTCTTTGGACAAGTGCCTACTTAGCTCTTCTGCCCATTTTTTGGATTTGATTTTGTTTTCTTTTTTGTTGAATCATATGAGCTCTTTGTAGATCTTTGATATTAGCCCCCTGGTTAGATATGTAACTTGCAAATATTTCTTAACATACAGTAGGATATATTCGTTTAATGATAATTTCTTTTGCTATGCAGAAGCTTTATTGGGATAGTTGCATTGCTTTATATTGTATTTAGTTAATTGCCATTGCAGATGAAGCCCATGTTGTGAAGTGTCTTGCCTATGTCAACATTTTTGTGTTTTATGCCTTCAGGTCTTTAATACATTTTGAGTTCCTTTGTATATATGGATATGATTGCAACCTAGTTTCTTTCTTTCTTTCTTTTTCATGTAGCTGCCCAGTTTTCCTAGTACAACTCTTTGAAGAGACATTCTTTCTTCCATTGTATTCTCTTGACTCCTTTGTAGACTAGCTGCCCATATAGTGTGGACTCTCAATTCTGTTCCATTGGTCTATGTTTCTGTTTTCCCTTGAGTACTGTACTTACTGTTTTGACTTCAGATTTGTGGTATGGTGTGAAGTCTGGAAGTATGATACCAATGTTCTTTAATAGCTTTGACTGTTCAGTTTCTTTTGGGGTTCTATATGAATTTCAATGATGCTTATCCTATTTCTTTGAAAAATGTCATTGAACCTTTAACGGTGTTTGTATTGAATCTGTATATTGCTTTGGATAAGATAGCCATTTACCAATGTAGGAAGGGCATCCTGGACTAATATATGAACTAGTAAGTCTTAACATAGCAGTCTTCTAATTCTCTGCTGCAGCTCAATTTTAATGGTTCCACTGCTTTTAACTGAAGTAGTTTTTAAAATATTTGGCCTTAAGTTGTGTGCAAAGGGGTAGGCTGGGCTAATTAATGGAGTTAAATTTGAGAAATTCTTAGACTCTGTAGATAGATATCATCGCTAAATCACATGATCATAGTGTACAGATAAACAGGGCATTACTGTGTTTGCATATTACTTCCTCCTCTTCATGGTTGTCATGACTCTAAGGATCGATATAAAGATATAGAAAATGATACAACTCATTTTAAGGTTGGAGTGAATTTAAGTTGGATTGGGTTACTAGACATTGATTCAAGGGCCCAGATAACTCTTTTTGTCACTTGTCACTGAGGAAAGCTGAACCTACTTAAAGGAGTGAAATAAACAGAAGTGGGAGTCAAGGAAGATATTTTTTCTTTCCTAGTAGGAAAAAATCACTAGAAGCATGTCATGTGGAAGTTACAAGAATAATTGATTATTTTTCTCCTAATATCTTGTATCTAGATGACATGTCACTTCTCTGGTGAGTGCCTATTCACAAGCTTATTTGAGGAGATTTTTCCTAGTCTTGATTAGAAATTCCTGTTGGAAAATTGTTCTAAGATCATTGCAACAAAGTTACTTAAGAATTTACAAGATTATGAAGGGTAGTCAAGAAGAGAGGAATACAGTTATTGAAGGCTGCTGCTGTAATTATATTCCTTACTGCTTTTCAAAGATAAAACATGCAACAGACAGAAAAATAATGCATTCTTGGATAGAAATCCAAGCTATCATTCCATTCTTGGATAGAAATGAAATGAACATCTTAACTTCTTCAATAGAAGCAGGTATTTAGTACTCACTTGACTAAGTGGGGATGTAAAGAAATGATTATATTTTATAAATAATGAAATAAGATAAAGTAAATAGAGGTCTGTTGTGAAGAATCTATGGATGAGATTAACAAGATGGACAATTGCATTTCCTTGAGTAGAAATTAAATGGAAAAAGTCTAAATGAAGTTCTAGTTAGCGGCATCTGTTTTAACTGTATACCAGAAGTGTCCAGATCAAGTGTGTGGGCACCTATCTGTAGAATAGCAGCCATCAGCTCTTTAGCAGAGGATCAACTTTTGTCATTACATCAAAAAGCAAGCTTTGAATTTCATGTCTATGTGGAATACTCAGATAAAATTCAGGTTTGGGACCCAGCTGAGAAGACAACATCACCAAAAATGACTTTCCTAAGTTACTCTTCATTCTTATCAGGAGAGGAAAACTATACAGAGGAAATAAGACTCAAATTTTGCCAAATGTTCTAATCAACATTTTTCTGTCACCTTTAATACACTTCCTCACCAGAACCAGTAAAAAGAACAAAACCCCCTTCAGTAGCCCCCTTCAGCACCCAATGCAATGATAGTGAAGGAAGGATAAATAGATGGGACTACATCAAGTTAAAGAGCTTCTGTACAGTAAAAGAGACTGATTGGGAAAAATTTTTCTAAAGCAAAATTAGTGATAAAGATTTGATCACAAACATATACAAAGAACTGATGAAACTTAACAAAAATAAACAACTCCATCAAAAAATGAGCAGGAGAGCTAAAAAGACACTTCTCTAAAGAGGAAATGCAGCTAGCCAACAAGCATATGGAAAAAATGTTCAATATCACTTGTAATAAGGAGGATGCAAATTAAAACCACAATGAGATACTACCTCATGCCAGTGAAAATGGCACATCTTAAAATAACTAGCAACAACAAATGTTGGCAAGGATGTAGAGAAAAAGGAACTCTCCTGCACTGCTAATGGGAATGCAAACTAGTACAATTACTATGGAAAACTGTTTGGAGTTTACTCAAACTGCTAAAAATGGAGTGTCCATATGCCCCAGCAAACCTACTCCTAGGTATCTACCCAAAAGATGCAAAAACACTGATTCAAAAAGACACCTGCACCCCCATGTTTATTGCTGCTTTATTTACAATTGGAAAGACATGGAAACAATCCAGATGCCCAAAAGTAGATGACTGGATTAAAAAGATGTGGTACATACACACAATGGAATCTTACTCAGCAACCAAAAATAAAAAAAATAAATAAACACATGCCTTTTGCAGCATCATGGATGGAGCTGGAAAAGGTCATGCTTAGTGAAATAAGCCAGAAAAAAAAGGTAAATACTGAATGGTTTCATTCATAGCAGGAGTATAAAGGACCAGGGGAGAAAATAATAATAATGGGCAACTATATACCAGAGACAATTTTTTGGGGTGGAATGGGGAATGGGATCAAAAATGGTGGGGGGAGGGAAGTGCACTGGACTATGGTGATGGCACACGGGTGATTTGGTGATGGGATGCCCACGGGGATTACAACTGAGATGGAAAAAGGCAAAAAATGGTGGAAAAGTAAACTATTATATTATTAAAAAAAGAAAGAAAGAAAAACAACCCATAAATATGGAAAAGTTACAAACAAAATCGGAGACCCAAGTCTTACTATTGCTTTAGAAGTCAACTGTGGGGATGCTACTGTTGATTTACCTTCTAGTAGTTTTCACTCATCAGTGCAAGATTCTCCTGCTGAAATGACAGAGAATTTTTCTAAATGTGTTTTGTTTGTTGCATAGTCAAATCCCACAATATGTAACTTACATTAATTTACTTGCTGGTCTCTACTGGACCCTGTCTCAAATGTTCAGTAGTGTGCAAGCAAGTGGTACCTTCAACTGACATTATCATGTAATAAGTGAAGAAACCCAGGCTAGATTTTCTCCCCCTCACAAAGTCACACTGTTCTAACCATAATTGTACTATGACACATGTCACTTCATCCTCATGACGACTTTATGAGGTGACTTTCCTTCTCTCATGACTAGTATCATCTCCATTTTCCCTCAGAGAAACGGACTAACCTCTCCACGGTCACTCTCCTAATGGGGAAAGACTTGGCATGAGAACTTAACTAGCGCCATCCCAATGCTTGCTTCTGGCCTTTCTGTATCTCACACAGCATTGTCAAGGGAATGAAGCATTTCAAGACTTTGAGTTCTCTGAGACTACCCACTGTTCTATTCAAATGAAGTTCTTCTATTTTGACACAGTATTTGGAGTCCTTCCTGCCAATATTTTTTTCTTCCTCTCTCCTCCCTGATCCCTCATACCTAAATGTCCCTTATCCTAAAAGATGTCATTCAGCAAAACTGTTAAAAACTGTACACTTAGGTTAAACAAACTCTATCCTTATTTAGGATTTGTTTTATAATTTCATCTTCAACTTTTTTTTTTCTTTCTATTTTGGACAGGGAACTGAAGTTCCAATGTGAGAAGGTCTTGCGGTTGCCCTTCTGTCATCACGTCAGGAGGGAGCCATGGTTTATGGAGCCATTTGGAGACTCCTTTAAAGCATATCTCATTAGGGACCTAATTAAGCAATGCTGCTGTTGAAGGTTCTGCCCCTCGTTCAACAGTGTAACTGATATGACATCAGGACTCAGGCAAATCTGCCTTCCTTGTTGCTTCTAGGAACTTAATAAATATTCCTTAGTGCAAAATGGTATCTCCTCCTCCACCACAATGCCATAAAGAGGAAGTGAACATCCTGGAAGTAGGTTCCTCCAAAGAGCTCTGTAGGGACGGGTGGGGAGCAGTGGTGATCACATGACACAATGATGGTGAGAGCTCATGTTGGTTGTAGAGAGAGCAAACAGAATTCTCGAATGTACTTAAAAAGTGACTTTCAAAACAGGGAAAGCTATACAAATTTTAGACCTGTAGTGTTGCAATATAAGGAGGTTGCACTTTGGTTGGTGAGTTAGGAAGTATAGGTAGTGGACAGGTGGAAAAGAACACTGCCAAAGAAGGCAAGCCTTGGGTATACACTGGGGTTTGCCTTTCACATCATATATAAATATATATATATATATATATGCTTATTTTTGAAAGACATGGAGGTACTGGCAGAAAGTTGAGTAGAATAAGGATGGTTAGTGAGAAGAGGAAAAAGCATTGGAATCAGAGCCCTGTGATAAGTGAATGGACTTTGTTAATATATCAGGTTACACCTCTGCTTTGTTCTTTCATACATATTTTATCCTCACAACCCATCTGTCAGATAAAGAAGGCTGAAAATCTTAGCTCCATTTTAAATAGAAATTGGAAAAGTAGAGATTTAGGCTGAGGGAGAACAGAATATTGGCCCTAAATCACATAGCTGTATTTATAATATTTAAGACACTGTGGTTCATCAAGCTCATTTTTTCCAAGTATCCTTGAAATTTCATTTTCTATAAATGTTAATGAAATCCTTTTCCCTTTACCAGTGTAAACCAGCTTTGGCAATTGGAAGACTAAACAGTGCTAGCCTATGATCAAATGCAGAAACATTAGCAGGACTTAAGTTTTAAGTCCTCAAAACCCATAACCCAAAATAACATACTCCCTGTAGTTTCTCCTTTGCTGTGGTGAAATAGTACATGGAAATGTGAACTTGACTGAATTTAATACAAAAATACCATTATTTCATTTACAGAAATGTCTTTTGGCGTTATCAAGGTTTTACAATAGAATGTCATGAGATTGTAATTGTCCAGAGTTCTGTAATTGTAAGAATCATCAAAGCTTATTAACTAGACTTTTTTTCTCTAATCATTTTATTATTCCTCATATCTTTAGACATGTCTATGAAAGGGGAGCAGCAAGCTTCATTTACAAACTGGCTAGAAAATGTGATAATGAGTGAGCTGGACCAGAGTCATAGCTGACTGGGCTCATCAGGACTCACACAGGGACCCAGGTTACAGGCACTTGTGGAAATTCAGATTCTCATTTTCACATTTACATATTGTGTAATCTCTGCCCCCTCCCCCCAGCAAAGTTTAATAATTGTCTGAGAGGTTGCAGTAGGAATATTATCAGGTAATATTAACTACTTCAAAGTAAAATGCTAGAATATGCTCACAAAATTGTTTCAAAGTTCCAAATCCATGAAGGAGAATTGAGAGCTGGAGAGGGGGGAAAGGGAGCACAGGAGGAATAAGGGTGGAGTCTAAGTGGCAGGACTGGGAGCTTGTCCTGGCTGTGTTTGGGGCTGCGATCTGTGCAGGAATCTCCCACTGTGCAGGAATCTCCCACCATAACGACGCCTGCCATGTCCTAGGGTGACATCGTTTCCCCCATCACTATTAAACTTAACCAGTTGCATCATACAAACTATTTCCAAGTTAGAAGTGATTTGGTTGACAGAGCCCCCAGAAATCAAAGAATTTCCCCTTTGTCCACAGGGCCATTGCCGTTTAGACCCCATAGTTTTTCTTTTGTTTTGTTTTGAAGTATTTTAATCCTGATCGTGATTCCATTGGATGGGTCCCAAGTCCAGGTCTGTGCTGCCCTGTGTGCTGATAGGTTGGGGACTTGCTCCCGTGTCACTGCTAATTTCGCACATGGCAGGGATCTGAGGGGGCTGGCAGGAGTTGTCATTTATGGTCGGTTCAGAATCATCTAGTTGATGCACTCAGGAACTGGAGGACTGACAGATACGGTGTTACAGAGGAAATTGTGCATGTGACTGAGGGAGGCTCAGGCCCAAACTGACGTGGTCCAGCCGGGGACTTTACCTAGTTCAGACTGGAACTTTTTCTTTCAAATAGAAAACATATTTAATCTGCAAGTTCCCAAGAGGCTTGATTCACACTTTTTTTCTTATTAATGTTGATAATATTTAAAAATGACAAATCTCAGGTGTGTTTTATTGTCTGTGGTAACACTTGGTTTTTGTCATGTTGGTGCAAACACCGCAAGTGATGAAGTCAGCTGCTGCGACTGCGCCTCTCACTGTCTGTCTTAGGGGATGCATGGCTGCTTTCTAGGAGCTCAGTGATAATTAAAGCAGTGTTTTTCTTACTCTTTAATAGTTTATAAATGCCATTAAACAGGCAAAGGCCCTCCCCCATCTCTGTCTTTCTCTCTCACACACCCACACACCCACCTGTGGGTTTATATTGGAGGGACACAGGGGTTAATAGAGAAAACTTCCAATGGTCAAACAAGGAAATAGACACAACAAATAAAACACTATTATATTATAAATTATGCTTGAGTGTGCAATGATAGCAACACATGATTGAATGCATAAAGGGAGAGGAATCAGCAAAATTCTCCTTTTCACTACAGAAGGATTAAAGTTTATGTAGCTATTCTGCCCTTCAGATGTAGATGATAACTCTCTGCTCCTTACGTGTGGGCCATATGCAGTGGCTCCTTTCCAGAGTATACAGTATAGAAAGGAGAAAAAAGAACAGCTCAACACTTAAGAAACCTGACAAATAGCATCTTAGCCTTGTAACCAAGGTCAACACCCACAGTGAAATGTCCGCTGATGGAACATGTCCTTGATGTGATGTGATGAGAAGCGCTGACTCCCTAGGTTTTCCAGCCTAAGCCCCACAACTTCAGCTTAATCATAAGGAAAACATCAGAAAAGCCCAAAGGTAGAAAATCATCTAAAATACTGACTAGCAGTACTCAAAACTATCACTCAAAACTATCAAGTATAAAGGAAATTTAACAACCAAGAGGAGTCTAAGGAAACACGATGGCTCAATGTTGAAACTGATCTTTTAAGTCTGCTTAACTTCATACCACAAATTTTGATATGTTGATTTTTCTATACCATGCTATTTGCAACATAAAATCATTTATTGGTAACTTTTTCTTCTGATCTGAAGCCAGTACCAGATTGCCAGTCATGTGAGTGTGTCAGCATGGGAGTGAATCTCTAGTACTGGTAAACCTCAGGTGTTGGCTGCCCGGAAAGCTTAAAAGTATGTTTTATTTTTTACTTAGAAATATATGCTTTAATTTTCAAATATTTGTGACTTTGAATGTTATTTGTATTTAAGCATTTGAGAATTTTCTGGATACATCAAACTTTTTCTGCACAATAATTAACCCCACACCTTCCATTACACAAATATCCTCATGGTTCCTGAGACAGGAATTTCAGATGGCTTAACTGGGTGCTTCTGGTTTAGGGTCTTTCACAATATTTTAGTCAAATTGTGAGCTGGGATGCAGATGCCTGAAGGTTTGAAGAATTCATTTCCATCTAGATTTACTCCTGGCATTGTTCAGCCTGGTGAGTTAGTGCTGGTGTTTGGCTGGAAGTTTCAGTTCCTCATTGCTTGATCTTCTCCTAGGGTTGCTGGAGTGTCCTTGTGACATGGCAATTGGCTTTTCAGAGTGAGTGATCCAAGAGATGAAACCTACCCTACCTTTTATCATTTATTTGGGGAGCTTAACTGCATTTCTACCACATTTTATTCCTTTCAAGTAAATCACTGGTGCAGCTCATGGTCAATGCCAAGAGAACTAAGGCCTCCACTGGGACTGAGAACGATTACAGAATTTGTGGACATACTTTTAAAAACCATTTCTATTATGCAATTATTACTTATTTCTAAATTTATTCTATTTTGGTAAGAACATATTTTGCAAGACTTCAGTTCTTTAAATTAATTTTTTAATTCATTGAAACTTATTTTATGACCCAGCATATGTCTGTGTCTTGTTGAATATTGCTTATACACTTGCAATATTGCATTAACAGTTGTGGAATGTACTTTTCTACAAAAGTTTAAATTGGTCAAGGTGCAGAAAATATTTTTTAAGATACATGATCTTATCAATTTTTCCTCTCATCAGTTATTTGATTGATAATTTTGGTAGAGTATTAAAATCTCCTTTTAGGATTGTGTATTTGCTCATTCTCCCGTTTGTCCTATTTTTTCTTGCTTCAAGTGTCTTTGGACATTTTTATGAAGTAAAGTGACAACTTTTAAATATAGGAGAAATTATATATTTAGAAAGTTACCCGTGGATGCTTAAACTAGTGAAAGAAAGTACTTATACACTAAAAATGTCTCCCATAAATTACCTATTATTCATAAAGTGGAAAAAGGGTAACTTTATAGGGAAGAGATATGGCAGAAACATGTTAACCAAGGCATGAAAGATGACATTACCAACATTAGGACAAACTGATACAAAACCAAGGAGAACACATTATCACTTGTGTGTTATTTCTAACAAAAATGTATGACATGAAATGTAATCATAAAGTAATATCACACACCACACTGAGAGGCTGTCTACCAAAAAATTCACTTAAACTCTTCAAAAATGTTAAGGTTAAGGAAAGACAGAGGAACTATTCAGATTTAAAGAGAACTAAGATATATTAAAATTAAGTGTAATGGTTGATCGTTAATTGAATTCTGTATTCAGAAAAAGTTACAAAGAATATTACTGGGATAGCTTGTGCTATTTGGGTGTGATCAGGGATCACATAATAGTATATAACAGTTGTAAATTTCCTGGTCATTGTCTTCATACCATAGTATTTAAGAAAACATGTCTCTTCTTAGGAACTGTACTTCGGAGTATATAGGAATAATGGCATATGAGGTGTCCTAGTTACTGTCAGACTTACACATAAGAAAGAATAGTAAAAGAAATGTGGCAAATATAAATAATTGATGAATGCAATTAAAGAATACCCAGGTGTTCCTTATGCTGTTTTATACTTCACTAAGTTTGATACTAAAACTAAAACTAAATTTGAGTCAAAATCAAAAGTTATAAGAACCTGCTTAAATTGCCATTATCTTAAGTCCTGGAAGAAGCAAGGACCTGCTAAATGTGACAGGTTTGCCTTTTCTTTCCTCTTTCTGTTCCATCATAACACTCTTATTTTAATCATTCACACTTTCAAGACCTTAAAGGTCTTTTACAAGGGCTTCTTCCTTTGTCTGTGACCCTCATTTTCTCTAGTCACCTCTTACCCATTCTAGCCACCCTGACTAACAGCACCTCAGGACTAGGATTACTTTCTTACCAGCAAAGATACATATTTCTTCATCAACAACAGTTTCAGCAGTTGTTGAATTCTCAACAGCTCACACCAGAACAACATTAGGCCCTTCTATATCAGCTAATACAGCAGCATCACCACCAGCAACACCATCAACCTGAACTTCAGCAGCTGTAGATCCCTGGAAAATGCAAATACTCATAAACAACTTGCTTATAGATACTCAGGCACCACCACTTCATCCAGCTACCACCAATCCATTCCTCACCATTCCATGGTGATAGTGCCAGTCAGAAAGTAACAAGACTTAGTGATAAAACTGGACCTATAGCTCAAGAGAAAAGTTGACTATTGGGAAACATCTAGAAATTGCTTATCCTGCTGTGGTAGCACTTCTGGCTGTGGTTGCAGTTTTCCTACTATACCTATGAAGAGACACAACTAGAAACTAACTGCTAGCCCAGTCACACGGTCTGAGAGCCATTGCTCCAGAGAGAGAGACAGAGCCGTTACCTTTCCAGAGCGACAGTTGGAAAACCACTCTCTATTTATCCCCCAAAGTCCCAGAATGCCTGCTTATCTTCGCCCTTATGTCCTCACAGTTCTCTCCATGGTACTGCTAGGAGTTGTAGTTTTCCGATAACTGGAGTGGGGTTGGAATCCAGAAAGCTGGAGTACAGGGTGGAATCTCAAAAACTCTGCAGAGTTCCTTTAGGACATTCATCCCCTTAATAGGGCAACTAACAAATATGTCCTTATTAATAGTCTATTTATTTAAAACTTATATCTATGGTATCAGCCACCATCTCTTATACTTAGCAGAGATTTAAAGGCAGGTAATCATGTGGGAGATATTAAGAGTGATAAAAAAAAAAAAGGAAGGCTTCAAGCAAGAACTGGTTGGCATTGTTCTCATAAGAAAGCTGAATGTGGGCTAATTAACAGGAAGGCATCTGATAAGATTGCTTGGGGAACACAGTTGACTTACTCTGGTTGGTCCTGTGTTGGAGTATGGGGTAAAACATAGGGAAGACATTGACTAAGTTCTGAACCTACTGGGACTGTTGTAGCAGACGTTTAGTTTCCCAAGTGGGCTGTGAAGAGACTGTGAGCAGCGTTCTATTGTCATTTATTGTGTGGCTATCAGTCTCTGTTCCTATTTGTATTATTATCTCACTAGACCCAAATCATAAAATGCAACAGACCTTTATTTTTCAGAAATTGTTCAGTTGTCCCCAGAGTTAATTGTATTGGAAAGTCATTTGTGTTGTTTTGTGTTTCCATGGTGATCACCTAACCAGAGAGTCACTGTATAGAACCATTTGAAACCTCAAATAGAATCCTCATGATGAGCATCATGACCACCATCATATAAACTAGAACAATAGTGCCTTCAGATGGTCCAGAAGTAGGAACTCAGATTTACCACTATCAGTCAAAAAAACAAATCTGGTAGGGCATCAGGTTCAACTGTGGCCAAGCAGTGTTTTCCTTAAAGTGATATATAGGCTGTATTTGCTTGTCTATTTCAATGGCTCAAGTAGAGTGAGACATGAATGCAGCGGGATACATGAAGTCATGACTAAACAAGAATAAATCTAGAGGATTCTGATTGTCCCTTACTAATACCTGCAAACTAGAGGAGAGGCATCAGCAATAAACTGTCAGTTAGTTAGTGCTAAGGTTCCTAGAGAATGCTTCCTCTTTAAAATGTTTTCCACTTTTGGTTACATTGCTGTGATTGTTTGCATAAACCATTAAGCAGTATTTCCCCTAGGTGAATGTCTGAATAAACAAAGATGTCGCTGTTTTGGAGTTTATGTCTGAATTTGGAATTTCCAGGGTTGGTGATTTATAGATTCAGACTAATATACAGAGAGATCTTAGAGTAGTCTTTCTAGAGTACACGAAGTGTTAGTGTGTGCCACACAGGGTTGGGTATTCTGCCCTTCAAGGATTTAGTACCAGCTGGTTCTATGGAAACCAGGAAAAACAGTGGTTGTTCACAGGATGAGGTCTGTCTACTAGGTTGCACATTTGAATCTCTCCCTGGTGGCAATCAATTGGTTTATTGCCCTAAAAAAGTTATTGAATTCAAATTAGAATTACCTATGGTGTGATCAGTAGATTGTAATAATTGATTTTTTTTCTGAGAGGGATGTTGGGAAAATCACAAATTAATAATTTAATAATTTCAGTCACAAGCTGAAAATACTGTTATAATCCCCTATGGCTTCATTTGATGAGACTAAAATTACTCAGAGGTTTTTATAATTGGAGTGTAGTGATAAATGTCATAACTATCATTTGGTAAGCTGGCAGTGGCCACTATTTGGAATAATCTGTGAAAGGCTTTAAAATGAGCATGTTTGACTTAATTTTTGTCAAAAATAGAAACAAAAGTGGTCACAATAAGTTGAGAACCAGAGATCTATAAAATAAGAAGAATGATTATAAGCAAAAAGAAGAAAGCAAAGCAGGAATTTAGTCTGCTGTCTTGGGCAGAAGCGATGCTCTATAAGAGGTACTATTTTCAAAAATTATTTCCCCAAATTATACCCCTTCATAAGAATTCTGAGTACCCTGAGTTTTAAAACTCTACTGGAGGATCTTTTAACACTGTGGCATTATGGTCTGTCTCTTCAGTTCTCAGACATGAATTCCAGGATTGCCTGTGGAATTTCACTGTTGTATTGATTGTCAGCACTATTTTCAAAAAGGTTCAAGAGCAGTTGTTTTTCCTGATGTCTCTCCAAGTAGGTGGAATCTTCTTGAAGAGCACATAGAAGCTGCTCAGGAAGATGTGGGAGGTTAGCCTAAATGTCTTGGTAATTGGAATGGGCAAGTACATGAGTGGTTTGTAATTTTTTGACACGTTTCCATGTAGAGGGAAGACTGTAGAGCCACAAGTTAATTTCCTAAATGTAAGACCTAAATTTTTACATATTCCCACTTACATCTTTGAGTCCAACAGAACCTCAAATGCTTGACCGTGACTTCTCCAGCTTCTACCAGATATGCCCTTTCATGTTGTAGAAAGCCTCTCTATGTAGCAAGGTCTCCCCAAAAATGCCAGATGAGCTGCACCCCATTTATTTCTCAACTGGAGTTTCACCTCCCTTGATGTCTTGTGAAATTACTGAGATATGCAAATCACTTCCTCCTGTAGGAATCCTGGGTCACCTCATCCTCTTTTCATAGCAAAGCTTACTTCCCACAGTCTCTGCTGGTTTACTTAGATTCCCAAGTACAGTTCCCATGAGGCCCTGCATGGGGTGTGATAATTTCTCCAGGTTGTACTTACACCTGATAATGAACTGCTGCGAATCCCATCTGTTTGGTGCCAAATGTTATGTGTTCAGCCACTTCATACTACTGAGGGATAAAATTCCTACAGAACATGTGGGCCATCTAGATACCAATTTATTGGGAAGTAACTGTGTATCTCTAGGGGCCATTTAGGGGTATGCTGAAGAATCTTCCTGAGAATTTACTTAGTTCTAATCTAATGAGCCCTTTGTTTCTTTGTTGCCTTTCTAGAGGACTGGTTGATAAAAAGGGTAGCATAGTTTTTGAGTAAGTGTTAAATATAACAGAGTTCCTTTTTAGTGGCCTATAAAATATAAGCCTCAGTGATTTCATTCGAAAGTTGATATCCTTAGTTTGGAAACATGAAGAAGGCATAATTTTAGTGACAAAGATTGGAGCTCTTGGACAAGAAATAGACAAAAAAGGAAAAATGTCTAGATAACCATATTTGAATAAAATCCAAGTGAAGATGTTTAAAGGACCCTTGCAACTTGAGTTCTTGCCTCAATTCTGCAGTATTTTTAGGATTTTATCTTACTGTCGGCCACGCTACATTACCTGACAGATATCCTCACCTGTCTTTATAGAGTTTTTCAAATCATGTTGATTTAACATGGTAACCAGTTTTCCTGTACTGTGATGAGTAGTTCCATGAAGAAACACCCATTTTTGGATATTTAAGTTCTGGATAGTGGCCAGATGATTGAACCATTATGTTATCCAAGTGAAAGCTACAAACACATTTTCTTAGGAACCATTTGTATGAAAGAACTCTTTGAAGCCCTTTGTGTATATGTCGTTTGAGTCCAGGCTCACCTTGATCTATTGTATTTGCTTAATTGTGCATCTCCTATAGTACACTGTCTACAAGTTGAAGATTTGTGGCCAGCCCCATCACAGTTACACTGGCACATGTTCCCAATACCTTAGATGATAGTTAGCATTCTTTAGCAGTAAAGTATTTTTAACTAAGGTGTGTGTGTTGACCATACTTTAGTTAATACCGTAGTCCATACCGCACCATACTATGGTGTACTGTGGTATGGTGACAACATTTTTTTTTTTAAAGATTTATTTATTTGTTCATACAGAACTGGGGTACAGGCCAGAGGCTCAGGGGCAGCGAGAGGATTCACCAGAAACAGAGTGGGGAGCAGAACAGGCAGATCTACGAAGTACACTGCTGAGGGCAGCAGCGGGCGGGTCAGGAGAGGTCTGCCGCACCATGTGGTCACCTCCGGGGCAGGCAGGGCTCGAACTCATACGGAAGTGGCTTAAGCTTCTTAGTGCTGTGCTTTAACCCGCTGCACCACCAGGGAGGGCCCAACATTTTTATTATGAATATGCATCAGATATAACAGAACAGGCAAAAATAACCAGAGCTTGCATAAATTGATTATGAATGGAGAATCATAATGGAGCTCTAGAAACAGTCTCTTTGATGTTTATTTAATATTACAGCTCCATTTGAAAAGTGTCTGTCCCTATTAATTTTGCAAGGTGTGGAATAACAAAACAGAAAAGAATGTTTTCGATCATGGTTATAAGGGTTGAGAGAAAGTGAAAACCTGTGAGTTATATGAAATCCCTGTTACCTACTTGACATATTTACTCCTAGGAAGAGTTTGTCAGGTGTGAAGTGGCACTTATATTTCCAGGACTTGGTCAGGATGACCACCTATTTTCATAGTTAATTAATTTGTAGTGTTTAAGGGTTAGGTAGGATATTGATTTTTTTTTCTTTTTTTTTTTTTTTGCTACTTTGGCGCACCCTCACTGATCTAAATAAAAGGGTTTTATTTTGGTTTGGTTTGGTTTAGTTTTTCTTTTGTTAAATGGAACAAATATGCCATTTGTTTACAGTATCTACAAGTGTCCTTGTAAAAATGGTTTTGGAATTGGGCCACGTTAGCTGTCTGATCTGCAAGGCCAACAGGTTAGTTTAGGTGCTCTTGTTTTTTGTTTGAAAGCCTTTTCAAAATGTCCTGCCAGGTGTTATGAAGCATTATGCTGAGTATAATATAAATGAGCAAATACAGAATGAACAAACATCCTCTGTTTATTTTCCTCCAGATTCTAACATCTAAATGATATCTTCAAAGGTCTAATTTGGGTTCAAATTTCTTTATAATCTTTTTCATTCAAGAAAATGCAGAATGAATAACAAGATTTGGGTATTTCATAAAGTTAGAGTAGACTTAAAAGGTAGACAGACCCAGTGATTAGGAAACCAACCATGCACTTAATATAAATTAAGCATGTACTTTATCTAAAACTTCCTTAGAATCATAACCTGTGCACACACAGACATTTCTTACAAAAGCATCTCATGCGTTGGACCTTCCTTTATTTCAGTGGGTCAAATCAAAGGTGATTATGCTCTCCAGAAAACACATTGCAATTTCTGGACATATTTTGATTATTGCAAATAAATTTTCAGTGTCTATTTGGTGTCCGTCTTTATAACATGGTGTCAAATCCTGATGTATTTATATCCTTAGTGCTGTAGGTAAGGTAATTTGTGTTTAAAACTATTGATTGTTTAAATTTTGCATCAACTCCCAAAACAAAACATCAACTGACATCTGGGAGGTAGAGATCAGCTATTCTGTAATAGACAGCACATCGCACAGCAAGAAAGAATTATCTAACTCCAAATTCTGAGGGTGAAAAACTCTGCTTTAGCTAGGAGAAGTGATGGAATTCTGAAAGCAAATCCCATAGTCAACCTATTTGCTGACCATTTGCCAATGTTGGAAGGGTAGCTTGAGCTATTTTATTTTCACAAGAGTTTAGGTAGAAATGCTGGTTTGGTTGGGCCACAGGGATAAGGGTTGGTAAGGTAGAGAAATGGAGACTACTTTAGTGCTAATTTATTAAGAGAGAGATTTAATTCTTTGAAATGGGAAAGAGTTATTCCATCATAAGGACCAGGTTACCATGGTAGCACTTGGCTTCAGTCACTCCTGGTTAATTCACAACAACTAGAATAAAGATTGAGCCTAAAAGTCTCTTGTCAAAATTGAGAGGAACAGTAGCATATGAGTCATTCTAAAAGCAGTGTCTACACAATTTCAAGAGTCAGAGATGGTTTTGATCCCATTCCTAGCTCAGAAATGGCAATACTATGACTGTACCCAAAGACAGTCCTCTTTCCTTATGCTGCTGACAAAATAATTATTGTTGGCAGTTCTAGACTATCTGCTTCTGGAATTTTAAAAGTTTGAGCTGAAATTGGCTTAGAGTTGCATCCAAGGTGTGAGGGACTGTCTTTTCTTTGAATGTGTTCTTTATGTTTATTTTAAACCATGGAGGAAATTGTAAATATTCATGCTAAATTTTGAATACCTATTTGCTTAATAAAATTGTAACAGATAGATTAACATCTTTGGAGTCATGGGTGACTGATTTTCATTCTAAAGTGTTTTACTCATTGTTCAGATTTTTCAGCTACGCCAAAAACACAACACCAATAATACATAATATCATCATCTCTCTATTGAAATATATATATTTTAATATTCCAGCCCAGTGTTACTATTACAAGTACATGTTTTTGTATAATTTTGTGCTATTCTTTTGCAAGCATTTTTTATAAATAAGGAATTGTTCTATTTTGTCTTGGTTTTCATAATTATACCCTGGATGTTCTTCAAAGGGAAATGTGGTTCTTTGGGGGGAATTCAGGTTGATGTGAGAAGATGCTGTTTTGCTACAGGTTCAGCTGTGTGTCACCTGTCCTGAGCTCAAGAGCAACACTGTGCCAGTGCCATCTCTGTAGTGTGTCTTAGCTTTGTAGTCTCTACATGACATACAGGACCCAGGGAAGTATCTTAGTAAAGAGAATGTTTTTGTTGAAAAGCTGTTGGTAAGTATTATAACTCTCTAAAAACAAATGTACTGGGTGTTTGTTCCAGCCACGCCCCATGCTGCCCCATGAGTGAAATGTGAACAGAGGTGTGTGGTCCCTGTGCCTGTGCACACTTTGAGGTGGTCAGAGGAAGCAGTGGAAGGGTAAACAGGGTGTTCCAGGAAGGTACAGGGACAGTGCTGACCGAAAGAAGGGACAGCTCTATTTTCACTCTCACAAGCAAGCTCAGGCCATGGAAATAGTGGGCCTGGCCTTGCTGGTGGTACCCTCTCTCTTTCTCTCTTTTGATTATACCACATGCAAATAAATCAAATATATTTTTGAGTTTTTATTTTGTTACATTCCCACCATCTACAAAGTTAGGCAATTCTCATCATCTCAGGCAATTCTCACCATCTCAGGCAATTCTTACCATCCCAGTTTCTTAAAATGGCCACCAGAGATGGAGTATTCCCAGTACAGGAAAGCTTCTGATAAAAGAATCTGAATTCGGTGATCATGGAGACATACTCAACTTACTGGAGATCCAGAAGTCACAAAATATTATTTATTCAAATGATTCTAAGCATACAGCTGAAAGAGTTAACATAGTCACTGCCTTGTGATAGACCTCTCAGTATCAGCAACATTTCATACAAATATTCAGAATGATTGGTTTTATTCATTCAAGCACATCCGTTAAGCTCTGGAGTGGATAATCTGGGGCCCCAGTTACAGCCCCTCCACGCACCTCTCATTTGAACCATAGCACCCGTTTAGAAGAGTTTCAGGCTGACAGCATCCCATCTTCCATCTTCATGCATTTTCATGCTTGCCTGCACTGCCTTCTCTCAAGCCACAGGAGTCTGTTCTTCCTTCTCCCCATTTTATTCTCCCAGCGTGTTCTCCCTGAAATCAATTCCCTCCAAAATAATAATAATCAGTTCCCTCCAATAAGGCCCAGTCTTGGCTCATCTTTCAGGTAGAATCAAAACTAAGATACCTTTCAATTTGGAATTGTAGCATTATCTGCTTAACTGAAAACAATGAAATTATAAAACAATTTCTCTAATATATTTGGAATTGTAGCGTTATCTGCTTAACTGAAAACAATGAAATTATAAAACAATTTCTCTAATATATTCATAAGTTTTCCTGCTTCAACCTGATCTTATCTAAATGCAGCAGATTGTGTACAAAATATGCTTGATTTTGTACTACCTGGAATTTATAGGGGGGAGACTTTTAGTTGTTTTTTTTTCATCTTCTGCCAGATTCTTCCTCTCTTTACTCAACAGGTGACATGGACTGATTTGAGTTATGACTTTTATAAACTAATCTTGAACTGAATTCATCTTGGTTCAAAAAAAAAAAATAGAAGTGATGGTAAAGTTGTCATTAAGTTTGACACCTATATACATGATTCTTAGTGACCAAAGGCTCTTCATAAGGCAGCTGCACTTTCAGTTGTTACATTATGGGTTATGGAAATCAACTTCATAATAGGAATTAATGGAAATGATTATGGAAATGAAATGAAATAAAAGTTAATATACTATTCTGAGTTCAAAGGTTACCATACCCACAAATCTGAAATTTCTGAACCTCCTTCTTAATATTTATAGTAATGATTGCCAATCCTTGGATGGAACAGGGATATTATTTTTTAATGATATGTGTATTGTGTATAAAATACTGGGGTACATGGCAGAAGTGCAGGGGCGGTGAGAGGATTTACCAGAGACAGTGGGGAGCAGAGAAGGCAGATCTATAAAGTGCATTGCTGAGGGGAGCAGCAGGCGAGACACAAGAGGTCTGCCTTGCCATGTGGATCACCTCCAGGGTTGGGTATCGAACTTGCACTGAGGCTAGTTTGCAATGCTGCGCCTTAACCCACTGCACCTTCAGGGCAGGCATGGAACAGGGATATTAATCCCATTTCTTACCTGGTCTATAGTATGCTATTTTCACCAAGGATATTTTGGAGCCTTAACTCTCATTTGTAAGTGAGATTGAATTTCTTAGCCCTTTACATCTTCACTGGGTTCTTTTTATCTGGGTCCCATTTAATTAAATGCTAGGACTTCTCAATTTTACCATAAGCTCAGGGAATTTCCTTGATAGACTAATTAATATATCCATCAACATCTAAAATATCTTTATGATACATTTGAGGTGTTGAGACTCTGTTAAGTATACTTGCCCAAGCTGCTGTTCAGATGGCTTCACTGGAGGCAGTAGATTATTGAAACTCAGTAATATTTAACCTGAGGTTTCCATGCTGGGCTATACTATCTACATGCACCATAGCAACTGGCTGTAGGCTAAGAATAGATTTTGTTAGACGTGGAAACTCATAAATCAAGTGTAGGCCATCTTCTTTCTCTCTTTCTTTCTCTCTCTCTTTCTCCCCCCCCCCACTTCTCTTCTTCTCCTTTCTCCCCCTCCCCCCTCTCCCTTTCTCCATTTCTCTCTCTCCCTCTCCCAGGGAGGCCAGGGCTGTGTAGGTCCTGATCTGTGAGTCATTCCACAGATGAGACCTCCATCTTCTCCCAACCCCCACATACTCAGTGCAACTTAATAACCTTGTTGAAAAAGATTGATGAAAGATATCTGGGTTTGAATCTGAAACTTTCCATAAACTGGAACTAGCCTGTGTAGCCAAACAAGGAAAACCTGAGATCCATAGCAAATTGTAATCTCTTTTTGGGAAAAAAGAGACATCAGTGCTATAGAAAGCTGAGTTTGGATGAATTCCCCTCGGATTGGAAGCAAGGACAACCAGATCATATTAACTCTTTGCACAAGACATCCAGGATCTCTCATTTCCTCACATTTATCAGAAGAACTAGATCATTTAAAAAAGAAAGTTTCTGCCTCTAATTAGGAAGTTCTAGCTCTTTAACAGGCAGTGATAGGAAAAACATTTACACTTCACTACCCCATTCATCTGAGTTGCTCTTGGCCATGGCTGTGATGGAAACTATCATAAGTGAACCAAACTACCTCCCCATACTCCTGCCTCACCCAGGTTCTCATACCTTAAATCTGCTCCTGCCTCACCCAGGTTCTCATACCTTAAATCTGCTCCTGCCTCACCCAGGTTCTCATACCTTAAATCTGCTCAGGCTGACAGTTACATATATATTTCACCTTCTTACTTCTGGCTGCCATTCATACTCTTTGTTTCTTTACCTTTGATGTCTTTTAGGTTTCTTGTAAAAAGCATATTGTTGGGTATTGCTTTTTTTTTAAAAAAAAAAAAAAAAGATTGATTTATTTATTCATACATATAGAGCTGGGGTACAGGCCAGAGATGTGGAGGGTGAGCGGATTCACCAGAGACAGAGAGGGGAGCAGAACAGGCAGATCCACGAGGTACACCACGGAGGGGAGTGGCGGGCGGGTCAGGAAAGGTCTGCCTCACCATGTGGATCTCCTCCGGGGCAGGCGGGGATCGAACTCATGTTAAGCTTCTCAGTGCTGTGCCTTAACCCACTGCGCCACCAGGGAGGGCCCTGTTGGGTATTGCTTTTTAAAAATGCAATCTGAAAAGATTTTTTCTTATAATTGGTGAGGTTAGATTATTCATATTTAAAATAATTATTGCTATGTTTGGATTAAAACACACCATTATTATTTTCTCCCCTTTTCTGCCTTGGGATACCTGACCACATTGTTCTGATTCAGTTGGCTCTTTTATGTACTCATGATATTGCCTCTTTTTGAAGTTAGTTTTAATGGTTATCATAGGGATTAAAATACACATTTTAAATTATCAGAATCTACCTTCAAATAATATAATTCTCCTTCAGTTCTACTATAAGAAATTACAATAGTATATTCTCAATTTCTCACTCATTCTTTATGCTCTTAATTTATATATATATATATATACACATATATATATTATCCTTACATATATTATGTATATATAACTTCTTTTAAAAAAAACATGCTTTTTTATAAAAACTATTGATTCTGGACTCTCTCTCTCTCTCTCGCTATATATATATATATATATATACACTACTCATATACTACCATTATGTAGTGCCTTGGCACTCTTTTATTTTAGACTATTCTCTTTTTAGTAATTAATACATTTCAAATGATTTTTATTTTGGTATTCTATAACCAATGTTCATTTCTTTGTAAAGATCCATATTTCTGATTCAATTTTTTTTTTGCTTGAGAGAATTCTTTTAAAATTTATTGTAGAATAGGTCTTTTACTAATAAATTTCCTTTTTGTTTTTCTGAGTAAATTTTTATTTTTATATGGAAAACTATGCAGCAGTTCCTCTAAACACTGAAAATGGATCTACCACATGATCCAGTATTTCTATGCCTAGGAATCTATTCAGAGGACACAAAAGCACTAATGTGAAAGTCAATCATGTTAATATGTTTACTGCAGCACTGTTTACAATAGCTAACATATGGAAGCAACCTATATGACCAAAGCAGATAAGCAGATCAAGAAATGTGGTACATATACACAATGGAATACTACTCAGCATCAAAAAAGATTAATTCATGCCATTTGCTGATGGCACAATGGATGGCACTGAAAGAGATTATATTAAGCAAAATAAGTCAGAAGGAAAAAGAGAAATATTGGATGTTTTCACTTACATGTGGAATATAGAGAAACCAAACAAAGGGTCAGGAAAACTTGTAAGCTGATCATAGATCTGAAGAATACAGCAGGGGTGGGGTAGGGTGAGGAGTCAAACAGGGGAAAGAAGTGCACAAGGGAGACTGGGGTGATGGGTCATTGGTGTTTTGGGGGTGAGGGAACTACAGGAACCACTCATGAGGGAGAAATCAAGTACTATCCAGAAATTAACAGCAATGTAAGCAAATAAACTTAGTTATAAAATAAAAAAAGAATGCTTAACAAGACTTGTAGTGAAGTAGGTTTGTTAATGTACAAAGTCATACATTTTATATGAAGGAAAATTATATGCATAATCTGAAGATTCGAGAAATTAGAAATTATTACCTAAGGGCTGATTGCTAAATTTGAGTACTTTAACCAAAAGAAGTCTTTAATGATAGACAAATTAAACATCTATTTCAAAATCTAGCTTTAGGATTACAAATATGTTAAATACTTTGTAAACTAAAAAGCTGGTTAGAACTCATGGAGAAAGTAAAGACTGATTAAAAAACAATAAAGTAAACATTTTCAATGTGAATAATTTCTGCAGATTAGGTAGAATGCAGTTCAACTTAAAATTTGATTTCATACTCATGATAATCTCCAAATGCTGTCTTCCCACATGAAATGGTACTTTCCTGAGGTTGAGTTCATCGCTTTTATATATATTTTACATGGACTAAAAAATTCAAACCTGCATTTATTAGCTCTTCACTGGATAATGGAATTTTTTTGCTCATTACTGAATGTCATTTTGAAAAGTTCTTCAATATTGTACAGATAAGAAAACTGTGACTCAGAGAGGTTGGATACCTTTCCTGATGTCACACTGCTGCTAAGTGGTAGATTCAAGATTCAGTACCTAATCTGACGTGTACTCTGTTGGTGGGAATATAGACTGATTCAGCCCTTATGGAAAATAGCGTGGAGGTTTCTCAAACTATTTCAAATAGATCTACCATATGACCCTACAGTTCCACTCATGGGTATCTAATGGAAGAATGCAAAAATACTAATTAAAGGGTTATATCCTTTCCTATGCTCCTTGCAGCCCTATTTACAATAGCAAAGTTATGGAAACTACTTAAGTATCAGAAAAATACATGCATACGCAATGGACTATTTACTCAGCTCTAAAAAATTGACCCCTTGTCATTTGTGACAGCATGGATGGAACTAGAAAGAATTACTCTAAGCAAAATAAGCCAGAAGGAAAAAGACAAATAATAGAGAAACAAAACACAGGGTCAGAGAAAACCAAGTGGTAGCACACCCTTGTAAAATACTGCATGACGGAGGCAGCAAGAAGGAGAATGTGGTGGGGGAGGAGCCAAATGGAGCACGCTGCAGGATTATTGGGCCTTCAGTAGTGGACGTGGTGTGGAAACATGCTTTTGTAGAGGCCTGAGCCCACAAGCTTTACCTCAATAAACATAATTGACTGAACAACAACAACAGCAAAAGATGGAATGTTCTTTTCGGTACAACACCATCTTCTTTCTTTCACTGGTTCCAAAACCAGGCACAGTGCTAGTCAGGTAGGCACTCTTGATAGTACTTGCTTGTTAATGAGTACTGCGGATTTACTCTTCAAGTGCAATTAGTTCAGTGATGTGAGTTCTCTGGCCTGGGGCTCATACCCACCGCCATAGTAACAGTGAGGTCTATGTGTATTTTCTGAAAGCACGTCAGTGCTGTAGCCTGTGAGTCAGTTGTATGTCACTACAATTTGGGATTTTCTTGCAGGACTTGGTTCTCTGCCAACCAAGTAAATTAGATCTTTCTGCCAGAGGCAGATATTATCCCACAGGACCCTTTTTGGGCACAGCTTTCCCTGTGATGTGCCATCCTGCAAGTCTCCAGTGTTCGGTAGCTTAAGAGCTGATCTGACAACTAATTGAAAATGATTGAGCGCTTCCACTGCCAGCTTAATTGTAGGCTAAAGTTGTTCCTTCTGTATTGTGAAAGAGCCAGGACTGAGCAGTGCTGCAGAGGCAGCAGGAGGAGTACTCAAGTGGACGGCCGTGGTAGGGAAGGTTCTCTGTGTTTACACAAGGGCACAGCATCACCTTCCTAAATGAATTGATTGCATGATCGAATTAACCACAGGGACAGGTTTCCACTAACTGACAATCCAGTTGTCATGTCAGCAGACCCCTTAGCTTACTGTGTTGGGGGACATTTATGCCGCCTTACCCCTATCCTTGGGGATCTGCACCTCTTCCAGCTAGCCAGCCACTGCAATGTCTGCTGTAAATGCAGTTCAGGACAACACATTTAACACTTGCCTACTTCTCCTATGAAGAATGCTGCATATTCATGATTTTGAATAAAATAATGGTGGGCTCAAGGAGGGTAAAACTCTCTACTCCAGCAATTTGACTCAGCAAATATTAAGTGCCTAATATGTATCAGACATAAAATTACAAGCTGAAAATAAAGGTTTGCAAAAAGACAGATGTGGAACCTTTACTAAGAGTTTATATTCTTTTGTCAAGGTGTGCTTTTCTTCTTCTGGCTTTCTTTTGATTCTCCTTAAAAGAGGAGAACTGAAATGTACGCAAAGGATCCTTCAAAGATCAGGATAGACACTAAATCAGGAGGAGTTACTTCAGCCTAACCATGATACAATCAAAACAAATGTGGGTTTGAAATGTGACCCTTCTCATTGATAAGTTCTGTGATTTTTCGACAAGTGACTTAAGCCCTCTGAGTTTTAGCTGCCTTATATGTAAAATGAAGATTATGATGCCCATAAAAAATAATAACTCAAAGACTAATAATGGGGAATATAAAGATATGCAAGTGAAATGCAAGTGCCTGGCAGAGGTAGCAGTAGTAGCAGTAAGTGTTATCAGCAGTTATTAAGTACAAATGCATCTTCCTGCAGGCTTTGGTACAGTAGGGGCATTTGAACGAACCCCTTTCTGCAATCTCTGTGTTGTGTAACAGCCCCCATCTTCCTCCACCTCACTGTGCAGACTGAACCATGTGCAGGCAATGCTTACAGAAAATAGGTGCAAATTGTTCAATATTTATGCGATTTAACTAATAGGGTCCTCTTTTGAAGTATATTAGCTCTCTCGCAGTTTGAAGCAAAAATAATTGAGGGGGTGAGGAATCACAGGATTCTTTTTTCATCCTTAATTAAATATTAAAAACTGAAGCTTGACTGATGGCAAGGCATGGCTGCTAGGCCTGGGTTTCCTAAGTTACAAAAAACAAAAAGATTTGGAAGATGGTGCTGATTAGGAAAATTAAGCCTGCTTTTCATGGGTTTGTGAACATGTAGATTTGAATGACTTCCTGGGTAGAGAAGTGCTGACTGTAAGTTTCTTGTAATTTTTAGTTTTGTTCCATTTTAATGTAATTTTTTCTATTGTCTTTATGATTTCCATTTCAGCCTTGGTTTCAATTGTTCTAATATGATATGTGTTATTTCAGATCTGCTATGGTTTATGTTCTTTGATTACTTAAAAAAAATACTGTGTGAATATTGATTCAAATAAATCTTTTGGCCATTTCTGTCTTTTTTGGGGGTTGGGGGAATTTCAGTAATACCTGTTGGGTTGTTTATTGTTCCTTATCTCTGGAGTGATCTCAGCTCTTCATTGAAGACTTTTTTCCCCACTTTTTTTATTTTACTTTGGGCAATTTCTGTTGACCTATCACAAGTCCCGAGATTCTTTCTTGGCTGTGACAATTCTAGTGACTAGTCAGTAGAAGGAATTCTTTTTCTCAGTAACATTATCAGCACCATCCTTACCATCACCACTAGTGTCACTGTTTTGATGAGCCCATGAAATCCCTCAAAGTCATGTGCATGTTGTATATTGTTTCCACAAGAGATTTTGTAATATTAGTCACAGTTCTCTCCAATTTATGGTCCTGTTTTCCCATTATCTGGGTCATCTGTCCTGAGTTTTGTGCTTTTTCGTTTTGTTTTGTAAATTATTTAGTCTCTTGACTGATTTTTCCCCCTTTATTCTTTTGTTTATCTCATTTGCAATTGAGGTTGGCTGTCTGTGTAGGCAGTAGAGACAAATAGCCTCATTTCCTCCAGTAGGCCATTTGTGTCAGGGTTTTGAATCAATCAAACAGAAGTGTTTCAGTTTGGAATTTTATTCATCTTGTTTTTTTTACCACCTAACTGGATTTCAATTTTCCAAGTGCTTTGAGTGGGACCTTGGAAAGAGGGCTTTGTCAACTTTCTACTCAGCAACTTCCAACTTTTCCTGAGTGTTCACCACAAAGTGACTCTCTTAAGTTCTTGCCTCTCTCTGCATGTTTATTACTGATGATGGCAGGTTAATAGGACTGACAGGAGTATAGATGGCAGATTAACAGGAGTCCCTGCTTTCCTTGTCCTGCTTCTAGTAGTCAGGTTTTGTTTACCTACATACATCTCCTTCTGACTTTTCCTCCCTGGGTTGTCTGTGGCAACCAAAATCTGCTTCATATCTTTTAGTGTGTCTTGATGAAGAGGAATTTTCTGTCCTTTCCTCATAGTAGGAGATATCTAATATTGTTATAAGATTATGAACCTAAGAATTTTTCTGCTTTTTAGACTCATTTAAGCTTTTTCTTCTGTCTTGTTCCCTGGGGTAGTTAGTTTGTTACTCCTCCTTCGTGGCTTAAGCTTTTCACTGTATTTTCAGGAAAGGAATTTGGAAGTGTTCCATATCTTTCTCAGAGCAACTTCCATACTTAAGGAGGCCTTTATGCTTCCCATCTGTGCCTAGTGCATACATGGACACACACACACTCACACCACCACACAGCTGCAACTCTCCTCTTGTTTCTGCCTGCAACACTACCTTACTCTGCTCAATCTTTAAAAATTCGTTAATATTGTAAGTTGGTCTTTCCTACCCATTTGTGGGGTGCTTGGTGCTTTCAGTGTTCTTCCACAGGTAATCCAGTGCTCACACCACTTGTCTTCCTGATGAAACTTTTTTTTTTTTATTGTATTCCCTTTATTTTTAATTTTTATTTTCTGATGGGCTCAGAAAATAATACTGATAGAACTTGTGATTTATTTAGGTAGTGAGTGGGTGTGAAACTCCTCAGTTTTCTATATTCTAAGTAGAAATATTTTCTTTGAAATCTTAAAAAATTAATGTTGGTAAAATATGATGTCTTATGGGCCACTGATTCCATCAGGAATAATAACAAATGCAATTTATTGAGTGCATGAAAGTGCAGAGAACTATACTGTTTTTGCATGCATTATATTTTTCAACAGTCCCTCCAAGAAACATAATATGTGGTTTATATATTATTATAATTTACAGATGAGGATCTTATATCACAGAGATATAGAGTAATTTCTTCATGGTTGCATAGCTGATAGAACCCAGGACATGAATCTAGTTCAGTCCTACTATTGTATTATAAAATCCAGTAATTACCTAAAATCTCCCAAATTAATCAATGCTATTTATATGATATTGCTTGATGCATAGTGAGCATATGATCTCTGGTGAGCCAAGAATCTGAGTTACAGGTATACTTCCATTATTTTATTTGGAGATTGGGGTTATAGGAGAGGTGGTTGTCAAATAACATTAGAAACACATCTCATCAACTTATTCATGAAATGGAGTAGGATTTAATAGAAAGTTCCTTGACCAAGTAGGTAAAGTATATTACTAACTAGGTAGAATATAATAAACATCATCACTGTAGCAGAAGAGCATCAGGTCATCATCATTCCTTCTAATTATCAAATGGCAGAGTTCAGCATGATCCTGACACTTTGAATAGCAGGAGGAACTTCATTATTGTCATAATGCTCCATCACATTGACCTTTTCTTAAATCAAGTTGTGTTCTCTTCTACATGAACAAGTTAATGCATTAGTTATAAGGGCAGCTGAGTTCCAAAGTGTTAGTGTTAATTTCTCTGTCTTTCTCCTCATGTGAATATATTATACTATGTTTTAGCTATAATGTTTTGCATTAGCTGATCCAAGGTTGGGATTGTGTTTAGTTGACTGAGGATCAGTTAGTGCTCTTTCTCTAAATGTTAATGAAATTGCCTCAAGTCATCTGTGTTTTGGACCAAAATTTTTCTCTTAAAATGAAAACTACCATTAGCCCAAATCAGAATCTCTGTTGCTGCACAATCTTGTATTTTCTCTCTTTTTCTTGTATAATGATTCTCTAGTCTGGTTAAAATCTCCACATGCTCTTTTCTTCCCGTTTGCTCTTAATTCACAAATATGTTTCTGGAGAGAGGGTGTGATGTAATGGAAAAATAACTGTGTCTGAAATTATATCACCTGTTTGTGGTTTTTTTTTTTTTTGGAGGGGGGTGGTTGTCATTTATTACAGTGCAAATTGCATAATGTGTGGGATATTGTCTATGCAACCACATAGGACAAAGGAGAAAAACAATATTCATTCTGTTAAATGACAAAAGAGAGCCTTGTAGGAATTCAGTACTGTAGACTCAGTGATTGCCACACCCCCAACCATGTTTCAGTCACAGGATATCTACAGTATCCATGATCCCTTGTGGCAAAGGACAGTGGTAGTGGACAGTGAATCTTCTTTAAACAATATTAAGACATAGAATTGAGTCACATATCAGGGACTCATCCAGACAAGTCAGGTCTATTTAGGGTCATGGCCAGTAACTTCAGAGTCATTTTGAATCATTGGTGTTATTGTTTTCTATGGGAATTTGTGTTTACTAAAGACAACCACAATAATTTCTCCCATTTCATGTTTTTTTTTTCTGTATTATTTCTGTATGAAAGGTGAAATATAATTTCCTTTGCTTGAATTGGGATCTCTTCAGTGGAAAACTTGTAGTAAATGAATACAGGGACAGTAATGTGACCTAATTCTAGAGATTAGCTTATAAAGAAACTACAGTTTCTACCTTAGTTACTTGGAATGTTTGGTCTCTGGATAGTCTCTGAATTCTTTTTCTGGGAACCTATCTGCCATTTTATTGGTGCCACATGGAAAAACCTGTTAGGTTATCTTGTTAAAAGTCCAGTCTTTTAGTTATCCCACCGAGATACCAGGTACGTGAGAAAATCTCTGGTGATTTTTACTTCCAGCTACTTGCCTCATTACTAGGCATTCAGGTCTGTCATAACAGATGGCATGAAGCATAGACAGTCACTCATAAAATGACCCCTCTAAATTCTTGACTGTTGATCAAATATTTGAGAATATAAGCAAAAAAAAAAAAGCAAGAGAAAAATGACTCGATTTAAAGAAAAGCAATTTTTTTTTGGATTGGTAACATCTCACCCATATAAAAGAAAAATGAAACTGACCCTAACATTTGATAGAATCTGAGGAAAAACATCTATTTTAAGGTGCTCTCTCGCTAAGATTCCTTTCAACTCGAATTTGAATAACCTAAGATTGCTATTGACATAAGACCAACACTTGTGTTTATTATACTACAACAGTATTCTTCATCTTCCACATTTCTTGGCCAGTTTAATGTTTGTCAAGATGGAAGATTTTTGTATATGGAAGAAACATCACAGATTCGCTCATAGAAAATTTAAACAGTGCTTCCCAGCTTGCCTAATTGTTTGCTGTGTGGGGTGGGAGGGAGAATGCAGGACTCCCATATTAAGAGTCCTTATCTCTTGATCTTTTCATGACATCCTACACTTTGCAGTGTATGGATTTTGCTAGCTCTAAAATAATAGTATCAAGTAGTCCATAAGATGCACCACTTAGGATGATAGTTAATGTCAGTGTTTATATTGCAGTTCAGAATCTCTAGTTAAAGTTTAGAAAACATAAAATGGCAAAAGGGGGTAATGAATCTACTCCTGCTTAAGGAGTAGGTTTGCTAGAACTAAGTCATAGGCCTTTGATTAGGGGAAGCATATGTAACTGTTTGACAGTTTTTAAATACCACATGTTCCTTTCCCAAAGCAATCTGCTGATCCAAGTGTAGCTGAAGCTGCTACTGTTAGACTAAAATTTATGATATCTAGAGGGTCTCATATTACCTCCCAAAAGGCTACTGAGGTTGCTGGTCAGTCCTTGTTAAGAGCAGGTTTACCTTGGATTAAAATTTGCTTGTACTTTAAGTCAATTTACTATAAAATGAATCTACCTCTTAGTGATAGAACATCTCTGCTAGGCTTGATTTATGTAATAGCCCAGGGCTGCTCAATTATCCTACACTTGACATCTCTTTCTTGGCTTTGCAAATACCAAATTGTAAAACTGTGTTTCTTTTGTGAACACCTCACAGAGGCAGGATGGACTGTGGCTGACAGATATGAGTTGAGTGTTAGGGCTGATGTCCATGCTTCACACTCAGAGGTTATGAAAAAAATGTATTACATAAATGAAGAGAGAATTGGGTAGACACCCAAGCAGGTTCAAAAAATGACATAAGAGAGCAGGGAAAGGAGCGCAACTGGTTTTGTTGTAACTAGGAGGTAAACTGAGGCAGGGGGCCTGCAGAGCCACTGGAGTGAGCAACTTTCTTAGCAGCCTCCCTAGATATGGAGGTGAAGACCAGAGGCGTCAGGTACACCTGGAAAGCTATCAAGTGGAGTCAGGTTAGTGCAGTTACATAACTTTTAGGTGGCCACCAAGAAACTGATACTAATGACAGCACAGTGAAGCCTATTGTAAAATGGACTTTACAGAAAATGAGAAAAATGCTCAGACTCAGGTGTGTCCTGCTGGAAGAGCATCAAAATGCGCAGCTGACCTTTCATGGGACCTGTTTCTCAAGAGTCATGTGAAGAGAAAATGAGGATGTGTGCTGGGTTTATCTTCTATCGCTTTGATCATGATTGCATAGCACTCCTGGGAAATAGCTCTGTCCCCCCACAGTAAGGATATTGTCATAAATTTAAACAGCAAGCTATTTTGCTTTGTGTCTTAAAAGAAATTATAGAAGAGATGTACCATGTACTGGTAAATGATCTAAGATTCTGATATTCTTTCAGTTCTTTGATTTTGAAATTTTCATAAATTTGTATGTAAAATTAACTACCAAACGATTAGTATCTGATACTAAGAAGAAAACAACATTATTATATTATTAAAATAATCACAGATTAAGGGACTATAAGAAGTGTTAATTATGCTTAACACAAGATTCACCCAGCTAGTGTGGTTTTAAATTTAACACTAAAATTTAAATACTATAGGAAACAGTCACATGGAAATAAAATGTTTTCGCTAGTCAGATACCAGTAAAGCAGCAAAACCAGCACCACAGTGACAGGTCATAAGGCTGTTTTGAAAAGTTAGAAAAACATCTGAATCCTTTTTTT
>NW_004567114.1:29770771-29797350 GCF_000260355.1 Condylura cristata | reverse complement strand
GCTCCCCTCAGCAGTGTACTTCGTCGATCTGCCTGTTCTGCTCCCCACTCTGTCTCTGGTGAAGCCTCTCGCCACCCCTCAGCCTTTGGCCTGTACCCCAGCTCTATATGTACAAATAAATCTTTTTGAAAAAAAAAATAAGAAACTGAGGTACAGATTTTTTTTTTCACATTTAAACATTTATTTATGATACACCATTGGTTTACAAATACTGTATAAATTTTAGAAATTCAGGAGTTCGTTTTCACATCTCTATAGAAATAGGTATCATTCCACACCTACCACCAAAATACTAGTACACCATATTCTCTCATCATCTTTCCTTGTACCATTATAGATTTTGGAAAATTTATTAAAAAAAAAAAAGCAGTAGATTTGAAAATGCCTGGTGTATCAATGCCATCTCTTCAGAGATCTCAGAAATATACTTTAAGTGTAACCTTTACAGCAATGATTCAATGATACTCAGATTCTAGGATCTCCATTATGGATTTCAGCTTTTACCATCCCCAGGAGAATTTTCTAAGAAAATTACTAGGAATGGCTTAGATTTTACTCATGGTATTTTGCTTTCAAACCTCCCCATCATTAGTGTTCTGTCCAGTATGTGTCTTATTATTATATCCTTGGGGAGATTTAGTAACTGGGTTGAGTAATATTTAAATAGCTAGATAAATTAAAGATCTTTGATTATTGGGCAGGGGGACAGCTGATTTGAATCTTGCGTGTTGAGTTTTCCACATCAGTAATATTAGCATAATACAGAAGTTCAAGATTCTTAGGCAAGACTTCAAACCCTGCTGGTCATCTGTATCTTACTGACAAGTGCTGAATGAGAGAAAAATCTGTTTTCCTCTGCCGTTTACCTGTCCGGTGCTCTGCATGTATTTGCAGGCACAGGGGTGCACACTGGCCTGCCTGGCAGATTCCTGTGGGACAGCTGCAGTGCCCCAGAAGTCGCCCAGTGATGCTTTGCTGCCTCTGTCCATAGAAATGTTCTATTTTGCAAATATACTAAGAGTTTATGGGTATATATGTGAGTCTTTATGTGTATTTAATTGTATATATGATTTCTTTATGTGCATAATATTAATTTTTTTTTAGATTTATTTATTTATTCATACAGAACTGGGGTACAGGCCAGAGATGCGGAGGGTGAGAGGATTCACCAGGGACAGAGTGGGGAGCAGAACAGGCAGATCAACGAAGTACACTGCTGAGGGGAGCAGCGGGCGGGTCAGGAGAGGTCTGCCACGCCATGTGGATCTCCTCCGGGGCCGGCGGGGATCGAACTCATGCGGAAGTGGCTTTGGCTTCTTAGTGCTGTGCTTTAACCCGCTGCGCCACCAGGGAGGGCCCCATAATATTAATTTTTAAGAAAGACCAACCTAAGTGAAATTACTTAAGTTGGTTCAGTAAATATAATGTTCACATGATTTTACTTCTGAGTTTTATCAAAAATATTGTCAAAAAATTAAGGATCAAGAAATTATATAGAATTCAGAACTGTCTAAAGGAAGTTAGTGATGAAAATACAAATTGAAAGTTTAACAATATTATTTCAAGATGGTGCTCACACATAATGCATGTAAACATTTTGATTTTTTTTAAGATTTATTTATTTATTCGTACAGAACTGGGGTAACAGGACAGAGATGCAGAGGGTGAGAGACTTCACCGGAGACAATTGGGAGCAGAACAGGCAGATCGACGAAGTACACTGCTGAGGGGAGCAGCAGGCGGGTCAGGAGAGGTCTGCCACGCCATGTGGATCTCCTCCAGGGCCGGCGGGAATCAAACTCATGTGGAAGTGGTTTAAGCTTCTTAGTGCTGTGCTTTAACCCGCTGTGCCACCAGCGAGGGCCAACAACATTTTGATTTTTAATCACCATTCAAGTTTATTTAAAATACTTAGTACATTATATTCTTTTGACTACATGAGATGATGCAAAGTAAAAGTAAGCATTGTAGATTAAATAATGGCATGTGATTCATTTCAGTGAATTTGGAATAATGCACTCTAAATGTGTATGCACAAGTTATTAAATGTGTTAAATTTTCATTTGTGCTGGTGACAGCAAAGGTGGTTGCCAGTTCATGAGAATATTCTAGGTAATTTCCCGAACGATACACTTCTAATTACAACACTTTGTTAATCATGTAGTGCTGGTCCCAGGGCTGTGCTGCTCTGCTGGTGGCATCAGCTTGAATTACTTCATTTGCAAATGTAAGGAGGCTGTTTTATTAATTGAAACTGCTTCTGTGATAAGCTAAGAGAAAAAAGCTATACTCATTCACAAAAGAAATACTGTTGCATGACAAAATATTTTGACATGGTAAAGAAGGGAAGAGTAAAGGTGTAATGTGGAACATCTTCGCTCTGGTAGCCTCTCTTACATTTTATCACAATGAAACATTAGCACAATACTTTTAGGAGCTGTGTTCATTATTAATATTTAAAGAATAAATCAGTGGAAGATATTTTTCCACTATAAGATGGTGAACAATAGAAATTTTACAGAAGAATCAGTGGAAAATTATTTTTCTACTTTCTAGTTTAGCAGGGTCAAAATAATTGTTTTGTTTTATGACTTTGTACATAGGAGCACATATGGTCGTGGTGTGGCATGCTTATGTCTTAGTGAGAAGGATCACTTTATTTTTAATTTTTTAAAAAGGATTTATTTATATATGCATAAAAGAGCTGGGGACTAGGCCTGAGGTGTGGAGTAGGTGTGAGAGGACTCACCACATACAGAGTAGGGAACAGAACAGGTGGATATACTGAAATACACTGCTGAGGGGAGCAGCTGTGAGACAGGAGAGGTCTGCTGGGCCATGTGGGTCAGCTCCTGGCCAGGGATTGAACTCATGCTGCAGTGGTTGTGGATAGCTTCATTGTGCTGAGACTTAACCCTTTGCACCACCAAGAAGGCTCTGGATTACTTTCTTTTCACTATGTAGTGACTGACAAGCAACTGATGTGTCTTGAGCTGACTGTCCTCTTGGTATAGTAGAAATGGTGACTATGTGCCATTTCTGTTAATAAATGTGCATGAAAGATACTGATGTAAAATGAAAAAATTCCATCATGTTTTATGATTCTATATTGATGATAGCCACCAGGTCATATTAATGTCTTCATTGTTTTCTCTATCCTATCTTGTGCGTTTTTAAAAACTTGGGTTAGTATTGAAAGTTTGCTATCTACTTTAAGCATGCCTCATTGATTTCATCTTATTAAGGTCAACATTCTAGAACTGAAAAGATAACAGACTAGAATGTAGAAGAAAACATAAATTAGCTTCTGATGGAACAGCTATAATTTAAATACTCCCTGCATAGGACACTTAGTGTCAATTACTTTCTATAAAGAATTTCCACTACTTATCCCAGCTCGATCCCTTATTAGTAGTGTGGCCTAAAGAAAAAAGATACTGAAGGTCTCTTTGCTGTGATTTCTTACCTGTAAAATGAGACTGATATTTAGTAATCATAAAAATGTTGTGAGGGTTTACTTAATGAGGTAATACAAGTAAACCAGAAAAGTAAACACTTGATAAATCTTAACTTTTGTACATTGAATAGGAGTGAAGGTCAATTTTACTTTATTTACTTTATTTTTTTATTGAGGTGGTATTGTTTACAGGGTATTGATTCACTGCTCTTCAGGTGTACATACACCTGTGGTAACATTACCACACCACACCCAAAACCCAACATCCATAATTTTCCACCATGGTTGATTGACCAACTCTCCTGTTTGCCCCCACCACTGACCCTCAATTCTGCATTAAATTTCTGGGTTCCTTTGGTTTAGTTTGGTCTGTTCCTTTGCTTTGTTCCTTTATATTACACATAAGTGTGAAACTAACTTGTTTTCCTATTTCTAACTATTTTTGCTTAGCATAATTCCTTTGACTTTTATCCATGTTGTCACAAACACCAAGATTTCATATTTTCATTTTACTATCTAAGCTGTATTCTGCTATGTAGAGGTCCTACATCATCTTAATCCACTCATATATCCTTGAGTATTTAGGTTGTCTCTCTAACTTGGCTGCTGAAAAGAGTATTGCAGTTGATATAGTAGTGCAGATAACTACCCTTTGAATAAGTGTTTTTGTATTCTTTAGATACATATCAACTAGCAGAATTACTTGATCAAATGGTAGATCTATTTTTAACATTTTGAGACACCTTCTTACCTATTTTTCCATAAGAATTGAACCAGCTTACATTGCCATCAATAGTGTGGGAGGGTTACTTTTTCTTAAAAATCTCACACATTTATTTCTTGTTTTTGACGTGAGAAATTTTCAGAGATATGAGGTGGTGTTTCATTGGCTTTTGATTTGCATTTCATTGATGATAAATGAACATTTTTTCTTGTGGCTGTCCGCTATCTGTGCCTTTTTTGGAGAACTGCCTATTCACTCTTCCTATTATTTGATTGAGTTGCTTCTTTTTATTGAGTTGTGTGGTTTCTTTTTTTAAGTCTTGAATGTCTGCCCTGTGTCAGGTGTACAATGTCTAAATAATTCTCTAAATTAGTAGGATGTCTTTGGTTTTAATGATACTCTCTTTTACCATGCAGAAGCATTTTAGTTTGAAGTAACTTTCATTTATATTTTCTTTGGCTACCTAACTTATTGGAATACATTTTCCAAGGCATGCCTGAAATCCGTGCTGTGCAGTGTTTATGCTTTACCTACAAGTCCTTAACCCATTTTGTTAATTTTTGTATATGATGTGATGTAGATGTCTTGTTTCATTCTTTCCTTATCGTCCCATTTCCCAATTCTGTTTGAATAAACTTTGTTTTATTCAAAAAACAAAAACAAAAATTCTTGGCTCCTATTTCTTTTCCCCTTGGTTTTATTTCATTGATCTATGTATCAATTTTTATCCCAGTAACATTCTCCGTGTTTTTTTTTTTTTTTAACTGAAGCTTTGTAATAGAGCTGAAGACTGGCAATCTGAGGCTTCCATTCTTATTTTTATCAGAATTACCTTGGTTATTTAGGGACTTTTGTGAATCCATGTACATTTTGTTAATGTTTTCTAAGCACATTGATACGGGGACCTGGCAGAAAACTGTTTTTATTTCAAATTATGTATTTATAATTGTTCGGTCATTCACAAAATTCTAGGACTTAAATTAAGCACTGTAAGTGATTTATATAGTTATTTAAATAGGTTTTTTTTTCTACCTGATAAAGCATAGAATTGATTGGCATAGGATTCCAATTTATGTAGTATAAAGAGAAGTTAAAAAATGTATAATATCACTATTGAAGCTGTTCTGAGAAAATATTACCCACTACAAGTAAAGATGGGATGCAGGAGAGAAATCATGTCAAGTCCCTGGTTCTACACTTTTCCTATAGTGCCCATCTTTTCTCAGTTCTATGAACTACTGACTTCCCCTCTTCCTCTAAACAAGTGTGATTTGCTTCCTGTAACGTATAACCAATGAGTGATGGGTAACAGAATGAATGCTGTAGAACCACAATGGTGTTCTAACCCACAGGGCTTTAGGAAACCTATTTTATACATGTGCTTTAGAAACCTTCTTGAAAAAGTGAGTAATCATTTTACTTCATTCTTATATGCCTTTGACCTTGAGAAAGGAATAAATGAGTTCCACTTTTCACTAACATTAAGTTTCTTACATTCAATCTTAAAAGTCTGTATCTGATGTGTCAATTAAAAACTATTTAGATAGTTAGTAATAAGTACACTTTAGGACACCACTTACTGTCTCTTTCAGCTTCTTTTCTCACCCCTTACTGTCTTTCTGCCAATCAAAAATCTGTCCCTCTCTCTCTATATATAGAAAAGATGTTGAAATAAAGTAACTAATTTGAATTTCATGGACAAGGTTGAACATCTGTAAGCAGTTCCTTTTTAGCAGAAGTACGCCTACTGGAGTGAACTCAAATTTTTTTTCCTCAGAAAGGTATTGATAAATATTTATGCAGAGAAAATAAAATGATCACTTTTGATTGACTGCCCTGGTGGTAAAACAGGTACAAATTTCAAAATGAATAGATAACTAAGGAGAAAATTAAAAAGAAAATGGAGGAATTAAACCCCTTGTAATTCTTAAGATACTAGTACAGAACAAAGTGATTATTTTTCAAAAGTTCCTGCACATACAATGATATATCAGTTTACCCCAAGTAAAATGTCATGTGATTTGCCAAAGAACACATACTCATAAGTCTTTCTGTATGGTAGAAACTAGACTAGACTCTAAATGAAAGTGAACATCAGAGAGAAGAACTTGCTTCTAAATGTTAGAGACAAGTTCCCTTTCCTCCATAATGTAAGTTCCTGCCAGTGATAAAACTCATTTGGAAGTCTAATGGGGACATGGATTTTAGAAAAAAAAAACATGGGTAATTTTCCCAGTTTAGAGAAAGGATTAAGAGAGAAACAAAAAACAAAAAAATAGAACTATTTGGCTGGAGTATGGGATGAGGTTGGAGCTGATAACCCTTCTGGGAGTTGGAGACAGAGGAAGGAAGAACAAGAATGATTCCATTATCCTCATACTCAGCCAATGTCTATTCAGCTTATAAAAATTGAAACATGGAAGAAGAGGCCTTTAGCACTTATATCAACAAGTAAGAAACTGGTGGTTTGGAGAAGAAAAAAATCAAAGTAAAAGCAATGACATATTCAATTTCCTTATGAAATTTCTGATAGCATATTAAAGATACTGATTGCAACTGGAGTGCCAACTTATGTCTTTGTCCACTCTTTAGGTATTCTGTTTCTAGTTGTTCAGTTGTATTAAGTATTTTGTATACTGTAGAAATTTGCCCTTTGTCAGAGGTATAATATCCAGATATCTTCTCCCAATCTGTAGGTTGCCTTTTTGCTTTTGTGATGTTTACTTTTGAGATACAAAAAAGCTTTTTTGTTTGATATATCACCATTTATTTTTTGCTTTTCTTTCCCTCATCCCAAATATATATTTTAAGTAAATTTTTTCAAGTCTACCCTGTTTTTTTAAATATTTCATGTTTCAATTCGTATACCCAAATCATTAATTTATTATGACTTCATGTAGTAGATGCAGTTAAATATGGGTCTAGTTCCATCTTTTGAATGTGCCTACCCATATTCCCAACACCATTTGTTAAAGAGGTCCTCCTTTCTTTTTCTTTATCTTTTTTAAGATTTATTTATTTATGCACACAAGAACTGGGGTATAGGCCAGAGGTGTGGGAAGTGAGAGGAATCACTAGAGACATAATGGGGAGCGAACAAGCAGATGTACTGAAACACACTGCTGAGGGGAGCAGTGGGCGAAATAGGAGAGGTCTGCCATGCCATGTGGGTCAGCTCCCTGGCCAGGGATTAAACTCATGCTACAGTGGCTATCAGTAGCTTCATAGTGTTGCATTTCTACCCCTTGAGCCACCAGGGAGGCCTCTCCTCCTTTCTTTACTATGTGGTCATCACTTCTTTGTTAAACATTAAATGTCCATATTTATTTGAGTTAATCCATGGATTTCTGTTCTATTCCATTGGTCTATATTTCTGTTTCTGGTCCACTGTTTTGACTACTGTATGCTGTTTTGACTACTGTAGCGGTGTAGTACAATTTGAAGTCAGCGTGATAGCTCTTTTTTCTTCTTTTCTCCTAGTATTGCTTTAGCTACTCAAGGTATTTTGCAATTCTATACAAATTTTATAATTGTTTTACTGTAAATTGAATTTTTTAAATTTCTTTTTCTTCTACTTCATTATTTACTGTAGGAATGCAACAGACTTTTGAATATTGGTTTTGTAGCCTGCCACTTTAGTTAGTTATAGTTTGTAATAAACATTTAGTTACTTTTTTTATTTATATAGCGCTTTATTTCTCTTTTAACATAGCAAGGTTTTGCTTCCAGGGAATAGTTCATGAAGAATGGATGGAAACTAGCCCAAGTGCATAGGCAGCCTACTGGCAATCAAGTCAAGCGCATCCAGCTATCAGTCAGAAACCCTTAAGGCACAAATTTTCACACTTGACCACCTACTAGAATCACCTGAGAAATGTTAGCAATTCTGATGCCAGATCCCAGCCCCAGAATTTGTATTTCATTGGCCTGTGAAGCAGTCAACTGTTTGGAATTGTAGTAGTCAAGCATGAAAACCATTGCCTTTGAACAGTCCAGTGATGGACACTTTTAGTTACATTTTGAGGTTTTAAATGTGATATTATCATGTCATCTACAACTACATATTAATAAAACTGGGAAAAATAGTACCTACCTTTTGTTGCTTCTATTATGAGAAACAGGTTGTACTTTCCATAAAATGAAAACTATCTCTAAACTTGAGGGAGGAAATGTTGGGAAATCTACAATTCATCAAGGAAGATAGAATTACAGCCCTATGAGAGACTGACTCCTAACAATATAGTATATTAATTCCATCTACAAAGTAAGCATACTGCTCTTGTACATTTATTTTAAATAACAACATAACATTGTAAATAGTCTCATTATGATTTCCATAGCACAGTTCATAAATTAGATTCACTTTTTTTTTTTTTTTGCTTGTTGCTGAAGGTTGGAGTTGTAGATCTCATTCTTTCATTTCATTGCTGCTTATGTTGAATGAAATATAATGAAGCAACAAGGCAGGAATTGACGGATGGAATGTTGGGTATACAAGAGCTGTGCTTACTATTGTAAGCAGTGCTTACTATCACCATCTGCTTGTGTGATTGGCAACATCATTTAATCTTTTTGAACCTCAGTCATTTTTGTATAAAGTGGACATATTATCACCCAATTGGAGAAAAACAAGTCCAAAGACTGAAAGATTATTTTGAAGTTGCATTGTTAGAGTATCTATAGAAAAAGAAAAGACTACATATTTGACAGAGATTAACTTTTTATTAATGCTTTCTATTTTTACAAAATCACTGACTATAGGACTTTAGTGCATCTGCAGTACTTAGCATTTTTTCTCTTCCTGTATGTCGTTCATTTCTACCTACTTACATTTTAGTATCGTTGTGATAGCTACTAAGCTGTTTTAGTGGCTTCCACCTTGAAGTTCCCCATTCAGATGATGTATTCTTGCTAGATAATGGCAAAGCCATATACATTGCACCTGGGAGGTCTCTCTTGCTAGAAAAAAAAAAAAACTGCATAGAAGAGAAGGAAATAAACATTAGGCAAAGATGTACTACTCACTAGCAAAGCTGTTAAATATATCAGCAACATAACTGGACAGCACTAGCAATGCATTACCATTTAAACTGGAAACACTTTATCTGGGGGAAAGCACTACATAAATTCTTACACCTCCATAATGTGCACATGCATTCTTAGAGAGTTGAATGACAAGCTGAAGCTTTCCTTTCTGATTGGCTAGGTAAACCTGCCCAAGAAAAATCAGTTCTCCTTTTATTTTCTTAAAAGCCTTGTATGATATGTTAATATGTGTGTCAACAGAAGCTCCCACTGGAAAAAGAGATCAGAATTCTTTCTATATGATTCTGCCCATTAAAAAATATCCAGGGAATATTTCACCATGTACACATGTCTATATTCTAATGTAGGAATGAGCTTTCATTTTCCCTATTTCTGATAGCAGTATTTGAGGGAATTAAGACAATTTAGAATAAGCTCTGGCTTCTATATACTTGAAAAGTAAATTAAATTACTTGATTTCAAACACATGTTCAATGGTGCCACTTAGAACATGGGTCACATTTACCAACCCAAGACTATTGCTAACCAAAAGTATGAATATAAGATACTTTCCTCCTTTATAGTCATTGGTGCTGCTTAGTAGAAGAGACAGTACTTAAATATGTAGAAAGTGTGTGAAAATGTGCTAGTGTATAAATTGTAGTATGCAGTTGCAACAGGGTTTCTGACTCCACATGAAAATTTAAGTTCTTAAGGAAAAGGATTTATCTAACAAATAATTGTATTTCTCAATAGAATTCTAAAGGGAATCCAAATTAATGTGCTAACTACTCCTTGTTTATAGGATATTATTCCATGTCTTGAACTACAATAAATATGCATACATATTAGTGTTCACAGAGGCAGAGAGAATGCATATTGTTTTTAGAACTCTGCCTGTGAGACCTATCAATCAGAGAAATGGTGCAAAAAGAGGGTCTTAAAATTTACACTTTTGAAGCCCAAGTCAGAGATGAGCTACTCCTTACAAAATAATTGCCTGTTTTCTAGACTACTCAAATGCAGACATAACTATGAGGCCATTTCATTATTTCCTAGAGATAAAGAATCTTGGAATCTCACTTACTAGGGACCTTAGAGTCGAACTAGGACAAGTCATATCTTATGTTTGAGTCCTTAACATAGGATCTGTTCAGAATTAGGTAGCTCAATAGCTCCAAGAGCAAACTTTCTCAGACTGGCAGTCTAATCATTAACATGCTTCACTTTTAATTATTTTCTTGAAAGATTTTCTTGGAATATCATTCAGCCATCAAAAAGGGTAATTTCATACCCTTTGCAGCAACATGGATAAAACTGGAAGGGCTTATGCTCAGTGAAATAAGCCATAAAAAAAAAATTGAGTGGTCTCAATTATAAGAGGAATGTAGAGGAACCAACTAAGGAATAAGGAATCAGTGAAAAAAATAACTAATGAAGTAAAAATCAAAACTACCAGGCCACTATAGATCAGAGTCTTTCTGTAGGGGAGAAGGAGGAAGATCAGGGCAGGAGCTGGATGAGCACACAGGACTATGACAGTGGTGCGTGGGTGAATTGGTTTGGGAATTTCACAGGACAATCATACATTGTATAAAAATGAAGGATGTATAATAAATATCTAAAAAATAATATAAAATTATTTTCTTGAAATGGAGCTTGTTTTTCATTGTATCATCTTTGGGAGCCACTTGGAAAGTAGATTGTTATATTCACATACTAGCCTTATAATTTTGAATTGAAATCAGAAACACTTCTCTTTCATATTGCCAAACCACATTTTCTTTTCTTTTTCAAATGTTGCTGATACTGACTGGCTTTCTAGAATTGAGATGTCAGGACATCTACGTCCACTGGTATTAGATTAGGCAATTCTGACCAAATTGCCACTGAAAATAATCATGTTGAGTAATTATTTTTTTTCAAAGTGCTAACAAAATGGCCAGTCTAGTAATGGAGGTTCAACAGAGGTAAAAATAAAATAATAAAGTGCTTTATATCTGAGGTAACTCATCTATGAGTAAGAGATAACTAGAATACTGAACTGTGCTTTGGGGACTTAGAAATTATAGTGGGACAAAACTTAATACTTGGGATCCTGAAGTGATACAATTGTTTTAAATGCCATTTGGTCCTGAGGAGCTAGCCTGTAAAAATAATAAAATGGGAATCAACAAACCCAGAAATGATATGTAGTCAAGCTTCGCATCATCTGTGAGTGATTTAGGAAATCTTAAAACATGGAATTTAGGAAATTTTACAAAATGGGCTTTCACTGTTGCTGTTTTACATTGTGTGAACATGATGAATGTGACCCAGAGCTGGCACATTCCCTTATCTTTTTCCTGTAAAGTGAATATCACACATGCTGTGGAGTTCAATGCTTATGGTTAGGCATCCTATAAACCCTGAACTGCTACTATGTCTAAAGTTCTGTGGACATGAAAGGAAAGCATCTACCTGGAATATCTATTTATCCTTGTTAAGATAAACCATGGGCCTCTCTAGGTTGGAAAGGCCCAATGTAGTGCACTCATCCCCAGGTTACCCATTGATCTCCTCCAGGAATCTTGACATATTGGAGGGTCAGTCAGCATTTGCCTCTGTTAATAATGGGAGAGGATGTTTGGAAGCATGAATAGCTGCGTGATGGAGTTCATACTGGTGGTTCTATAATAGCCTTTGTCTCTGCTACCATAGCAACTACTTTCATGTAACAGCAGGTTTTTTTTTTTTTTTTTGATATGTGTGTGCATGTGCAGAACTGGGATGTAGGCCAGAGGATTCACCAGAGAGTGTTACCAAAGAGCCCCTCATCTGTTAATGACTCCCCAGTTTCTGATTATCCCTCTAAGAGGAGCAATACAACATTATAATGGCCAGCCATCTCTATGTTATCATAAGCGTTGCGTACTGCATTTTCTAGTGCCTTGACCCTGCAAGACATTTAAATGAAATGGCCTGAGTCACTTCACCTGCATGGACTTGGAAAAGCAATGGCTCCTCCATTGTGATGTTTTCCTAAGTTGCCACCAGAAAAATCTTTAGCAATTGAAAAACTTGCTTTTTAAGAAACAACACATATTCCACTCAGGATGGTGTCCTCTTCCTCTGTTGAACACTGAGTAGCTAATCATGGACATAGATGGAGATCCAGAAGGGAAGTAACTTGGCCATGAGGCAGTTATGTTCCTGGTGGCAGGAGATATGACTCTATTTTTACATGATGCTACATGAAGTTGAACTATTTTTTTTATCACCATTGCTACAGGATATAATCTGTCCTAGTTCAGGTTAGAATTTGAAGATATTTCTTCTTGATCCCTGTCTAAGGGGAATTTAATTCCCTCCAGATAATAATTTTGACATTTCAAAATGGAGACCATTTTATTTAAAAAAAAATTATATGCATAACTGCCACCTACTCTAGCCCATTCTCTTAATCTGTCCTATATAAGAGCACATAGCCACTATGACATTTTGCCATTGTGGTTATTGTTTTTCTTTTGATTTATAGATAGGTAGATAGGTAAGTAGGTAGGTAGGTAGATAGATGATTTTTAAAATAGTGATGAATCTTTGAGGTTTGAGGACAAAGAAGGGAAGGACCTAATGACTTGGCTCTCATAGATTTAAATCTCTTGTTTTGAGGACTTGTTAATATGCTCAGCAGAGACTGGAATAGCCCAAAAAGACCAGGAAAAAAAATTCAAGTAAAGACAAAGTGGAGGAAGCAAAGCAAAGCCATCAGTGATTTTAGGTGATAAATGATCCTCGTTCAAAGAATCATTTAACTTTATAAAAGCATGCCACAATATTTTATTCATTATGGATGGTAGGATCCAAGAGCTTGGAAGAAATTACATTTCCCTCAGAGTTGATTCGTATGTATAATTTAATACGGGAAGCCAACACAGGAGAGTTTTGAATTCCATTAAAAGCTTTAGAATATCAGAAACTAGATGAGCCTAATATAGCCATATTTTGACATTTCATATTTTAGTTTTAATTAATATTTACTTTATTCTATAATATTGCTTATCTTAAAGACCCAGTGGATCTTTAAACTTAATTTTCAGTTGACAATTGCTTAAAGCAATTTATTACCTTTTCCAAAATACTCGATGCAGAGGGAGGGACTGGTTCAGCCATTTCATAGGCAGCCATTTCAAACTCCTGTAAGGGCTGGATTAACTACTTTAAACTTTAAATTTAGTGCTTTGAAAGGAAAAAAAAGTAGAATTGGGATCTATGCTTGCTGTTATGCTATTTAACACAATTTGTCAAGAGTTGGCCAATTTATAGGAGTGATACTTCCAGACTCCTGAAATGTGCTCATATTCCATTGTGGCTAGCACAATTCTTCCCTTCTGTGATTAATAGGTTTAAAAGCATTTACCCACTTTTAAAAATTAAACCCACGAGAAAAGCACATCTTGCCTTTTTGCAAAATGTGACCCAGAGGGCCCACAGGTTGGTCTGACTGAGGAATCTTCCCTGCAGAAGTACATGTTGTCTGGGCCAAACAGAAGATAAAAATAGCAAAAACCAAGAAATTATGCCAAGAAATTATCATATGTTTGCACAGCTTGTGAACTAAATCCTCAGTGGGGAGGGTCCATGTTGTGTGCTTTCCTACACAACTTCTGGTTGATTCAGAATTGCTTTTAAAATGAGCTGTGAATCTTGTGGGTATTTTTAGAAGCATTTCTGTCTGTTATAACAAGATCAAAGTCACAATGAATCTACATAGGAGTTGTTTATTGTGTTTAACAGAAAATTATTTTCCTTTGCCCTGGGCTTACCCAAAAATCTAGAGTCTTCTAAAAGTGTACTCTGTCCTCAAGGCAACCAGGTGACATGGCAGGCAGTTCTCAGTTGAGCCACTGCTCCTGGGAGCACTTTCTATTTGGAGTTTACATTTGTGTTATCTTCTTAAAGGACAGCAAAATGCAGTGGTATGGCATAGGTTTCCCTCCCTAAGTGGCCTTTGTGGATACAAATTAAAATGAATCTGTTTCTATGTGAAAAGCTTTTTGTGTATATTGAGTCCCTGTTGGGTGATCTACACTGCTTAATATTTAATACTTGCTGCCACATCACCAAGAGTTACTATATTTCATTGTACAGAAACACAAACTTACTTTAGGAGGTTAAAAGGAGCCAGGTAGAGGGCCCAGAAGTGAATTCATCCAGGTGGTAGGGAGAATAGGGATTAACATGTTAACGAGGTGTGCTCATCTCCCAGGGTTTTGGAGACTTGTTGCTAAGCAATACCCACTCCAGCAGTGTAAGAGATATGAAAACATAATTCAGTTATGGAAACAATAAAAGTCCTTACCGTTTCAAAGGGGGTTGCAATAATGCATAATTTGAGACCAAAATCACTCTAGACCTCACATGAGGGCTGCAGCACAGTACGAATTATTCAGATTTATGAAGGGTTGGTGTGAGATTAGTAAGAACTTGATGTAAAATTGGGTTAAGCCCCACTGCCATCCATCACTCCCCTGGAGCACGCCAGAAACTACAAACACAATAACATTATGGGGCACCGCACGCACACCAGAGATTTATTTCGCCAATATAATGCTATTAGATCAAAACTGGATTTCAAGTTCATTCTTTGTAGGTAGGATATTTCATTCACATAAAATCATTCCTAAAGATAACAGTCAAAGAAAAAATATTCAGTATGTATAATACTTTAGTTTTATGTACATCAATGTGTTTGTTTGTTTTATGCATATAGAACTAGGGTACAAGCCAGAGGTGCAGGGGCAGTAAGAGGATTCACCAGAGCAGAAGAGGCAGATAGATGAAGTACACTGCTGAGGGGAGCAGCGGGCGGGTCAGGAGAGGTCTGCCCCCCATATGGATCACCACCGGGCAGGGAATCGAGCTCACACTGAAGTGGCTGCACTAGCTTTGCAGCGCTGCGTCCCAACCCGTTGCGCCACCATGGAGGGCCCATCAATGTGTTTCTTTTCAACAACAAATATTTTTGGTGCATAACTTGAAATTATTAGAATTCAGTTTGCTTTTGTTTTAGGATTTTTTTAAGAGCATGTACTTGGTTTGGATAATAAGTAATCTGGAGGCTGATATTTGTATTCTCTTTAATGCATTTGTATCATAAGTGATAACCAAGGGTGATATGTTTATAAGGAAAAATTAGTCCCTCAAGGAGAATATGTTGGACTTTCTAGTCATGCAGGGTCTATCTTAATTGTGTTGAGGAACAATGAGGCTTACCCTAGAGACAAAGGACATCAACCTTTGATCTTGTTGCTATGACTTCAACATGGTCTTTTCGTGGATCCCTGACTGTTAAAAGTGCAGACTGAATGGGAATGATGCACTTAAAGTTTTATGTACACTTTATGTGCTGCTTGTAAATTCACCCCCGAACTTCAGCAAAAGGGGAAGGAGGTGATGTTTTATTATTTCTCATGAACAACCATGGTTTTGAAGTAGAGAGGAAACTTGTTCTCTATATGGGCCATTTCCTTCTTTGAGTCGTTGTGTGTCTTTCTTTTTTGTATCCCCCTTCATCCTCTCCCCATCTCTCCTTCCATTCTTCCCTCCCTCGTTCTCCTTTACTTCCTTAGTCTTTCTTTACATTGCTTCTATTCTTTCCTTACTACTGTCCTTCCTCTTTCTCTTTTATTTCCCTACCCTTCCTTGGCACTATCCTTCTTTTCTCCTCATAGCTTCTTTATTGTTACATATAAGAAAGGTGACCCTATATCCTTGCCAGGATACTCCCGGGTTGTGTCTTCTGTCATGATGTGTTAATGCCCTGCCATTTTTATTATCAGTAGTTCATGGGTTTGGAAGATGAACTATGGTACTGTTAGTTGCTACTATTAATCAATAGCAGTAAAGAAAAATTAAAAGTAAATGCAGGACTCCGTGGGTAATCCCCAAGTGAGCTCCCTTACAAGTTGAGAAATTGAAGATTGCTAATGTTTGGGAAATTTTCTTTATTTTTCCAGTTACTACAACAGGTATCCCTATCCTTCCAGTACTACAATTTAGTTATGCTTGCTTTAGATTTTATAAGTTTGTTTTTTTTTATAAGATTCATTAATATTGCTGATTATAGTTAGAAGACAGCCATAACCATTTGGGCTATAATGATTATTTCATTGTTTTTTAAGTGTATTCTACTGTCTAGGGAGGTCCGGTACCTTCTAGGTTTAACTACTTCTGCAGTGAACATTTGTTGCCATTTCTCTTGACACATAGACATCTGCTGGATAAATAAGTAGGGAGTTGCTCAGAAATGAGGCATGAACACATATAGTAGTTAATGTGAAACAGTTTTCTAAGTGCCTGTTGATATAAATAATATGGCTGACTTTTCATATGTGTATGCTTTAATTCTCAAAACATGCTTTAAAATCTTGTATATGTGTGTGTATAAACATGCATAAAATTTGCAGATGAAAAAAACTGAGGCTTAGAAATGTCACATACACACACAAAACCAGTAGGTGATTACTGGTTTTGGTAAGGTAAGTAATGATGGTACTACACATAAATATAATGTTTTATTTTCTCCCATATGTGGGAGAGAACTACTGGCTGCCATTCCACCACTCATTCTCTCTTATCTTTTTTTTTTTCTCTCTTATCTTTCTAGTGAGAAAATTCAGATCTTTTCATTTTTGGAAAACTAAGATTATATTTATTTCCTAGTCTCCCATCTAACTAAGAGTGTTTGGTGAGACATAAAAGTTTTCAGGTATGGGAAAGTTAGGTAAGGGAACTGACTAATAGAAGAATCACCTTTTTGTCTCTTTTCTGTTCTTCTTTTTCCTACCCCAAACTTAAAGGCACTGATTCAGCCACCATATTAGGTATGAGGAGTCCTTGAGAAGAGATTTTTCTATCCTATTCACTCTATCAGGTTTTTGTTCCGTGTATTTTGAAGTGCTTTATACATGTGATATGTACTTATATGGGATGGTTATGTCCTCTTGGTTAATTAACTCTTTTATCAATGTGAACCAAAACTTTATGCCCGGTTTCTTACTTTCCTAGGATTATAGTAGAAATTATCAAAAAGTAGGTACATTAAAATAACAAATTTATTTTCTAGCACTTTTTCTAGAAGCTAAAAATCAGAAATCAAAGTATCAGCACAACCATACTCTTTTTGAAATGCCCAAAGACTTCATCCATGTCCCTTCTGTTTTTTTTGGTGGTTGCCAGAAATCTTTGGTGTTTTTTTCCTTCTGGTAGCAGAACTGTAGTTTTCCAGGTCTTCGTGCAGCCATTTTCCTTAAAATCTCCCTGTCCACGTTTATCTCTCCTTCTAAAGGCAGCAGTCATATTGGATTTAGTGCTAATCTTAAATTGACTAAGTATGCAAGGATCCTATTTTCAAATAACGTTTCAGTTGTAGATGTCAAGGTGAATTAATTTATACATTTTTATATAAGGGTAGTTTAACAAGACACTTTCATTTTTCTGTTGCATAAATGACACGAGGCATTCAAGGTGGAGATGGCAGTTGCGTGATCATTGGGGAGCAGGTCACCTTAGCAGTGTCATCCTTGGTACATGGCATCTGTTCTCATGGTCAACATGTTATTAGCCTTTGTTACACACGTACCAGTCATCAAAATTATATATATATATATACACATACATATATATACACACATATGTATGTATGTATGTATATTTGTGATGAACTAAAGTCTGTATTGCCCTTAAGAGACTAATTCACAAATGAGAAGGATCATGTTCATTTTTTTCTCTGCAGTGGCTGGTGATAAGCAATAATGTGGCAGATTTTTTATACATATATGCCTTCATTTAACTCTCAGAACAATCCTTTGCGACTTTTGTGTACATATATGTATGTATAAAATGTAAAAAAGAGGCTTAAGAATGTTATAATTATGTTTTAGATCATAAAACTAGTATGTGACTAAATCAGATAGTCATTGGTTTATCAAACCCTCTCAAAACAATGTGAATTTATTCATATTGTTTTTTTTCCCTGATATGTTCTTGTAATTTGTGTCCTATAAAGTCACTCTTGGGGTGGTAAACAAAGATGAACAACATGGCTCTGATGGGATTTAGCTAATGCAGCTGTAAATGACTTTTAATGAAAGACTGACAAGAAATTTATACAAAGGCAATAGATACACATTCATATTTTTCAGCTTCTGTAGAGTAGTTGACCGCCCTTAACTGATCTGGCATTCTCACTCTGTTTCACATTAATATTCATTTTAGGTTTCAAGAAAGACATCGTGCTATGTTTAGAAGCTACAATAATTCATGAGCTAAAAAATTTTTAATTAAGCACCAAATTTTGTGTGCCCAGTTCATTTACCCTTGGCAGAATGCAGCTTCCAGCAGAACAGCTTACATAGCTGATTATAAAAGTTGTAAGAGTTCCCAGGACAGAAGATGAGTCCAAGCAAGAAAACATCTCAACAGTGATCTGATGTTGCAGCTGTAAAAACTGAGATGTGAAGTAACAGATGTTCTTCTTCAAAAATGCAGTTTTAAAATCCAGATGGAAAAATCACACAATTCAAGCATATTCTGCAATTTAATAAATTTCAGATCTACTTGGGAAGAATTTGGATGAGGCTAGGCATAATGTACTGGTCAAGGATTCTTCAGAAGTGCAGAATCATAATGTTGTATGCGCTCTTCCAGGAACCAGATAGCTCAGGTGGCCAAGATGTTGATATTCTAGCCCATAGCCATTGAATTAATATAATTTATACAAATACAGCACTGACCAAAGAGATCCTGAAGGTCACTGCTCAAATACTCATTAAGAGAGCGGCTGACAAGTGAAATGGCATGGTTTCTGCCAGTAAGTAACTGGAAACTCTGATAGTGTCATTTTTATCTTACTCATCTTAAAGTCCTTGTGTCATCTTGGGCTATGAAAAGAGAACCACCGTCACCATGCAAAGTCTAAAATAGGAATTATGATAAAAATGAAAGAACAAAATGAAATAATATATAAACAAAATTAAAATCCTCCAGATTCCTAGCCCATACTCACCAAGCCCTTCGTGTGTTCTCTGGACGCCACCATGACAGGTGCCTTTGCAAACAGGTGGATACAGCAGACCTGATTCTCACTCTTAGGAATTTACATCTGCAGAGGATCAGACCCCAAGAGAAAGAAAAGAAAGCCCAGAGTCACCTAATTGGCAGCCCAATTTTTTTTTCTGACATAGTATATTAAAATAAGAAAGTGACTAAAACAATAGCCACTTCTATGAATTTCCAAGGGAACTTCTTTCAGAGCATCCTGAGAAAATGAATTTGAAAGCTGATCATCTCGTTCATTAAAAAAGAGCACTGGTGGGCCCTCCCTGGTGGCACAGTGGGTTAAAGCACAGCACTAAGAAGCTAAAGTCACTTCAGCATGAGTTCGATCCCCACCCTGGAGGTGACCCACATGGCCGCAGCAGACCTCTCCTGACCCACCTGCTGCTCCCCTCAGCCATGTACTTCATTGATCTGCCTGTTCAATGAAGTACACTCTGTCTCTGGTGAATCCTCTCACCACACCTGTACCTCTGGCCTGTACCCAAGTTCTGTATGCATAAATAAATCAATCTTGAAAAAAATAAAATAAAAAGAGCCTCAACTTTCTATCACAACTGCTTGTATGAAGACTCAACACTTGTTCTTATTACATTATGTTTGAAGGCCTCTCTCAGTCCCAAATAATGATATTTTGGGGTACACATGGCTTGATAGTGTATATTTATGAAGAAAAGCTCAATGATGAAAACAAGTCAACATGACCTCAGGCTGAATTGGCTTGCTGGGAGCATACAGCAGTAAACATTACAAAGATACTGTGAGCAGATCTCTTTTGTTCCATAGAGAGTTTTCAAACAGTGTGTAACTTTATTTTCTGTTGACAGCAACATATATTTTGCAATTTTACTAACACCATAAAAAGGAGAAAATTTGTATGTTCCATAGGTGCTTTATTTGTGTCATAACAAGAACTGCATAAACCCTGCTTATTTCACAGGATGGTATATTTTCAGACAGAATTGTCCAGTCCCCTTCCAGGGGCCAAGATAAATCACAGCATCCATCACCCACACAATTGCGGCAACAGAGGACTGTAACACTTTGCTTTTTATTTTGAGATGAGTCAGTGGGCAACAGAAATTGTTCCATGTTGAACAACCCAGTAATTATAATATAGGTCATCTAGACTCAGCTTTGAAACTGTACAACTATTGGGAGGGAAATACGAAGTTCTTGCTTAGAATAGGGATTAATTAAAATGATTTATCCATTTTTATTAGAATGGTAAGAAGTTAAACATAATACTTTTAAAAACAAAATTCAAGATGTCATTTTAAGACTTTTTTTTAAAGATTTATTTATTTATGCATACAGAACTGGGTTACAGGCCAGAGGTGCAGGGGCAGTGAGAGGATTCACCAGAGACAGAGTGGGGAGCAGAACACGCCAACTGACCAAGTACACTGCTGAGGGGAGAAGCGGGCTGGTCTGCCACACCATATGAATCACTTCCAGGGCAGGCAGGGATGGAACTCAAGCTGAAGTGGCTTTAGCTTCTTAGTGCTGTGCTTTAACCCGCTGAACCACCAGGGAGGGCCCTTATTTTAAGATTTTGGTTTTTGCTTAGAAGAACCAGGGTGCAGACTAGACGTGCAGGGATGAGAGGATTCCCCAGAGACATAGTGGAGAACAGAGCTGGTAGATCTACTGAAATCCACTGCTCAGGGGAGACATAGGGGGTGAGACAAGAAAGGTCTGCTGTGCCATGTGGGTCAGTTCCCTGGCCGGGGATCGAACTTGGACTATAGTGGGTCTTCACAGTGGTAGTGCTGAGACTTAACTCCTTAGCCACCAGGAAGGTCCAACATATCATTTTATAATAAAACTATCAAAATATAAAGGAATATTTGACTTACTGCTCCAGCTTTCAGAATCCACAGCACAAAACAACTTACCATTTCACTAGAAAGAAGTGCCCCTCTTAATATTCAATGATGTCCTTCCCACTACTGTTAAAAATCAATTCTTGAAGACTATATAGCATAGTATCACAACTAAGATAGTGACACTATGTAAATATAAAATGAAAATTATATAAAACTAAACTATAATATCACAGTGTGTAGCAATATATTCTTTTATTTAGATGTATTTTCCCAGTTTTCTGTGCTTGCATGTATGTCTCTGTGTATTGTTATACACAATATTATCACCTATGATTTTTGCATAGACATTATCAGTAAAGATACTGATAGTTCCCATACCACAGTCTCACATGCTGAATACTAACTTGAATATCCTTACCCACTTCTCTCCTGTCCACCATGCCATTCATTAATGTTATCCATGCTAATCTAAATCTTAAGTGCTGTCATTTCCAAATGTTATGTAAATGAAATCATAGAGTATACACCCTGTTGAGTTTTTTTTCCTCTCACAGTACAATTTCCTACATAGTCACTAACTTGCTGTATGCTCCTTTAAGGGGCTAAGGAGAATTCCATGGAAAGACATCTGGATATGTCCAGATTTGGATTATGACAAATATAACTACTGTGGACATCTGTGGGCTATTATTTGGTATGTGTGAGCATATTTTTTTATTTGTTTCGGTTAAATTTTCAAGAATATCACTGTTGAGTAATTAAACATTAGCATATTTAGTTTTACAAGAGAATCTGATATTTTTATTAACAGCATATTTTTCTTTCATTTTTGTTGTTGTTGTTTGTGGGACAAACTCTACCTTGATTTCTACCCTTGATATATTTTTAATTGTAAGGCATAGTATTGTTAACTGTAGGCACTATGTTGTACAATAGATTCCTAGAACATCTTTACCATGCATAAGTAAGAACTATACCCATTGAAAAACAATTCCCTTCCCACCTTTTCCCCTACTATGAGCTCCTGGCAACTACATTCTACTCTGATTCTACAAGTTTTGCTATTTTTAGAAGCCTCTGATAGGTGCAATCATGAAATATTTTTCTTTGTGTCTAGCTAATTTAATTTGGATTGGTTTCCTGCAGGTTCCTCCATATCATCACATATGGTAGCATTTCTCTCTATTTTTAAAGCTGAATAATATTTCATTATATGCATAAACCACATTTTTTTTATAATTATATTTTTCACTGAGGCAATGTTGGGTACAATGCTGTATCAGTAGATAAAGAAGATGTGGTATAGATAAACAGGTATACACAATGAAATATTGCTATTTGCAACATAGATGAATTTGGAGTAAATTATGCTTAGTGAAATAAGTCAGAAGGAGAATAGCAAATATCAGATGACATTATTTGTGTGAAAAAGTGCAATGCAACAAACAAAAATGAACTGCATTTTTTAGTACACTATCTATCTTTGGGAAATTAGGTTTCTTCCATATCTTAGGTATTATGAGAAATGTTGCATAGCCATGGAGTGCAGATACATATATTCCTTCATGACCCTGTTTTCAATTCTTTTGAATAATCACCAATAAGTGGATTTATTGGGTGACATGATTCCCTCATTTTATAGCGTTTTGAGGAACCTACATACTTTGATCAGTGACTGCACTTTTTTTTTTAAAGATTTATTTATTCATACAGGACTGGGGTACAGGCCAGAGATGCGGAGGGTGAGAGGATTCACCAGAGACAGAGTGGGGAGCAGAACAGGCAGACTGACGAAGTACACTGCTGAGGGGAGCAGCGGGCGGGTCAGGAGAGGTCTGCCAGTGGATCTCCTCTGGGGCAGGCAGGATCGAACTCATGTGGAAGTGGCTTAAGCTTCTTAGTGCAGTGGTTTAACCCGCTGCACCACCAGGGAGGGCCTGTGACTGCACTTTCATACCCTGTCACAGGTAGTATACAATGGTTTACCTTTGCCAATACTTGACTGTCCATTCTTCTTCTTTAGTAATAAGCTTCTTAACAGGTGTGAAGTGATGTCTCATGACCCTAATGTGTATTTTCCTGTGGAGCATGGTGTGTCTGCTACCGTACCCACTGGGATCTAGTGTCACTCAGTTTGTTCTTTGTTGTGTCATTTTAAGAAGCAATTTTAATTAAGATTTATTTCACATACCATAAAATGTATTCATTTAAACCCTACAGTTTTTTTTTTTTAAGAATATTCTGAGTTGTACCATCTTTAGCAAATCTAATTTTAAAACATTTCAGTAGTTCAAAAATAGCACCTGTGGGCTATCAAGCTATCTCCAGCCACTAAAACATGAATTCGATCCCCAGTTAGGTTGCTGATCTACCAGGGCAGCAGACTTCTTCTGTCTCACCCATTGCTCCCCTCAGCAGTGTATTTCAGTCAATCTGACTGTGCTGTTCCCCACTTTCTCTGGTGAATCCTCTCCCCTGCTCCCACACACCTCTGGCCTATAGCTTAGTACTTATATGCAGAAATAAGAAATAATAAGTCTTTTTTTTTTTTTTTTAATCCCTGTGCACATGAGCAATCAGCACCCTCGTTCATTTTGGTCTTCCCTTCCCTTCAGTCTCAGGCAAGCGCTAAGCCCTGTTCTCTCTGGATTTGTCTATTTGGATAGGTCCCATAAATGGAACCACACAGGCTTTGCTGTCCTTTATGACTTTCTTTTTTTATTTAAAGTAATGTTATCAGGTTTCATTCATGTTGCAACAAACACCAATACTTTTTTAAATTAATAATATCCATAGTAGCAACACACCACATTTTATTTATTCACCAATGAATGTCCGTCTAGATTATTTCAACTCCCTGACTAGTATGTGCAATTCTGCTATAAATGCTCATGCAAATTTTTCTAGGGCATTATTTCATTTAGTGTGGGTATGTAGCCAGGAGTGGATTGGAACTTCTGGATCACATGGTAAATTTATGTTTACTGCTTTTTTTTAAACCATCATATGTTTAGCACGTAGAAAAAATGCAAAATTACTTTTTATATTTCTTGCACCGTGCTATATTCACACGAGTAATTTTGAAGTGTTCATTTTCCCATTTTGTTGCCAAAGCTTGTTATAATCTTGATTTTTCATTTTTTTTAAAGATTTATTTATTTGTGCATACAGAACTGGGGTATAGGCCAGAGGCTCAGGGGCGGTGAGAGGCTTCACCAGAGACAGAGTGGGGGGCAGAACAGGCAGATCGACGAAGTACACTGCTGAGGGCAGCAGTGGGCGGGTCAGGAGAGGTCTGCCACACCATGTGGTCACCTCCAGGGCAGGCGGGAATCGAACTCATGAGGAAGCGGTTTTAGATTCTCAGTGCTGTGCTTTAACCCGCTGCACCACCAGGGAGGGCCATAATCTTGATTTTTCATTTTAGCCATTCTTGTGGGAATGAAGTGATCTACATTATGGTTTCATTTGTACTTTCTTAATGACTATTGATGCTAAGCATCTTATGTGTTTATTGATCACTTCTTTGTCTTATTTGTAGAAATGCATCTTCAAATCTATTTATTTCCTAATGGGGTAGCCCTTTTATTGTTGAGTTATAAAAGTTATTTTTGTGTCATAGATTAAAGTCCTTAGTCAGTTCTGTGATTTGTAAATAGTTTTCCCTCACTGCCAATTGTCTTTTAGCTTCTCAATGTTTTCATTTGCTACACAAAATTTTAATTTTGATGAAACCATTTTAATCTATTTTCTTTTCACTTTGGCTTTTGATGTCATTTAAGAAATGATTTAACTCACCAACATGAAGACTTACTCCTGTTTATCTCTAGGAATTTTATAGGTTTTTTTTTTCTTTATCTTATGTCTCTGATATATTTTGAGTTACTTTTTTTTGTCTGATAGGAGATGGGGGTCCAAATTTATTCTTAGTATGCTCCTATCCTAAATGTTGTTATAGCAACATTTGCTGAAGAGATAATCTTTTCTCTTTCTAGTTCTCTTGGTGAACTGTCAAAAATGAACTTGTCATTTTGAACTTTTACTTCTTTTCTGTTGAATTGTATGTCTACCTATCCTAAAATCAATATCACAAGAAATTATTACAAATTTCTGTTGATTTTGAAATTTAAAGGTGTATGTCATCCATCTTTGTGATTTTTTTCAAGATTGTTTTGATTACACTTGTGTTTATTATGAATCTGGGGATTAGCCTATTTCTGCAAAAAAAACAGATTGAATTTTGATAGTGAATATGTTAAATCTATAAATCATTTTTAGAATTGCTTAAGTTAATACTGTTAAGTCTTTAACATATCAACTTGGACTGTCACTTAACATTTAGATCTTCTTTAATTTCTTTCAATATATCTTGTTACTATTGGCTTATTTTCATAGCATGAAACCAAATTAAATTAGGTTATAGATGACAAAGGACTGAAAGGAACTCTTACTCACACTTTACTCCTAGAAGTCTAGCTTATTTCCCAGACACCTTTGATGAACCTAGGATTCACCTTTGTGAACGCTAGGGTCATTTTTATAAAACTTTCCATCTAGTAGGGTAAGCCTTATGTTCTAATAATCTCATGTAAATACATCTGTAACATTAAGGAGGAGTTGTTGCCTCAAAGAAAAAAAAATCTGCTTATATTGTAATCTAGTTTTTTCAAAATTCTATTTAGTTGCTTAATCCTTGGGCAGTGCTGAAGTATTTGGATTGTCTAGTTTGAAGTTTATTTCCATAGTATGAAAACTCTCAAATTCAAATGTTTAAGACATTTTTTAAAACTCAATACCTAACTATATTATTTCTCACATCAGGTATAGTCACAAAGAACCTCAAAACCCATGTGGTTCCATGTATAGGAAATATCCAAAACAGGCAAATCCAGAGAGAATGGAGATTGCTACTATGGAATATTATTTATTATTTATTAATTAAAAAAATTATTGGTGCTTGTTGCCTGAGACTGAATGGAAGGGAGGAAAGGAATGGACACCAGAACTGTTTGCTCACATGCACAGAGCTTTCTAAAAAATATACTTATTTCTGCATACAAGAACTGGGGTGAAGGCCAGAGGGACAGGTGAGAAGATTCACCAGAGAAAGTGGGGAATAGGACAGGCAGATTGACTGAAGTACACTGCTGAAGGGAGCAGTGGGTGAGACAGTAAGTGAGACAGTGGGCTAGCTTGTGCTGCAGGGGCTGGAGTAGATTGAGAGCACTGTCTTTAATAAACCCTGTGCCACCAGGGAGCCCCAGAGGGTTTCTTTTTGAACTACTGAAATATTTTAGAGGTGATCAGCATTCCAGTTCCTTTTCATGCCCTTGCCAATAGTGTAACCTTAGATGAACCAGCTGTAGATACTTAATGACTGAAAGCATTTGTTGTATGTTTCACATTCCTCAGGGAGCTTGATGTAGTTTAAAAAGTATGCTTATTC
>NW_004567114.1:29751350-29769426 GCF_000260355.1 Condylura cristata | reverse complement strand
TGGGGAGGGAAGTACAGGGGTTTATGGTGATGGCACACGGGTGACTTGGTGATGGAAACCCGCGGGGATTACAATTGAGGTGGAAAAAAAAATGTACAAAATGATGTAAAAATAAACTGTTATTAAAAAAAAAGTATGCTTATTTATGTAAATCACACTTCAGGTATGCTGCTTTCATAAAAGGGTGGCAACTTAAAACATGCTAAAACAGAAGGGCTCTAAATCTCTCCTGCTACCTCCTTTATCTCATAATGTATGTAAATCCTCTTTTTACAGGCAGCCCCACCTTTCGCAGGTAGATTGAAGAGTGTTTTATTCATAATTTTCAAAGAGTATAAAAGTCCTCTCCACAATTGCTTAAAATATCTTAAAACTGTGTCTATGAACTCTTTATTTTCAAAGTGAAAAAAAATTTAGTGTGTCACAGGGAATATTTTAGGTTTATTATTCACTCCTGGAAATTCCCTCCTTACTCTTGTAGGTCCATAATTTAGTGTCATAGAATGAATAAGGCAATTACACTGATAACTTTTGCTAGTTGGTCACCACTTTGGAAATACATAATACCTTTATGATGTTAAAACAAATGAGTATGTCATGTTTCCTGTGACCTTTGTGCTGCTCAGACCTTGGACCTCTCTGTTTTCTGCCATTTGTGTGAAATAATTTATTACTGGTTCACACTGATGTGTTTATTTACCTATATTTTCATACAAATAATGGAATACCTTTCATTCTGCAATGTTATGCTCACTCTGACTAGTAAAGCTCTCATTTGTTTTAGATTTAGTGGTATGTATGAGTTTAGATTTTCATTGGTGGGGAATATTTTTTATACTACTGTGGACAAATTTATCATACATCTGGAATTGTTTAGGCTTTTCTATATTTAAAAATATGCTGAATTTCATTGACTTGGGTGTTTATTTTCCAGTTGGAATTACAAGTGTCTGAGAAATTAGTTTACAACAAAAATCTTTCATTTTTTAAAATTTTTGTGCCTAGAGGTATTCTGTGATTTCATTTCTCTTCTGGTGACATAATTTAAAGACACAATAGATAAGTTATACTCCAGTACTCTTTCTTTTTCTTAGAGAACTTTTATTTATTTTATATTAGCTGTCCAGAAAAGACTCATTTTCTGTATTCAGTTCTCTAAACCTTTAATAATCAGTACCCTGATACATTCTTTCGATAAAATAAGACCTAGGTTTTCTGTACTGTATTTTAGAGAATATGGGTCTTATATTTTTGTCCTGTAGCTTGTATCATTCAGTACCTGGATGTGGGAGTGACATGACGAGGAAATAGCTGCCTTTTGTAGTAAATGTGGTTACCTAAATCCTGCGTCTACTCCCTGTGCTGGAAAGTTGTCAGATTCTGTGAATTAGAAACCCTGAACTGCCTTTATTGCCCATTTCTGCCCATCCTAATTCCATCCATTTATTCTGATAAAGCTCAGGTATTATCAGTTTCATAAAACCTCCACACTCTGACCATAGCTACATTTCCATACACTGAATTCTCACACATCTTGATTTATTCATTTTTATGATACCCATCCTGATTTGCATAATGATACATTTATAAACATGTGGAATCTCCTTTATTAGCTAGTAAGTTTCTCTAACAATACAATCATCTTTCTTTTTAAAAAAATAGAAGATTTATTTCATTTACTTATGCATACAAGAACTGGAGTATAAGCTAGAGTTGAAGCTGAGAGAATTCACCAGAGACAGAATGGGTAGTAGAACAGGCAGATCTACTGAAATATACTACTGAGGGGAGAGCAGTGGGAGAGACAAGAAAAGTCTGCTGTGCCATGTGGATCTGCTTCCTGGCCCAGACTGAACTCAGGCCACAGTGCCTGGTGATAACTAATAGCTCTGAGACTGGGACTTAACCCCTGCATCAACAGGGAGGCCCCTACCACCACTTTTCTTATAGCATCAGATCCCTCAAAGATCTAGCACACTGTATTGCATAAATTGATCACCAACAATATCTTTGTTGAATAAATAAATGGATGATGAAATAATGTTGGTAGTTTTTTCTAATAAATTGATATTTGTAATCTTAGTAATAAAAAAACATCAAATTACATTTTTAGCAAGTATTTAAACACTTGTAAACACAGTACTCATTGTCCATTGTCTGTGTATGTCCCATTTAAAGAAATAGTTGGCTGGTTCTTAAAACTGTAAAGAATATTGCAGAATTTTACTAAATCCTGAAGTGTGACAGTAATTTTATACAATACATCTTGTGACATGACTTTCTAAAAATACTTTAATTGACCATCTCCATGATTTCTCACCAATGACTTCAGCTAAGAATCTTCTGTCTTCCCCATGGTTATTTACAATTAGGACTGGCAAACTACATAGTCCAGAGAGCTATATGGATGCCATTTTATCTATATGAAAAAAAAATGCCCATGGAATTCTGCCATGTACCTCCTCCTCTTTACACATGACTCTGTCTGCAACCACTTGGGAAGTGAAATTCCTTAAGTAGCAACTTTTCTCATGATAATGGATGTACCTTGCAGTTCTAATAAATGAGTCTCTAATTAGACAAAAATCAATTATAAGCAGCATTCAATAAAATAAAGCTCCCAGAAAACATCTTAGATTTGTCTTCAGGCTCTTAGCAACAACTATCCATTCATTTATCTGCTAAATATCTAAGAACTTACAAGTTTCAGGAAACTAAATAATATGGTAGAATTAAAATAATAGATGATGTTGCATCTGCTTTTAATGAATGTAAAGCTTAAGGAAGCCAAATATAAGTAAATAGGTGGTTCTAGGAAATTAGTGTTATTAGTAAAGTAGATAGGTCTACTATGGAAATACAGATGAGTGAACTCATTGAGGCATGAAAGTCAAGGGAAAGTATTCTGATTTTTCATTAGCTTAATTAGGAAACATTTATTAAAACAGATGCACTAGGACTATGCACTAGTGATACAAATATGAGCAATTCAGATTGACCCTTCCTCCATAATGTAAGTTTCAAGGAAGATTGGTAAGCATAAAAAAGCAATAAAAATTTTAGAAATTAATCAATTAGCTGATTTCTTTATATTGAAAAGTATAAGACATTGATGAAAGGAATTGAGGATTGCACGAGTAGAAAGATGTACCATGTTCATGAAATGGAAGAATTTTAAAATGTCTATATTATACAAAATGACGTGCAGATTTAATGCAACCACTATCAAAATCCCAATGTCCCTGTATAGCTGTTTCCTTTGACAGCTGAGTTCATATTAATATTTGACTTGATAATACAGTATGAAGAAAATAACAGTTTTTAACAAAGTGAATAGCAAATGGTACTTCCAGGGCCAAAATCAGTAAGTACAGATCTTGTTTTGCAGCTTAATAATTGTATCCTTTGGGCAAGTTACCTTGTCTTGGTTTTTCTTCTGTAAAATGGACATGAAAACAGATATAAAAACAAACCAAAAAAATCATAATAGTGTTTGAATTTTGTAAGTTCCTATTGCTTAGAGTAGAAACACCTGACTTCCCACCATTATGAACGTTATGAGGTCTACAGAATATATTTTAAATTATTACCTCAAGCATAGACCTCATAGCAATAAGAACCTAATTTTAGCTTCATGTAAAACCTTTAATTTAGGTATGCAAGTTATAATATATGTTAAATTCCTAGACTGAGTACCAATTTGCTCTTTTAGTCCAGAACTGTCAGAAATAAGAATTTTCTGAATGCAGTAACTGCTCTATTTGACTTTGGTTTATTATCGCTGAGAAGCTCATTCATGAGTCAATAAAAGGAATGGGTCATGAGTACTTTGATTTTCTATCAGTCAAAGAGATTCAACTGGCCAGAACATATGCCAGAACATTTATGACTCTTCATTGACTAGCTTCAGTGGCAATAGTTCCTTTCCCCACATTCTGATTCAAATGGTGTATTCATCTGATTTGAATGGAATCAAATTATCTAATTCCCATGACTTCTTACCACAGCCAGATTTCATTTTGAGTACTTAGCTACCTTTCCCAGTTACCTCTCAATTTATAGAAAATGTTTTTATAAATATTTTAAAAAATCACAGTGTTCTGGTTATTCTTAGAGATGTCTATAGTAGGCATAGCTAAAATACTTATTCAAGTGTTCAGAGAGAGTTGAAGAAATACCCATTAGCAACTGTAAGGGACCACATCAGACTGATGGCTAAATATTCTGATAATATTTATTTTTGGAAGCTACTATTTAAAGTTATTTTTATCACTTGAGGTAGAGGTTATGGTTCTGACATAATCTAGTTTTGTGTATATGTTCAAATGTTTATTTATGCAAAGTGAAAATTAAACATTTTCTACTATTGAACAGTAGAAAGTCAGCTAGATTGTGCATGTAAGTTGTGAGGAGAGGTACAGGATGAATCGAGTAGAGAGTGATTATGGATGTTCCATCTGGAAAATGAAAAAAAAAAAAAACTCTGAATTGTATTGAGAATCTTAGATCTACCCATCAAGGATATAATATTGTATATGACAATATGTGGCATCTTAATTATTTTAAGATGACAAGTTCAATGTATTTTAAGTGAAACCGAAGGATTCAGAGTTTGGGACTTTGCTTCTGCCATCTTATAATTTGCCAGGCCTGCTGTTGGTCCCTCGCCTTTTCCACTTTTTCTTCAGTCTCAGATATTCTGGATTCTTATCAGTGTTTGTGAGGTATCTTCATGGTCCTGGAAAGGTGCTTATTCACTGCTATTCACTCCTGTTTTGGCTAAATCTTCTGACGGTAGCTCCTACTTAGACCTCAAAACAAACATTCCTATTCACCTTCCCCTTTGGTAACCACTGACATTGTTGACCAGCGGTTGTCACAGTTCTCTCTGTTTAGATGAACTCCGATCCTGATTCATTCTGACCAAGAATGTTTCCTAGTGGTAAACTGTGTCAGTTGTTCCTATAAATATCCTTTCCTAAAGGCAGTATAACGGAAAAATATGAAATAACTAGTTTTTATGGCTGCAGTCACTATTGATGGTGTTCCTATCAAAACAACAGCTACTAGTCCTATTAGTACTATCAGCTAGATTCTTGTTTTTGTTTCTGGTGCTTGCAGGAAGTGACATAGTTTAAAAGCTCTGCACATGTTACAAAGTATACCATGTAAGAGCATGGACTCTATTCAAACTGCCTACATCTAAACCTTTACTTAGATACTTTAGTAAATTTGGTAAAGTTACATTCTCTCTATCTCCTTTGAAAATATAGAATGAGATACAATATATAAGTAGCTTAAATTCATGTCAAACAAAATGTGCTCAATTAATATAACAACTGACATTTTTCTGAACACTTATTCTGGACTAGATAATATTCTCTTCACCTTGCATATTTTAATTCTTCTATTCTTTACAATTATCCTATAAAGTAGGTAATGTTATTTGATTTTAGCACTGAAGAACCTTAGCTAGAGAGGCTAATTCATTAATCTCTGAAATTTAGTCTGTTTCCTGACTATTCACTGTGTCAGGTACCAACTGTTGACTAATGTTAACATGTGAGAGAGACTGCAGAGTCAGTCTTAGGAAGGTCAGTATTACTTAACCTATGAAGCTTCAAGCCCCTTAATAGTGGGAAAATAGGAACCACAAGTGCTGTGCAGAGAACAGGTTATGGGCTCCATAATATTTTCAGATAGATGCTTATATAACTAATGACTTCAGTTTATTTTAAATACAATGTAGGAGGTTTGAAACCTTTTATGAATACTGAAAGGCTATCCAATGCATTATTTAATATATCTTCTGATGAGCTTCATAGAGATTCTAACTTTTCCTAATTGCTGCTCTGGTTAAGCAATAAAGAACAAATTGATCTTTATGTAATGGCATGAATAGGAATTCAGTCATGCCTACATTACTGTCCTAAGTCTGGCTCTTAATCGTCCCCTTAATTGCCAAAGGAACCCAGAAAGTTTTTTCTTCAGGAATTGTAGCAGCCTAAATGGTCCAACTTCCCAATAGTTGCTGATGGCACAATGAGGTCATACAAATCCAGGAGATGCAGAAAGGTGCACATGTATTAGGGCACCTTTAATTTCTAGAAAATTTTGTTATGCATGAAAAAAAATACTTGAAACTGGAACATTTTTACTGATATAACACTTCAGGGTGACAAACTAGTGAGGTGTATAGTGTCTTAACTGCAGAACTTTCTCTTACTATGATTAGCTCATCTAGAAAACTTTTATTAAGGCTGACAGATTCATCATCTGTCTGTTGAATAATTTGTGTTTAATAATTTCTAAATTCAGATGAAATCTTTAAACACATTCAAATAGATGATTTCTGTGTGTAATTACTTCTTGACAATGTAGATAGGATTGGAATTTCAGGTTTCTGTGTCTCTTTCTCTTTTAGTCAAAGGAGGGACAGAGGTACATTGGATTTTTCTGGTACAAGTAAGAGAGACTTGTAAAAGAAAATGTAAGTGGAAAAATATAGGCAGTTTTCTTTCCAAAAGGTCAATGAAGAAACTGCAGTACCCCTGCTTGTATAAAACACCCTATCTCCTGCATATAATTAGTCCTTTTTATATATAGTAAAAGCAATACTGTATGTATGTATTTGTATGTAGTAAAATCAATTTTGTATGTAGTAAAAGGCACCGAATTAACCAGGGAACATAGACTCATTAGCATCCCAGAATAGTCTTTTACATCAGACTTTAAGAGCCAGGGGAATTATAAAGTTACCATATTTACACTTGTTTCTCCAGTTTGGACTTTGAGACTTTTTGGGAGAGAATCAAAAATTATGGTTTTAAGAAAATTACCCAATCTGGTAACTCAGCATTTCTTATCTGTAAAATAGGAATATCGGGCCCCACTCTGCCACTGTGTGAAGTATATAGCATCATATCTGTGGACATTAGCATAGTATCTGCTACACAGGAAGTCTGGTGTAAATGTTAGTCCCTTTGTTCTCCTCCCCTTACCTGTATTAGGAATGTTTCTGTGGGAAGTCAGACGGGATGCATTCATGCTGCATAGGCCTAGTGGTTCTGTTTATTTTTTATTAGTAGTAGTTCCTCTTTTTATTATTATTTGCTTCTTCAATTCATTGGTGTTCTCATTTATTTGTTAGCTTTGCTGGACTAGTGGTTAAATGTTTTGAATATTAACCTCTGGTAGAAACACAATTCAAACTAGCTTAGGCAGAGAAGTGTTTTGACTCATTTATGAGTGTAAGAGAGGAGTGGATCTGTTATCTGGCAGAGTTGATTCTATGAACTCAGGTAATCACATCTGACTTCCTTTCCCAACTATAGTTGTACTCCTTTCCCTCCTTATGGTGGTAAGGATGGCCATTGGATGCCCCAGGCCCCTATAATCACAGCACCCAGTGTATTTTAAAAATTATATTCCACATGTATGTCAATATTAAGGCAGAACTTTTGTTTGCCTAGTCTGACTTCCATACTAATTCCTATAGTGCTGTTTGTGGTTTACAACATTATTTTACAACTCTGAGAAATGAAATGAAGGGCACATTCTTAAATGCTGCTGACGATGCTGGGAAGATAAACTCAACTAAAAAAATGTAATTTGGACTAGATCTGGACCAGAGAAAAGACAGCAGCTTTATTTTTTTAATTTGTGATCAAATGAATTTTATACTTTTGGTGATAATATTGCCTCATGAATACAATAATACACATTGTGTTTTGATCATCTGTTACTTCAATAAAAAGTATTAGGTTAGACTCATAGGTTGCAGTAAATAGAATTTAGTAAGTTTCGGGACATGAAGATTAAGTGGAAGTTTGGGATTTAAGAGTGTAGTATATATTTAATTAGTGATTAAAGACCACATTGTTAACATTTCTTGTGAAAAACTGTAGCAGAGTATTACTTGATTCATACTTGTATTTTTAAAGATGCTGTGTTTGCCACGTGTTTTACTAGGAAAGAGAGAAATTGTGATTGGGTTGTGTGCTATATTGTGGCTTGGTTGCCCGCACCTGCTAGAGCAATATGCCTGCTCAGTCTGCATACACAATCAGGCGCCTGCAGACTGGGGCAGTGGGCCCCAAGGGAGACTAACCAGATGTCAGCACCTAGTTAGAGTGACTTGATGTCCTATCAGACTGTAATGAGAGGCAAATCATATTACCTCCAGTAAAGAGATGGCCAACAGATGAGTCAGCATTTTGTACACACTTTAGCCAATATAAAAGAAAAGAATAGATGTTTTGGATTATTAAAAATCTGTTTGGAGACTTTTATTCTGAGAAAAATTGAAAGTTTATGGGTGAGGAAGGATCACAAGGGTGAAGAAATAAATAATGCATATTGAGAAGAAAAAAATGGCTTTGTAGCAGGAAACCACCAGTTCCCAAATCATTGCCTTCATTTTTCATAGTATTCTAGGTATTATGTGAATAGAACATTTGAGCAGTAACACCAGTAAAGCCAATAATGCATAAATCTAGAAAATAATTTATCTTACATAATAGTCTCAATATTGGATAATATTGTACTTTATCTTGTTCAATAGTTAAGCTTCCTTTCCTAACTGGATCATAAGCTCTTTTGAGAATTAGAGACAATATGTTTCCATAGGTGTTTTGTGTACTCCGGAACACCCAGCAATGTATGATTTCCATACTTTTTGAAGAAAATTTCCACTGAATTATAGTAATCTTATTAAATGGTTACTGCTCTTGGTTAGTTGCAAAGTAATAATTTGGGTGCTAGAAACATCATCAATGTGAATACATGAATATGAAGATGAACTTAATAGTCATAATATGATTATAGTAAAGAATCTAAAAGGAAGCCAGAACACTAAAAAATTATTTCTCCTGGGTGAGAAACATCTGTCTAAACTTCTGGGACACTAAATAGGAATAAGTATCACAATACTAAATTAGCACTAATTTACCAGTACACCTGAGCTTATGTATACACATCTATTTGTTCATCCAAAGGTCACCTTTATGGCAAGTGAAAAAAGGTGTCGTGACAGATAATACATAAGTTATATTCACATAAACATAAACATCCATAAAAATAATGGAAGCAAGAACATTTATTGCTTAATTATTACAATGTTAAACCTTAATGAATTACTGGCAAGCCTCATATTGATTTAAACTACCATGTATATATTAGGAAAGAGCATAATATACTCAGGGTTACATATCTTAGTATTACAATAAAGAATCATTTTTCAGAGTTCAACAAAATGTAAAACATCAACAACATTCACCTTGGTATTAATGTGTATGTACCTTGAAGGCCCCCCTCCAAAAAAAAGGAAATTATATGAAGATGTAGAACATGTAAAAATATACAGTTTTACAGTTCTTCCCTAAAGTATATGGGAAATTGCAACTGGATTACAAGAATAAGGAATTTATTTATTATGATTCCATTGATTTGTGAGTTGTGGGTTTGAGCTTGTCTGATGCCCAAAGTGAGAAAAACAAAGGAAAAATAATTAATTGTGATGTACTGCAGTAGAGTTGTATAACTACTGGTGCAGTTCCATGGTTTACAGCATCCACATGATGGAAACCATAGCAACAGCAACAATCTCCTCTGCAACACTGAAATTGCCAAGCCTTGGTGCAAGAGCTCCATTCAAATCAATTCTTGTTTTTGAAATATTTTGAGAGATATATTTGATATGACCCATAGAGTAAAGGTTGACAATATCCCTCTTTTGGATTTATGTAGGTTGATTCCAGGTGCCAGTATTGTGGAACTCCTCAGAGGCAGGCTGTATTGTGTGCTCATTTCATATCTCCCCAAGCTCACCCCATCTGTCTGAATCCTTGGACAGCTTTTTGGACAGAGCAGCAAGGGTGGCAATTTTACTCACAGGTGAGATCCTCACCAGCAACAGCACTACAGCAAGCAATCTTCATTATTCTTTGAACTTCTGAATTTCTCTTGTTCCTCCAGTTGCCTATAATCAGAAGTTGAGTTGCAAGACATATGGGTTGTAAAAAGAGTGGAGACAACAGACAGTATTTTTACAAAGTGTTTCATTAGAGAAGGCTCTAAACTTTAAATTTACTACAAGTTGTCAATGAATAGTTTCATGATTTCTTAGCATGGGTTAACTGTTCTACTAAATCTGAAAATCTTAGGGTTTCCGTTGGGGAAAAAAATTGTTTACCTCCATGTTTAAAAAGCTCAATAAAAGATGGAAAGGTTATATCTTAAAAAACAGCATGGGTTTTATATTATACTTTTTTTTTTGTCATGAAAACCTAACTATTTACAATGTTCCCTGATCTCTTCCTCACACCCAACCCCCATCAATCACATATTTATTCCTCAGTATTTACTAGGTGCTATGACCCTCCTGTAGCTACCCTCAACATTATTTTCTCTTGTGCTATGTTTGCAGCTGTTGTAGTCTTTGTAAGTATATAAATTCTATACATGTTTCTTCCAATTCCATTAAAAACTCCTTTAGGGTGATAATCTCAAATGTTTCCTCTCTTTAGTCCTTATGCTGAACTAATAAAAGTCCCCAAATTGCAAACTTTGTTAGAATGTCTACCATTGTGTTTCCCAAATACCTGTTGTCAGTTTAATGTTGAGTTAAGAGTTGGAGAAATTTTTATAAGGACAGATTTTTGGGTCCTAACTTTAGATATTCCAACTTAGAAGGTTAGAAATATGTGTAGAGTTATGTAATTTTAAGTTATCTCAGCTTGTAGTCTATTTGAAATTATATTGGTAGAACAGATGTCCTGAAGATTCCTGTCCTGGATATCCCACATTCAAACTTAAATTCAAGTTATATATATTTAGCTATGTTAAACTATGTAGAAGATTGGGTAATGAGAGTTATTTTGAAAATCCAAAACCCTTCATCTCTTAAACTTTCTTCTCCTCTGAAATAGTTCAAAACAAGAGCATCTAGAGCAAAAATTACTGTGATCAATAGAGACTTGGGGGTTCAAAATATCCTTATTGGCAGTAATGATACCATTTCTAAATTTATGATTTATATTTGAAAAATTCCTGAATCAAGGTAATCAAATGGTTAAGTTTATTTTTTTATTTTATTTGATCAAAATTTGTTTATAGTTTAGCATCTTTATCTCTAAACTTATCAAAATTAATATTTTTACTGTCACAAGTACAATTTTCTAGAATATGTATACTATATCAATTTTTATCTGTAATTATTTCCCTTCTGCCTAAAACTTTAAACACTTTCACTGAGTTGGTCTGCTAATGACACATTCTCAGTTTTTGTTTGGTTGATTTGATTTTGGTTCTGAGAATATCTACATTCGCCTTTATTCTTTGAAGACATATTCACTGGGTAGAAACTAGTTTGTCAGCTACTTTCTATTAGCTTGAAGGTATTTTTTCTGTTGTCTTCTGGCTTCCAGTGATGGTAGAAAGAAATCAGTTGTCATTCTGTCATTCCTTTGTAGGCGGTTTATCTTTTGTCTAGCTGCTTTTAAGTTCTCTGTCTGGTTTTCTAACGTCTTATTCTAAAATGTATTTGCAGCTTCTGAACATGCATGTGTATATGTATGAATTGATGAATTCATCGGTTAGACATTTCTAGCAATTGTCTTTACAAATATTGCTTCTACATTCTTTGCCTCCTCACCTTCTGGGACTCCAACTAAATGTATTATAGATCTACCTGTTTTGTGCATATCACTGATTCTTTTTTTTTTTTTTTTTGAAGTAGCATTGGTTTGCATCCTTGTTAATGTTTTGAAAGTAGAGGATTTCTTCCCTCAGGTATAGTCACTCTGCCCTCATTTCTTTGTCCTAATTTTCTACTATTCTCTCATTGATATTCCTTTCCTGTTCTCCTTTTTGTCCATCTGTTTCTTCTCTTCTTATATTGTGACATTGCTCCATAGACTTGAAATATCTCCACCTTTTAAATTTCTGCTTCCCTCAAGTTTCTCAGTCATCACAACTCAGTTCTCCATCCACCCTGGAAAAAAATCTTTTCCTTGAACCCTCATCTTCAGTCAGACACTACTTACATCAGTATGCAGTTAATACCATATAAGCCCAGTCTATGATGGCCATTACATAGATACAACTTAATGTATTGGTATTTCATTGTAATCCATTGCCTCTTCAGACAGGCTGACTATATCCAAACGCATCATGACTGTAGGCCATATTGTATCAATTAATGTTTGGACAACTTCAATCTGACTTTCATTATACTAGCAGATAAGAAAACAGGTAGAGTTTGAAAATTCTGAATTCTCATGAGCAAAAAAATAAGACATTTTCCTTAGTATTTACTTTTAGAGCAACTACAACTTTGATGTAATTAATCCATGTATATAAGGTGATAATGATCACATCAAGGGAGTTTTATAATTCATAACTTAATTTTCTATAACTGAATATCCCCTCATCTATAACCCACCAGGGAGCCATAGCATTATTACATACACCAGCTTGTGCCCATCTCAGCACTTGAATAATTTGTTTCCCCATTAGGATTGCTTCACCTTGATCCATTTCCTTCCATTCTATTTTATCTTCTTGTTTACCTTTAATATTTCCTCAAGTATCAACTCCATTTTTTTTTTCTCTCAAGGCTATTTCTTTAGGCTGTTTCTTACTATGCAACATTCCATGAATGTGAAGAGAAGTTTTTGGTCAAATGCTTCCAACACTTTTTTTTTTTCATCTAACACAGTGTTACACTTACATCCTGTAACACCTAAAAAAGTTTTTAAGATTTATTTATTTATGCATACAAGAACTGGGGTACAGGCCAGAGATGCAGGTGGTTGAGAGTATTCACCAGAGACAGAATGGGGAGCCAAACAGGTAGATCTACTGAAATACACTGCTGAGGGGAGCAGCGGGTGGGCCCAGGACAGGTCTGCCACACCATGTGGGTCACCTCCCTGGCGGTGGATCAACTCATGCTACAGTGGCTTCGGACAGCTTCACTAGTGCTCTGCTTTAACCCATTGCACCACCAGGGAGGGCCCTAAAAAATATTCTTTTATAAGGAAATTGTAGCATTTTATATCAGCCATAGAGACAAGGAAATCTGAAAATCCTGAAAAAAAGCAATTTAAATGGGAAGTATAGCCCGTATAATTTAAGTATAGTTCCTGATCCATACACATGAAATGTGAGCCTCAAATAAATTTGCATGATCTTTTAATGGATAATTTAATTTTTTATTAGGAGAAACACACAGAATACATCTTTTTTTGACTTTTTTTTAAAGATTTATTTATTCATACAGAACTGGGGTACAAGTCAGAGATGCGGAGAGTGAGAGGATTCACCAGAGACAGAGTGGGAGCAGAACAGGCCAACTGACCAAGTACACTGCTGAGGGGAGCAGTGGGCGGGCCAGGAGGGGTCTGTTGCCCATTTGGATCTCCTCCGGGGCAGGCGAGGATCAAACTCATGAGGAAGTGGCTTCAGCTTTTTAGTGCTGTGCTTTAATCCTCTGCACCACCAGGGAGGGCCCACAGAATGTATCTTGACAGAAAATATGATTCTTTTTTGCTTGGGTAATGTTTCACAAACTTTCCCCCAAAGTTTGAATAGTTATTTTGACTTTTTAATCTTATTTTTTCCTTTCCATAGATGCTAATTATCAACATAATATGTACAATGTGTGCATATATAATTACGAGAAAAATGCTGATCTCTTCCCTTTCCCTGAAAGCATAAATTTATCCTGAAGCATTCACGTGCTAGCATAGATTATAGAGCTCTTCTTTCTTTTCTCTAACCTCCTTTTAAAAAAATTTATTATTATATAATAGTTTATTTTTACATCATTTTGTGCATTTTTTTATCTCAGTTGTAAAACATGTGGGCTGCCATCACCTAATCATCCTGTGCCATCACCATAGTCCACTGCATTTCCCTCCTCCCTGCTGTTTTTGATCCCATTCCCCACTCCACCCCCATAAAATGTCTCTGGTATATGGCTGTTCATTATTAATATTTTCCTTGTCTGGTCCGTTATACTCTTGCTATGAGTAAAACCATCCGGTATTTTTCATTTTCTTCCTGGCTTATTTCACTAAGCATGATCTTCTCCAGCTCCATCCATGTTGCTGTAAAAAGCATGTGTTTCTTTTTTTTTTAGTTGCCGAGTAATATTAAATTGTGAATATGTACCACATCTTTTTAATCCAGTCATCCACTTTTGGGCATTTGGGCTGTTTCCATGTCTGTCCAATTATAAATAAGACAGACATAAACACGGGGGTACAGGTATATTTGAATCAGTGTTTTTGTGTCTTTTGGGTTGATATTTAGGAGTGGGATTGCTGGTTCATAGGGAAGCTCCATGTTAAACAGTGGAAGGAATCTCTAAATAGTTTTCCGTAATGATTGTACTAGTTTGCATTCCCACCAGCAGTGCAGAAGAGTTCCTTTTTCTCCACATCCTCGCCAACAATTGTTGTTGTTAGTTGTTTTAAGATGTGCCATTCATACTGGGGTGAGGTGGTATCTCATTGTGGTTTTAATTTGCATCTCCCTTATTACGAGTGATGTTGAACATTTTTTCATATGCCTGTTGGCCATCTGCATTTCCTCTTTGGAGAAGTGTCTTTTTAGCTCTCCTGCCCATTTTTTGATGGGGTTATTTATTTTTTTGAGTTTCATCAGTTCTTTGTATATCTTTGTGATCAATCCTTTATCACGTTTTGTGTGAGAAAATTTTTACCCAGTTAGTGGACTGTCTGTTTGTTTTTTGTAATGTCTCTTTTGCTGTACAGAAGCTCTTTAACTTGATGTAGTCCCATCTATTTATCCTTGCCTTCAGTATTGTTGCATTGGGTGCTCTATCTTTAAAGATGTCACTGAAGTATATGTTGTGTAGTGGCTGGCCCATCTTTGCTTCCAGGTATTTTATAATTTCCGTTCTTATGTCTAGATCTTTAATCCACTTGGAGTTGACTTTTCTGTATGGTGTGAGATAGTAAGGTAGTAATCTAGTTTCATTTTCGTTGCATGTAGCTTCCCAGTTTTCCCAGCACCATTTGCTGAACAAACTTTCTTTGTTCCATTGTATCTTCTTTGCTCCTTTGTCAAAGATTAGGGTTTATATCTGGGTTTTCTATTCGAATCCACTGGTCTGTATGTCTGTTCTTGTTCCAGTGCCATGCAGTTTTGATTATTGTGGCTTTGTAGTATAGCTTGAAATTTGGGATTGTAATTTCTCCATTCTCTTTCTTCTTAGTCATGAGAGTTTTGGCTATTTGAGGTCTTTTGTTGCTCCATATGAATCTCATTAATATTTTTTCTATTTATTTGAAGAATGTCATTGAGACTTTTATTGGGATGGCTAGTGGCTTGTCTATCTTGTGTATCTTTTTGAAGAACCAACTTTTGGTTTCATGGATTTTTTGGTCTGTTTTCCTAATTTCCATTTAATTTATTTCTGATTTGACTTTTATTATTTCCTGTCTTCTACTTGCTTTTGGGTTATTTTGTTGTTCTTTTTCCAGTTCCTTCAGATGGGACATTAGGTTGTTTCTTTGAGTTATTTCTTGTTTCTTTATTGAGCTTGTATTGCTATATATTTTCCTCTTATAACTGCTTTTAATGTGTCCCATAAATTTCGGAGACTTGTGTCATCATTGTCGTTCTTCAGGTATTTTTTAATTTCTTCTTTGAGCTCCTCATTGATTCAGTGGTCCTCCGGAAGTGTGGGTTTCAGTCTCCACGTGGTAGGTGGGTTTCTTGCCTTCTTCATATGATTTATTTCTAGTTTGATCCCTTCATTGTCAGAGAAAATAGTTGGTATGATTTCGATTTTAGTGTGTCTATTGATATTTATCTTGTGACCCAGTGTGTGGTCAATCCTAGAGAATGATCCATGTGGGTTTGAGAAAAATGTCTACTCAGATTTTTGGGGTACAGTATTCTATAGATGTCTGTTAGACCCATGTTTTCCAGGTGCTTGTTCAGAGCTTTAGTGTCTCTGCTTATTTTTTGTCTTGTTGATCTGTCCATTGTGGAGAGTGGCATGTTGACGTCTCCTACTACATGTGTATTCTCTCTGATACATGTTTTCATAGATGACAATAGTTTCCTGATATATTTTGGTGCTCCTTCATTTGGTGCATATATGTTGATGATTGTTATGTCTTTTTGTATTGCCCCCTTAATCATAATGTATTGGCCTTCTGTGTCTCTTTTAACCTTTTTAAGTTTGAAGTCTATTTTGTCTGATATAAGTATAGCTGTTCTTACCTTCTTTTTTGGTCCACTTGCTTGTAGGATTGTGTCCATCCTTTTATTTTCAACCTGTTTTTATCTCTTGTAATTAGGTGTGTTTCCTGCAGACAGCAGAATGTTGGATTCTGTTTTTTAATCCATCCTGCAACTCTGTGTCTTTTTATTGATGAATTTAAGCCATTTTCATTTAGAGATAATATTGATACACTGGCACCAATATTTGCCATTTTGGTCCTTTTGTATTTTTATTCCTTATTTTGAACTGTTCTTGTTCATTCTTCTATTGAATTTGTTTTGAGGGCTTCTTGTAGTATTTTTTGGAGTGGGGGTTTAGTCATAACAAAATTGTGGAGTTAATGTTTGTCTGAAAACATCCTTATTCTTTCTTCATAGAGGAAGGAGAGCTTCACAAGATAGAGTATTCTTGGTTGGCATTTAATGCTTTGTAGTTTGTTGTGTATGTCCCTCCACTCTCTTCTTGCCTGTAGTGTTTCTTCAGAGAAGTCTGATATCAGCCTGACCAGTTTCCCATTATAGGTTATTTGTTTCTTCCTTCTTGTCACTCTCATTATGTTTTCCTTGTCTTGTATTCTTGGTAGTTTTACTATGATGTGTCTTGCTGTATTTCTCCTGTCATCATGGTAGTTTTGTGATCTTCTTGCATCTTGGATGTCTACTTTCATCTCCTTCTTCATATCAGGGAAATATAGAGCTCTTCTTAATGACTTTGTAGATGAAAAGAAGTAGATGCTATTGGAACACCATCTTTTTTTTTAAGCCTTCCAGAAACATAACATTACAAGAACATTATTACTTGCTTGAACAATGATGTATTCAAAACTTTTAGGTAACCTCCTTTGCATTTAACTTAATTCCTAATCTTGACTCATTGCAGTGGTGCTGCCTACTGTGAAGAATCCTACAGTACTATACTGCTTTCACTCCTGATATTCATAATTTACACAAATCCCTAGATAACTTTAGTAGCCTAACAAAATTTCAAAACAAGTAATTATGAACTAATTTCTATCAAACACCTCTTAAGAATTTAAATTGTATATAAATAATAGTTTCATTTTTCTTCCAAACACATTAGCTATAGCTATAAAATATTAGTAAAAGGGTGCCACAACTAGTTCTCTTATGATTTTATTACATATTATAATTGTAGCATTTGCAAGTATTAAATTATTTTTATTCATTTTCTTTTTAGGTTATTTATTAAATAAGAAATATGCAGACATATTACAAAATTGCAATAATACAAAATAGTGGACAGTGAAAGTTACTTTTAGTGACACATTTATAAAGCATTTGTGATATTTTGATAGGCAATTACAACAAGTGATAAAACAATTAGAAAATGATTATAAAGGAATAGTAAAATGAGAGATTCTGTGTTGAATGTTCTATTCATTTTGGAATCCTCAATATGTGTTCTCTCAGAGTAATACCTATGACAGGATTCTCAATTCAAACTTAGAATTCTGTCATGGTTTCTTTGGTTCATGTCATGGACACAGATAGTCACATACCTGTTTTTCCCTTTTGCTTTGGAAATTTGTCCTGGTGGGCCCTTTATTATAGTATATACCTGAATATTTATCTTTGGGTCACAGGTGGAGAAGTCTCTTTATTTCTTGTAGACCTTCTTAGGTCAGTACCATGCCTCTCTTCTAATCCTAGAGAGATCTCACAGGGTACCTCAGAAATATTCAAAGCTGAAATTTCACTATCCACATCTCTGTGTGAGAACAGTGAGTAGGTGCAGGACTACTATTAATGAAATCTGTGGTTTAATTTTAACTGGGTTTTGGAATATTTTTTTTTT
>NW_004567114.1:29682521-29751155 GCF_000260355.1 Condylura cristata | reverse complement strand
GCAGGCGGGAATCGAACTCATGTGGAAGTGGCTTCAGATTCTCAGTGCTGTGCTTTAACCCGCTGCGCCACCAGGGAGGGCCTGGAATATTTTTATAAACAGATGAACCCAACTTTAAATTGTAAGTAAATCCATAGGTCCTATTATTTTATTGATCAGTTTGATGGACAATTTTCTCCATAGAGTATAGGCTTTCAACTCCAATGAGGTAATTATTCTCCTTGGATACTTGAGGATACAATGTTGATAACAAATTAACAAAATGCCTCCATGTTGGACATTCAGTTTGTGTATTAACTCCATTTAAAGTGTTGAATTCAAAAACAGTGCTTAAGACAATGGCCTTAGAACAAGATATTGATGTAGGGAGTGAAAAGAAATGATATTTTCAATTAATCTACTTTTCAGTACCTACTAGTACTAGACTACCTTTCAGTACCTACTAGTACTAGTACCTACTTGTACTAGACTAGTACAAGATGTCTAGAGATTACTATTATATGCTATAAAATCAAGTAAATAAAGATCATTGATATGATGGGGAGGAAATTATCCTACTCATTAGCAGTTCATGTTGTAATAACATGTTTCTGTTTGTCAAGATCTAGAAACTAAACCAAAATTAGAAACTAAACCAAAATTAGAAAGCTGACAAGCCTATGTTAAACATGTACCATGAGCCTGTATAACTGAAGGGCTGTATAAATTTTTCAGAACTTCCCTGTCACTTCTTGTCATACCTTGGACTTTGGGGAAGTTTAAGCTTACCTCAGTGCTTTACTCAGTTCTGACGTGGGGACTTCAGTAAACAACCAGGAGGCATGCTCAAAGTAAATGCCTGTAGGACAGAATGCAGGCAACACATTGCATGGGATATAAATTGTGGATGTATATGGAACTTTGTGTGCTGAAATATTTTTAGTGGCAGGTGATTTAGATATGGAAGTTCTTGTGAGAGGTGCAGTGACTATCATTATGGGTCTTTTGGCACATGAACTTTTTGGAAAGTAATTGAAACAGTCACTGAAGCACTAGTACAGAGTAACTTAGCATAAAGTCAGTTCATGCCAATTCTACTGAATATAGAATAAGTGAATTTTTAAAAGATTATCCTGAGGCCCTCCCGGGTGGCGCAGTGGGTTAAAGCACAGCACTGAGAATCTAAAGCAAAGCGCTTGATGAATCTAAAGCTGCATGAGTTCGATTCCCGCCTGCCCCGGAGGTGACCACATGGCGTGGCAGACCTCTCCTGACCTGCCCGCTGCTCCCCTCAGCAGTGTGCTTCGTAGATCTGCCTGTTCTGCTCCCCACTCTGTCTCTGGTGAAGCCTCTCGCTGCCCTTGAGCCTCTGGCCTCCCTCAAAAGTGTGCTTCGTAGATCTGCCTGTTCTTCTCCCCACTCTGTCTCTGGTGAAGCCTCTTGCCGCCCTTGAGCCTCTGGCCTGTACCCCAGTTCTGTATGCACAAATAAATAAATCTTTAAAAAAAAAAAAAAAAAGATTATCCTGAAAGATAAACTGATTTTGTTGTCAGACAAATTGGACCACTGCTTTGTTTGTTACCATTCTTGAAGAAGGGACTGCTCCTAATAAGCAAGACTTTAAGTGGATTATACAAGTAGGAGAGTCAAAAGTGTAATGAGTAATGCAAAAAATAAATAAATAAATAAAAATTCAAGTCACATGTGTAGAATAAACAAGATGAGAGGTATAACAAACAGAAGAGAAACATTTGAATGGTCCCCTTTTCCATCTTTCCTTAGAGACCTGACAATTTATATGTAATGCTCTTCAAAGACTAACGGTCTTATAAAACAGTGGCATCTTATCATCTTACTTCCAGTCAATTGTTTCAAAATGTTTATCCTTGAGTCTGAAGTTATCTCTTATAGTCAGTTACCTGCATGCAAACAACAGATTAGATGAAGAATGAAGGTTTCTCCCAATAGATAGGAACCCCCTTCTATCTGAAAATAGAACATTCCTATTTGGTGTTATTGTTTAGATCTAGATGTAATATTACCATTAATTTATGTGGGAAAAAATGAGCATCCCCAGTAACAAGATTCTTTACTATAAAATGCTCAATAGCATATAGTACCAAATATTTATCTTTGGGCCACAGTTGGAAAAGTCTCTTACTGCTTGTAGGCCTTCTTAGGTCAGTACCATGCCTCTCTTCTAATCCTAGAGAGAGATGTATAGTTTTACATTATAGATTCTGCCGCTTGTTTTTAAAGGGAGGTGATATAAGAAATAAGTGGAAATAATTATAAAACAAAGAGCTTTTAAAAAAATGTTCAAACTGGGTAACTCTACTCTTGAGAATGCTAAAACCAGTATTTTTCTAGTTTCTGTAAATAATCAGGGAAGATTCTGAATCCCTCTCAATGCTTGACAGAAGACAAAAAAAAAAAAAAAGCTATTGTAAATAGGAGAGTCCCTTATAACCTGACCTTGATGTATTTGTTGAAATCTGTACCTTATCCAAAACACACACACACACACACACACACACACAAATTGAGCTTTTAAAATAATTTGCCTTGGGCTCTCCCTGGTGGCGTAGCTGGTAAGCACAGCACTAAGAAGCTAAAGCCACCTCAGCATGAGTTCGATCCCTGCTCTGGTGGTGATCCACACGGCACTACAGACCTCTCCTTACCCTCTCACTGCTCCCTCAGCAGTGTACTTCTTTGATCTGTCTGGTCTGCTCTTCACTGTTTCTGGTGAATCCTCTCATCACCCTGACCTCTGGCCTGTACCCCAGTTCTGTATGATAAATAAATAAATCTTTAAACAAAATAATTTGTCTTTAAGAATTCTAAATTTTAAACATTTGTGACAAACTAATCATAGAGTCAATATATATTTTCTACAGCAAAATAGTTGTAAATCTAACTTGGACTTCTGTGGATACAGAGAGGCAGTTAAATAGTACTAGAATAAGGGTAATGAGGAAAAAGTAATTTTTTTTTACACATTTAATATTCAGGAATCCATTAATGTAGTGAACAGAGAATTGTGGTTGATTTTGAATTCCCATCTTGCATATTTATTGTAATTGTACTTGCATGTGTGTACATACGTATATCCAGAAATTTGCTTATAGATTCTATACTGATTTAGGCTTACTTTAACTAAAAACACTTGTTATCTTTATGTAGTCCTAAGTTAAAATTCTATCCTTTAAGTAAAATCTTAGCTGTTATAGATGCAAATAAAATATTATTGAAAATCCTATTACTCAGAATTGATAGACCAAGTAAACCTGCCCTCTGGCAAAATAAGACCCACGCATAAGGGAAGAAATGACAGTTAATGCTTTAGTAGTTGAGTGCAAAGACTTATACATATGCATGACCCAATAGAAACCTTGAAGTATAGAAGAAGCCATGATTCCTTCAGGAGTGGCACCATGTGCAAAGCATGTGCTAAACACAGTCTGTGTGCTTGCAACGTGAGGGTTATGCTTACTGGAGATGTAACCCTGTGTGTTCCAGTCTCTTTTATATGTCTATGTACTTGAGTAAATGCCAGAACATGGAATAGTAGAATATAAATAAATATAAAAGTTTATAGTATAAAAATCTTTCATCTATATAAAAAGAACATTTTGCTATAAAATTAATTCAAACCATGGCAATGAACAAAAATACATATTAACATTTGACTCTTTTTGTGTCAGAGCATGTACATTAGGGTGCCTGCTGAAGCCTCATATTGCTTGGGTCTCTCACTCTTGCCTGAATTTTCTGTCTTGCCTTATATCCAGCCTTTTTTATAAAGAAAAACAAACAAATGCTGGTGTTTTCTTCCAGAAGACCAGTCCTCTTATCCAGGCAATGTCTAGAGTAACAACTACACATGGCCTAAAAAAAAGATGCTAAAACCTCTGCATATCGCAGTGTGTTTCTTTGGGAAAAACTGAGATTGTGACCTTGGGCAGTGACCTCTCCCAGAAGGCACTCAGGCCAGAGAGTCTCTGCTACTTAAAATGGAGTCCTTGCTTCTTTTACTGGGGTCTAATAGCCTGAGGCAGCACTGCAAGTGCCATACATTTACTTCTCATAAACCTAAGCAAGAATGACAGGTTTAATTTTATTATCCTTACTCTAGCAAAATACCCACTGTCATCTCTAAGGACAGCACGTTCAAGTCTTTTGAATGAAGAATGCATTTCCTTGGCCATAATGTCCCTATGGCTTTTAAATAAAATGGAAATACTAACTTTGCTTTTAGGGGAAAAAAATCACTATGTTGCATTTCTAAAAATAGTTGTTCAATAAGAGCTTTCTGTAATGTGAGGTGTTCTAGCTAGTGTGTGTGGATAGTGACAATGGAGTCTCCTGATGGAGGTAGTCAGCAAACTGGCATGAACTCTGGTCATGGGTGAAATAAAGTTAAGGGTAGCAGTATTGAAAGTCTGACTGTCTTTTGGACCAGACTCAAATGCTGTCAGGGGCCAGCTGGGCAAAAGCCTTTGGTAGAGCAGGGGACTTAATTTAACAACTCTGACACCACAAGCACAAAGCACATACCTCTGGGGACTATCCTGGAGGAGCCACGCTTTGGCTTTAATGTCTACAGTCTACAGCTGAGGAAATGGTGTTGTTTCCTCCAGAAACAACGGCTATAAAGTAGCAAGAGATAAGTGTTCACAAAGCTGAAGTGATTTTTTGTGCTACTGAGGCAAGCCAGAAAGGTCTTGGCAAATGTTTTCCCCCAAGCAAAGGATCACCATGTTGATTAATAACTGAAGTCTGAGCAGTGGCTCTGCAATTCATTAAACGGACCCTGACATGTTCTCTTATATGTGATTCTAATTACATGTTTCTCAGCATATTACACCAGGAAAGCACATTCTCTGACCATTTGCAAAGAACAGGGACTAATTATATAAACTTGGGAGAATCTCTTTTCCAAATCGAGCCTGTTGTTCTTATCAGTAAAATAGGAATGATATTTTTGCTACTTCCATAGAAGGTTTAGATGTGAAAATACAGTTTCTAAAAATATAATTGAATATTGAAATGTTGTGTACTTGTAACAGTGAAACTATAACACTTCCTTACAATTAACTAAAGCTTTGTGAGGTTATTTTGTATATATGTTCTTCTATAGGATAATATTTGAGGGGTAAGTAGTTCTAACTGGAGATTGCAGTGTTTCTGCCAGTTTCTTAAACATGGAGTGTCTTTCCCACCATGGGGTTACTATGTCTCTTACACATTTTGTCATTCCTTTCTGATGAATTCGAACCACTCTTTATAATTTTTCTTCAGGTCTTTAAAAATGATGTGCCAGAAAAAAAAAATGATGTGCCAGATAATCTCCCTATTTTTCTGTTTTAGCATGTCATCCCAGATTTATAGAATCTTATTACTATTATAAACAAAAATTAAGTTGCCTTCCCCACTTAGTTTCTTTTTTTATATGTAAGAAATCATTTATACTCCTCAAATTTATATAGTGTTGTATATCAATGACTTACCAATGAAAAAGTTATCCATTTCAATAGAAGGAGCCTTATTAGAGACTCAGAGAACTTTCATTAAAACATTGTCTTGATAAAAAATCTTCAACTGCCAAAATAGAGGAGAAAGATTTACAACAAAAATAATATCACCTATTTATACTTAGTGTTGCATAAATTGTAAGTCCTAAACTGAAATAATATCAGGGATAAAGGAATACAATAGATTGATGAGCTATTTGCTGCAATAGAATAAATGAAACATTTTTTTTTTATGCTAGAAATCAAGTCAGGAAAATGAGTGAATTTTCACATCACTGGATGAATATGTTCATAATGTGCCCAGGTGACTCTTTTGGAAGGAAAATGGGCCCATTTGACTTAATCAAAACATTTGAAAATAATCTTTTTCATCCTCTGAAACTTAAAGGCTGATATGACTCAGTTGGAGAAAGTTTTTTTTCCTTGAGATTATAAGAAGAAAATACTTCTACATGATGACTTTGGATTGTTTTAAATACTTTGAATTTTTTTCCAATACTTTGATGTGCAGTAACAGAAAATATGGCTTTGCTGATACCTTTCAGGAAAAAAAAATGATGTGCCAGAGAGTTTCTCAGAAGAAACTGCTTCATCAGCATCAAAAGTTACCTGGTAATAAGTCTCCTTTTGTAGCAGCTGCTGATCATAAGTGTCTGTGATTACAGTTTCACTCATTCACTCAACAAATACATATTGAGTGACACTTAGTAAATGTCAGAGCTAGTCATGTATCTTTGAACAATCCTGCTTCTTAGAACAGTCCAGAGTAAAAAGCAGGGAGTTCATGGATATTTAAGCTATCTGATCAAAGACATGTGTTATGAAGAAAAATATGGCTTTGTTTTGGGCAGTGTGCTTTCATATTAGATGTTCGGGAAAGATCCTCTAATTAGCTATCATTTGAGCTGAGTCCTGGAAGAAACAATGAAAGTAACAAGCCACATCAGAGGACAGTGCTCCAGTGAACAGGCAGAAGGAAAACTGTTCCATTGGTCAAGGTCTGAAAACAGGCATGTGCTGTCCACAGTTTAATAAAATAAGGAGGTCATTGTAGATAGAGTAGATAGAAAGGAGCCTCTTATACCTAGTAACATAGTCCCTTGACAGTAAAAATAAAATATCTTAATGTAATATCGGAGACACCATCATATTTTAAACATAGGGAGTGACACCATTCAGTCCACATTTTGAAATTAATAATTAAGAGGGCAAGTGACATGTATGCTTTTGAGGGCTAGGAGTGTGAGCAGAGACCAGTTAGGAGACTATTGTAATCAGGCAGCTAAGAAGTATTGATGACATGGATTAGACTGGAAACAGATGGAGACTGTAAAATACAGTTTCCTAGATGCTAATAGATCAGATGTGTGGAGAAAATAGGTATCAAAGGTAATGTCAAAGCTTTCTCCTAAGCAATCAGATGAAAAGAGTTGCCATTTACTGTGAAGAGGAATGGACTAATTAATAGTTGAGTTTCAGAAATATCAAGTTTAAGATGCCTTTCCACTTGTAAAATTTGAGTAGACACTGAGCATAAAGATTCAGAGTACTAAATCTATTTTAGGAGTTAGTATCCAAAGACAAATAACCTGGAACTTGGTAATACCACCTGGGGGTTGAGTGTAGAAACACAAAGGAGATGTATTTGGACTAAGTCCCAAGACATTGCAATATTTAGAAGTGGGGGACGTGAGATGATTCAGCAAGGGAGACTATATGTAAATTGTTAAAAGAAAACTAAGAGAATTATAGACGAGTAGAAAGCACAGTTTAAAGAAAATGAGTTAACTGCTAACTATAATTGAATGGTTATGTAAGATGAAATCTGAGAAATCATCATTGGGTTTTGCAATGGCAGCCCATGGGTGACTCGGATTGGAATACTTTTAGAAAAGAGAAACCGATAAAGCAAGACAGAATGAGGTTCATTTGCTCACCAAGAACTTGAAATCAGAGTAGAAAAAACAGTGAAATCTGAGCCTGGTTTTTGAGACACTGGATATTAAGCAATGCAGACAATGATCCCCGAGACACTGGGACTAAATGGGTGAGCCCCATAAGTTGTCCAATTTTCCTGTTCTGAGAGACGCCCGATTCAGCAACCTGGATGTCTGTTTCTTACCAGAGAACTAAAATTGAAAGGGAAGTGAGAATCCAGGAAACTAAAATTGCAGTTCACAGGAAAGAAGAATAGAGATGAGAGGGTAGCAGAGAGAACAAACTTTAATCATCTGCAGAAAGTCAATTGCAGTTTTCAACCAAGTCTTGATTAGAATATGCACACGTGAGGAGACTTTCTGAGACTGGAGAAAGAACCAAATTCAAGGATTCAAACCAAATAATCCAAAAGCAAAACCAATAATCTAAAGTATTAGAAAGAAGTCCATGTGGTACCCATGTATGGTTAGGAACATCAATGGCATTTTAACTATCAAACAGCATTCTTCACAGGCTATTGGGTAGAGTGTCAGGAATATCTGGCCTCTTCCTTCCAGGGTAATAATTTAGCTGTAGACATAAAGTCTTAAATGAGATTCTGGAAAGATCAAAGTGTTCCCAGTAACATAACTGCACTTCAGAACAAAAGTCTAAGAAGATTCAAATGGACACAAAAATTGGTGTACCCAATAAGGTAAAAAAAAAAAAAATCACACTAAATACCCAATCACAAATTGTTAAACATGAGCAAAAGGCATTTTAGAGTCTATAATGAGGAAAACATTAAATATCAGAACAGATCCAAACTGATTTAATTGCTGGGATAATCAGATGAAACTAAAAGCGGTTATTTATAGGTGATTACCAGAGTTCAGGCATGGAAGATATAAAGAATGTGTAAATCAACCATTTTCAGATGGTAACTACAGTGTATCCAATGAAAAATGCCTGGGCTGACTGCCCAAATATTAAGCAGCATAGATGTACACTCAATTCATTAGAAGAAAGAATTTTTTTTTTTTTGCAAAGGAGAAAAAAAGCAATATTCAAATGAAAATAAGAGTTGGTAAACAACTTCCAGTATACACAGAAAAAATATAAGAATTTAAGAAACTTGATGATTGAAAATGGTTTTAACTATAATAAAACAAATCTACTTTTTTTTTTTTAAGATTTATTTATTTTTGCATACAGGCCAGCAGTGCAGGGGTGGTGAGAGGATTCACCAGAGACAGAGTAGGGAGCAGAACAGGCAGATTGATGAAGTACACTGCAGAGGGGAGCAGCGGGCGGGTCAGAAGAGGTCTGCAGCGCCATGTGGGTCACCTCCAGGGTAGGGATCAAACTCATGATGAAGTGACTTTAGCTTCTTAGTGCTGTGCTTTAACCCACTGCACCACCAGGGAGGGCCCAAGCGTATCCACCTTTTAAAACCATTTACTAAATCAAAGGGCATATTCTATATGTTCTGCATATGACAAAGGCAACATTTTAATTAAAATTAGTTGAAATACACTTCTGTTCCTTTCAGAATCCCCTGTTAATTTGCACCATAAAGTGCAAACATTAGATGGAACAGTAAGACTCTTATTTAGACTCATTAAAGACATGTCTTTCTATATACAATGATTTTCAAAATGAATATTTTTCCATAACAACACAAAGAGATGTATAGATATGCATTAAATAATCCTGTCATTGGTAGAAATCCAACAAATATCAATGGTTGTGCAAATCTGATCTGTATTAGTACAAAAATGTGATATGTTCTGATAAAATGAGTAAACAAATAATTATAATTTATAGGCCTCTATTTTCAATGTTTGAAATGCCTGGAAAAAAAAATCACATAGGGTTTAGAATGTTCATAGCTATGTTACTAAACATATACAAATTATTGTGTTGAATATCTTGGTACCTAATATCTCTAACTTCTCTATTTTGATAAGATTCTGATATGAGATATATTTTAAAAAGACATAATTTAATCCTGCTCAATTTCAGGAAAAGTGCATTCCATTAGTACAAATGATACATACATTTTAAATGAACAACAAAAAGAACCTTTTGGTATGTATCCAAATAGTTAGGTTGTAACCAAAACATAGAAATTGCAATTATGTTACATTTGTAACATGGTAAGTGATTTGTAATACTCCAATACAATTTTCATTAGACTTACCAAACAATTATGTGGACTAATATGAGCAAAATTATATCTTGTCTCAAGTTATACTTTCAAGGCAGTAACATCGGCCATTCCAGATTTATTAAATATCACAGCTATTTTCAATAGTCATTGGAATTTTGAAACAGCCTAATTTTTGGATAATACTTCTCCAAATGCAAAAGTTGATTGCTGTTAAAAGGTCCATAGTACTTTTATCTAGTGAACTAGACTGCCTCTTCATATTTCATTCCACTTGCAGTTAATGTTAGGACAACAAGCACTTAGCTCTGCCAAGACCCACAACTCAAAAGCAATAAAATATCCAGGTTCTTCACAAAAGAATCTTTTTTAAGACTTAAGCAATCATCAAGCAATCTGGTTGAATGATGGCTCACTATCTTAAAAGGTCAATTGTGAACATGGTGCCTTCTCTCTCCCCAGGGGCAGTCTTCCATACTCTCACTACTGTTATAACTCCTGACTTGAAGTTCCTTGAATTCCTCTATAAATGTAACGTTGCATTAGTTGGATTATACAGAATAAGAAATATGATGTTTTATGTGAATCCCACAATGTCTGGGTAGCTTATTCGAGCTATGTTAATGTCGTTTAAAATGTTTAATAAGGTTATGAAATAATTTTAAAAATGGACTCCAGAAATGATATAAAATAATTGAAATCTATTTTAATATACCCTACTTGAAAATCTGAGCACTTTGGGTTGAAGCTGGAAATAACAAAGAAAAATGAATTTCCTAAGAAGCAGTAATCCTTCAGTTATACTGAGCAGTAGATAATGAGCAGACTGAGGTCTACTCCACTTCCTTGATGCTCTTGGCAAATGTTTTACAGGTGTCAATTCAACAACCAGTGTCCAGGTTATCTGTTCTCCTGGGGAATTCTGGGTGGAGGGATGCCTTTCTACAGTACACAGTCTGCCTCAGGTGGGGCGGGGCAGGGTGGGGTAGAGTAATCTACTGCCTTTTTGAAACACCGTACTGTGACCAACACCACAGAACAGAGCATTTTAATCACTGGAGATTGTGACCTAACTGGGCAACCAGGTTGTAGATAGCAGGAAAGAAGGGCTGAGGGCTGACCTCTGGCTCTTCCTTGATGAGCAACCCCAGAAGAGATCTAGTCTCAGAGCTGGCCTGGGGTGGGGGGAGCAGTGCTCACTCTGAGGACTAGCTTAATTCAAAGAAGAAAAATTTGAGAAATGAAGGAATTCAAAACCACATCAATTAAGAAAAGTATTATGAACTGAACCTACTTAGCTAAGAGATGCGACCTAGTGGGTTGAGGTGGGATATTTGTGTATGCTTCACAGGTATAAAGAAGCCATGATTAGACAGAATTTGTCAGCAGACTTCTCAGAGCTACAATATTTCTGTTTCCAAGGGTTAGAATGGAATTTCCTAGCCAAAATCTCTTTATAACTTTGCTTTCAGAATAAGATCCAGAATGTCTGCCTTTACCAGTGACCTCTACCCACATTTCTATGTCCCCTGCCCCTTGTCCTCCTCTTACCCACCCTGTCCTCTAACAACTATGGTTCTCCCAGTAACTTCTAGGTGCACACTTTTCTACTTTTGTTCCGCTGTAAAAAAAAAGAAAAAGAAAAAAAAATGCTGGTGTGAATTTAAGACTGAATTCTCACTAAGCTCTAAACTCTTTCCCCACACATCTAGATTCCTTCTGGCTAACTGAAATCTAATTATGGTATGTGTCTGCTTAGAGGCTGTCCTAAAAGTGATAGACTCACTTTCTTCTACCAGCACCACAGAAAAAAAAAAAAGTAGGGCAAAATATGTCTTTAATAGCAGAGCCATCTGACTCGTTTACCACCCCCAGGAGGGAATGACAGTGTCCGCCTCTGCGTGCCCTTCATGCAGGCATTATTGAGTTCCCACTCATGACTTCTGCCCCAGAGGCTGCTCTCAGCACCGCAGAGGGCTTCGCTCTGTGGCATCCCTATTTATAGAATTCTGCCTTGCTTCCACCTAAAAATAATCCCTGACAGTTCTCATCATCTAAAAGCCCCTGGGGTAAGTATACTAAATGCACATCTTTGAATTTATAGGACTCGACTAGAAAATTTTCACGTGGATATAAAATTCCAGAGATTGAAAATAAATTAGATGACTTGTATAATATTTTGAGCTGCCTGGACATAAGCTGTTTTATACACCCAAACTACCATAGAATAATAGTAGGGGAAAACCGCAGAATAATTATAGTTTAAAAGAACTGTCCATCAAGCAGGAAAGCAAGTCCTCACTGGCCTGCAGTCCAGTTGGTATCATGAAGTTTAATGTTAAAGAGCCCATGTGGGAGGATAGTTTCTTAATATTTCTGTTTTCTTCTCCCCTCCCCCCACCCCATAGACTTTCTAGTTCTGTTGTGAAAAGAAGGCAAAATGGTTATTTATGTATTAGTATAATCATTTCTTAAACCAGCAAGGAAGTCAAGCGGTTATAAATCATCTCTCCTCTTGCACAACCCTTGCCCTCTACCCGTTCTCTCCTCTCCCTCCACCAGTAACATTTATTCACTGCTACAACGCTCAAGACCCTCCTCCACTTTCATCCCACTCCACATGCTCACTCTGTGGTGGGTGGCAGGTAACTGTGGGCTTCAGAAACCTGTCTGCACTGCGTCAGACTCACCTCAGCGGTGTCACATGGGCGGTCTGTGAGCCACACTCCAACCCGTCTTACTCTTCTCACTGCTGCTGCCGCCCCTTTTGTTACACTCAGAGCAGTGCTTTTTCACAGCCCCGGCTAAAATCGTGCCACTGGGACTGTGTTTTCTCTAGCCTCTTGCCTCTTGCCGTGTCTCCATTGGGGTGGTGGGCCAGCGTCACCTGCTGTCACACCACTGCAGAATGGGGCAGACACACCTCAGGACCAGAACAACTGGAGATGTGTCCATGGCACTTCCCTGCGAAGCAGGTGGCGACCCCCAACCCTCCAAATGTCCTCTAGTCCCCCCAGGGCGACTTTTCCAGACTTGTTTCCCAGTTGGCTCTGGGGGGATGAGTGGGGAGATCAGGGCTGTTGGAAGAGACTAAGTTTGGAGATACTATTTTTTACAATTTAAAGGTAAACTTCGGAAGCTTTATTACTAGTTATTATGCTCAATCTCTTTGTAACCTTGATTTTCTGTTTGGCAAAAATCTAGCTCATGTAAAGGAAAAAATCAACACAGTGGCACAGACACTTCTGTAAGACGACTCCCACTTTCCAGGAATTCAGTTTTCGTATACCTGAAATTCAGGACACTCCTGTTGAGACAGCGCTTATAAATATTTTAACGTGTCTTCCACCTAAAAACTTTTAAGTTTCTGTCTCTGAGATTTGGAACTTGATTCAGACTTTATAGTCTTTAAATGAGAAAGTTAGAAGGAAATGCATTAAGGGTTTGCTCAGAACCGCATGTATCGAAATATATGTATTGGTGCAAATATACAAATGTTTGACAGTCTGACTTTGAAATACAGAGAGGAGAAATGTTGCAGAGTTTTAGTGAATAATATATAATAAATTAAAAGCAATTAAAAGTCCTCCCCCCCACCCCGGTGGTGCAATAGGTTAGAACGCAGCACTGCAAGCTGGCTGTGGTTGCTTCAGTGTGAGTTCGATCCCTGGCCCCTGAGATGACCCACATGGTGCAGCAGACTTCTCCTGACCCACTCGCTGCTCCCTCAGCAGTGTACTTCATCAATCTGTCTGTTCTCTCCACTCTGTCTCTGGTGAATCCTCTCACCACCCCTGCACATCTGACCTATACCCCAGTTCAGTATGCATAAATAAATAAATCTTTAAAAAAAAGAAAAGCAATTAAGATGATAATTAGCACTTTGAATTTGTAAGATGTGTATAATATAATTGATAGTCTCTTATTCAATAGGTTATTATTCCACATGCTTAATGGAGAACAAATATAAGAGCATTATTTGATCTATGTCTGACCAGTCTGGTTGTTTTATTTAATCAACCAGGACTTGTGATTTAGACATGAGTGTCTGTGCAGTTATAGTTCATGCATTTGAATCTGGGAGGGACTAACCTAGGCAGTCTGAGTAAGGTTTTCATGAGGTAGGTGTTTGACACAGATGGAACTGGAACAGTGGAGAAATCTAGGGTATGCCAAGGAGCTCTCCCGCTCATCATGTAACTCTAGAGCATCTCCATTTTGCCTAGTCATAGGGTTCACTGGGTTTCCACATAAGTGTGGTGACCTCAGGGCAGCTGCGCTGCTTACACAGCAGCTGAGGGCGCTGGTGCAAGTATTGCTGAACAAGCAGAAGTCACTCAGGAACTAGCTTCAATAATCACTAACCCTCCTTGTGTCCTACGTGAAATGCCTCTCCTTTTCTCCATCTCCAAGTAACATTTTCCTCAAGTTTCTTTAAGCGCCTCACTCACAACCTCCTTGAGGCATATCTAGCTGCCATGATCAGCTTCTTCAAGCCTACTCAACTTCTAACCTCTCCTTGGGCACAAAACCAGAAGCAGTTGTTTAAGAGCTGGGTTACAGACACCCACCTCTCTACTTCCAGAGAGCAAATTTTGTTGTGGTAATCTCCTTCATGAAAAGTTAACACAAAACTTAATGTCATCATATAGCAATCAGTTAGTCCTGAGCTGCATTTCTGGGGCTAGGCATTCCAAAAGGGTAGAGCAGCACAGCTCTGCCTTGGTGTCTTTCCTGAAGCAGTATTCCCATGGTGGCTGGAGCTGGAAGAGATGGGGTTGGTGCCGCTGGAAACCTGTTCTTGCCTCTCACTCAGTATTGGGGCTCACTCTTGCATGAATTAGCTTGAACTTCCTCATGCATGGCAACCATGGTGTGCTTATGAAAGTGTTATAGTGAGTAACACAAGAGCTTCTCTTCCTTTTATGACCTAGACCCAAGAGAATTTTTTTTCTGTTGTAGTCCCAAATTCTCCCAGACTCCAGATTTCAGTGTAATTGGATTATATATTAAAATTCCCACAATAACTTTGGTTTAATTAATCTTACAAAATAAGTTTTAAATTTCTTAATCATGAAGTTTAAGTCTCCTAAAAAAAATCTTTAGGAATACAATTTTTCACCTTGGGATGTGAAGTTGAATAGCTATATCATGAACTATGAATTGTCAGATAGCATGGTATTAGGATATTTTAGCTACCCCCCTCTCTGATCCTCCTGCTCTCCTAAAATCATTTTGATCAGGCTTTAATGATCCAATTTTCTTGTACATGAAATTTCCCTTTTCTGCCCAGTTCCCACTTCTGTCCAGTGCCTATTAAAACAAGGGATATTTTGAATCAATTATACTAAATGGTATGACCTTTGAATAAGCAACCTGAGCTTCTACTCTGAGGAGTTTTTCTATTATACAACTGACTTCTTGCCCCTGTAGAGGCCCTAAAATTGAAGACATTTCATTATATCTATCATTTAGCACAAATCTCTCTCTCATGAGAGTATTGTGTTCATTATAACAGGTGAAAGGGGACACTGTAGCTGCTTAATATTATCAGTCTATAAATGTAATCCTGTTGACTGAGAAATTCCTGTGATCTTTACATTAATTTTACCTAAAGGCAGAGTCAGCATTAATAGGCAAATTAAAACATTTATCATAACACTGCCAGAACTAAGGTCATCAAGATAAAAATTTGGTTTGTAATTCTAGTCATTTTTATTTGAAATTTGATCAGTTTCAAGCTTTTATATGAAAATAAATCCTGTAAGTAGCTGATGTACCATTTCATGCTTAAGTCTTTAAATGTCATGTCATTACATAAAACTCTTGGGAAGCATGTGCATGGCAACTTCATTTACCATCCCTCATCCATATCATCCATCTTGGTATCCCAAAAGTAGCACAAAGTACAAATTTAAAATGAAGGTTCTTACTTTAACATTAACTTTTTAATGGACATTTGTTTTCACTGATGGTTAATAGTCTAATACAACTGACCAGGTAGATATACCTACATATTTAATTAAATGGCAACTGAAGTCTTCTGTTACTTTGACTTTCTCATGCTGCATTAAAAAAAAAGAGGGGGGGAATCTAGGTATTTAAAGTAAGAGGAGGTGATACTTTGGATGAACTTTTTTTCTTTCTCATTCAAAAGTGACTTGATTTTTAACTGCTCTTAGTTAGTGCTCATGATTTTTTCCAGCACTTAAGGTACACAAAGTTGTATATTTTGGTCTTTCCTCTAGGTATTTTATGTTAGCAAACTGGAGTTGTTAATGAATCTTAGTAGGTGTAAGTAAGTACCTAAGGATAAAAAGAAAGAAAACACATTGCTGTTACCAAGTTCTCCTTATTTTATGGTCTATTTTGCTCACAAGAGAACCACAGTAATCTCTAGTCTGTACCCCAGAGCACATCTACAGAGACAAATTTTATACTTGGAAGATGTATGAATTTATCAGCAGTTAGGTGCTTCCTCTTCTCCCACTACTTTAGAAGGGACCTAAGTGCAGATCAGACCATAATATGATTGACTGATTTGTTCGTTTGGCAAACATACTTAAGGTAAGTCATGTGCCAGCATTTCTGTAAGTGTTCATGGTGACTATTAACAAGTACAAAGATCTCGTATCTTCACTAATGACAGATGAGAGATCAAACAATGAAAATCCTGGAAGATAAAAATTAGGAACATAGCTTTTAATGTCAGAAATAAAAACCTGAATATAATTAGTTTGCAGAGTCAAATTTGATATGAAATGAAAAAATAATCTTTTAAATGAATAATCTTTCACAATTTCAGATACTTTTTCATTATTTTACTTAATTATCTTCAATATTATTTGCATATATTGGGGGATTGCTCAGGGCACTGGTTTGGAAATCTTAAAATTAATATGGTTCTTTAAAAGCTTCAAGTAATAATTATTTTATCCTTAGATAAAAGAGAGCCCACTGACAATACACCAATTTGTATTTTAAATTAATGCATACACAGATATATGCATATGTAATATTTTTCATCTGTATGTTATGTATTCTTCACAGTTTTTTCATGTGAGATTTTATTACTGATTCTCACAAGAGTTGGAGTAAGTACAAAGTGAGCTTATATCCTTAGTTTAGAAATTAAGGCACACCTATGTTTACCTAACTATAGAGTTTATCAATCAAAGTTCTATCAGAAGCAGAACTGCTGTGACACAGAATGAATAATTTATTTAGGAGTTGGATGTTATGCAATTCTGGAGTTTCTGGGTTGAATGTTGAACCACAAGTCACTGTACATATGGGCATTTGGAAATTGGATGGGGATGAGAGCAGGGACAAACTGGAAATGGTAAGGGTGGAAGGAGACACACAGCAACTGGGATTAGTGAAGACAAATTGAGTTTCATGTGTGATTCTGACCATATCCATCCATATACATTTTCACTAGAACTTTTCCGACACCCCTTTGGTGCTGTCTCTTTCAATCTTTCAAATCTTGTCCAGAAAAGATCTCCTGTGACCCAGGAAACCTATTATCATGTGGAGGAGTTCCACAAAACACAGGTTAGCTTTGTTAAGTTGATCTAGTATACAGCCATTGCAAAAGATACATGGTAGAATGTAGGTTTCCTGGCTTAAGTGATTTCTATTCACCACATTTGCTAAGACTAATGCCCAGTGTAGGCTGTTATCCAGTGTTAGCCACAGAAGGAGTGGAGCTCAGAGTTAATGCACACATAGACACACACATACACACACATTTAAACCGCTTGAGCTGTAATGACTTCTATAGTTATATGATGATCTCAACCACACTTTATTTTGGTTCATACATCAGGCACATTTCAATTAAAACAGCCTTTTGCTTTGATGCTCACTACCTTTTATTACTGATGCTATTGTTTCCAAAGGATTCTTGAAGCAATTCTTAATAAATATAATCATGAAAATAAGCAAGCTTAGTAAATGACAACACTAATTGTTAGGAAACAATGCATTATGGTAATTTTTTCACTATTGTAACTTCCAAGGTGCAATTTCCCTACTTCCCTATTAAGGGGAACCTAGATGTTAGCTACCACAGGGACAGCTAAATGCTGAGTAGTGCACTGCTTCCCAGCTGCAGTCTGTGGAGTGTAGAGCAGCTCTATAAAATGACAACGTCCTGGAGAAAAAGGAAAAACAGTTAGGCTGTTCTAGATGAGTCCAAGGGACAAAAGAAAAAACTAGAATTCAGTCACACCAAAATAGGTAAAAAGTAAGACGAGGAATGGAGGTCAAGGTGGAAGGCTTCAAGCTTTCCAAGACATTTCAAGCTACCTTTATCATGAGGTGTCAAAAGGGGTGCCATCAACTTTTGGAAGCACCATGTGGCCACAATAAGGAGGAATGAGACTCAAACCCTGGAAAAGATCACACCAAGTGCAAACTGTGGCCACTGCCATGCAGAGCCTAACATTTGCAGTGCAGGCTTGTCACCCTCTCCCAGAGACTCCCATCATGCCAAACACTGCTTGTTCTTCCCAAGCATTACAATGCAGAGCTGGACTTGTTAGCTATTACACCTGAGCAGCATATAACTGTGGTCTCCTTTCATCTTTTCCACCACTTCTAAGTTAGTTCTTCCAGTAAAATAACATGTCAGCCAGATTGACTACCACCCACACTTTCTGATCAGTAACAGTCTTAAGTTTGCAGCAGGGGAACAGGGTTAGCAGCAGATAGAAGTATCAGTACTTGAGCTTGGAGCTGGTGTAATATTTGCTTTGATAATCATGGCTGCTACCATTTTTCTCTAGAGTAAGCATACTTTTCCCCTTTATTCAGCTTTTATGTAGAATACCCAATAAGTCATATCAAACTTCAGAGAAAGGGTCCAGAAAAACTGTCTGAATCAAGAATTTGGATGAGCAATATCTAGTGAAAGTCAAGCATGACAAGAACACAGACAACAGGGAGTTCATGTTTTTAAAAGATCTTTCTATAAGCTTAGTTTCCCTTTCATTCCAGAAGAGTTTGAAAGGTAAAACATCTCTACATAAGGAATTTATACTTCCAATACTTCAAATAACCTTTTACTCCCTCATTCTAAAGAGAATGGCAAGAGACCAAAGCCATCTTGCCATAGGTCCCATCTGAAAGCTGAGCAATCTGCTCCTTGTCTAGCTCTAAATTACTTTGTATTGTTTACAACTGTGCTTCATATTCTTGCCTATCAATTTCCTTTGTATAATTGATCATCAGGAACTACAATTACCTAGCTTTATTACTTGCAAAGGAAATATTACTAGTTTTTATAGTATGACTGTGTTAACTTCTCTAGCACAGCCTCCTAAAACCTTCCATTCATATAAAAATAATATGACAAAGGAAAAGATGAATGAGTAGCGGCTGATGAAGTAAACCATAAATATGAAATTTGCTTTCATGAAATGTATTGTCACTTTGTTTGATGGATAGTGCTAAAAGTTATTTTTCCTATAAGCTGGCTAGATTCTTTATTTTTTAACTAAACTAGATTCTTTAAGCTCAATAATTGTGTGTTTATTTATAGTGGGACCCAGGTTTTAGAATTATGCCTAACATAGAGTCGCACTCAGTGAGTATTTGTTAATTGAGTTGAAAATCATGTTAAAACCATGCAGTATTTTCATAAACAGGATACATATTGTTTTTTTTTCCCAAAGGAGAAAGTTTGGTTATTTTGGAGGCCTCTTTAGGGGAAAGTAGTGGAAGATGGGTTCTGAGGAAGCTTTTGCACTTTTTCTCTTAAGCCTCCTTTGTAGAGACTCACTTTGTGTCTAGATTGAACAAATACATCTCCCATCAAGTGGGTCTACCGTTACAAGAGTCCTGAGTTTTTTCCCCACAAAGTTTCAGAAAGCTGCTGGGATAAACTAGGTTTTCTGTGTCATCATTTTAACTGTGTGGGGGGCCTTGACCAGCAAGGCGAGGGGGTAGAGCCCCAGGGACAGCGCGAGGAAGAAGGCCAAGACAGAGACACGTGCAAGAGAGCGTTTATTCTTACAACAATCATATATATATACCTGAGGGCGGCACAGAAGGTATGGGCAGGGGGTGGTCTGATAGTCTTAAAGGCCAATGGGTTTGAGGGGAGGGATCCATCATCATCTCTTAGGCGCCAAAACTTGCTGAGCGGGAAGGGAAGGAGAGTGGGGGAAGGGATTCAGTTGTGCTGCATTCTCAACCAGGATGTTTACCCTAAGTTCCAATCAAGTGTTGTTTTGTGCAAAGGAGGCAAAGTCCTGGTCTCGTCCCCGACATAACTGTATTTATAGCTTTGAAATAATTGTAAATCTAGTTTATTATGTCATTTCTAATGTTTGTTCATGTCATTGTCACTATTATACAGGTAAATACTGCAATTTAAAAAAAAATCTAGCTCCATTCATTCATTTATGGAATTATTATCAGTTTACCGTAACATTACTAGTTTAGAGATAGATTTGACAGAATATGGGTTTGCTGTAGAGAATAGAAATCTTATACTGGTACTTTCCTCCATATCTACTTTCATGCCTGAAACCTAGAATACACTGCTTATTTTCTGGCATTCAAAGAAAAATATATAAAAGTAAAAGAAATTCTGTAAACAGTATTCCTCTACTACTGACAAAAACTCTGCCTTTATTCATGCTGAAAGCCAAAGTTACCAGAGGGAGAAATTGAAGCTCCTAGCAAGTAAAGAGAATGTAAGTTTTAGGATTTAGTGAAGTCTGGCTTCCAGCAATTTCTGAAGCTAAGGTTTAGGCAGTAGGCCAGATTAAAATCTTTAATGAAATCTGCATTAGTTTAGATCCTTCTAAGGAGCCATACTCCATCATAAGACATTATTTTCACATACTGAAACATTAAATATTCCTGTTAGAGTCTCCTATAATTTTAAATATAAAATATGTGTGAAGGTCCTTTAAATACAGCATTTCAAGTTCATAGCTAGAGTATGTTACTGATGCAAGTTCATATTCAAATAAACTTCATAACATTACAAAACGGATTCTCCCCAAAGCAAAATAATCACACCTACAATTTAAATTTTTATTACTTGTGATCTATCAGATGCTTGTGGTTCAGCATGTTAACTGCAATATAAAAATAAGAGGTTATAGCAGTTACCATTAAAATCATTAGCAGTGTGAAAATGTTAACAGTGTTATAATAGTTTAAATTAAGCTCATCCTTGTACAGACTACAGGCTTCATAAGAGCAGAGAATTGACTAGAATTGTCACTTTTAATGGGAATATGATGGAAAGTTGAATTTGAATCTCATCAAGTGCAGTATTATTGCCATTAATGAGCTCTAGTTCTGTGAAGAACAGAAAATACAGAGCATAAGAAACAAGAAACCTTCGGGACCACCTACACTTGCCTTCCCCTTGCCAGTAGCCCGTTCGGAGAATTTATGAGCAGCACATTTAGAGGGCAAAACTGTGCTCCATGTACCACAATTTGATAGTAATTGCAAATATTTAAGATTCTGTTTTTAATTTGGACTAAAGGGACATGCATAAAGCTAGAAGAGTTTTAAGTGATGTCAAGAAATTAGATTGGTCCTTGAAGTATTGCTTATGAACTTACAGTGTGCTACTTGGTCTCCAGTGAGTCTGACAATGAATCTTTACATTGACACTTGAAAGTTCAAATAAAATCTGCCTGAATTGTATTCAGGTGAGGAGTGAAAATGCTAGTTATGACAACAAATACTTACGAGGATTGATAACAGATAATAATAGACTGCTTAAGATGCCCAGAACTGAAAGGCCTTGGGGTCATCTCAAGGAATGAGTTTCCAACATTGCAGCTAAATAATGACCTTATCGAGAAAATGAAAATTCCAGTAAACCTTTATTATTCCAAACAAAGTGTGTAGCAGCTTTTAGACCTACAAAATTCTTTCACCTAGTCGAGAAACTGTAGGCCTAAGTAAAAAGCTTTTGTTTTCTTGTTATTCAGTCTAGTTGAGGATTCTGACATAGACTATGAGCAAATATATGACTCTCCTATGTGCAATGACAAAGAACACACATACTCTATTAGAGGGAGGTCTGGAGGAATAGGCCCTGAGGTCACAATTCTTCACTCTGAGTCAAACCACCTTCCAAGCCCATTCAACTTTCCTCTTCCAAACTTTGACACCACAGTCATCATCTTTTTGCAAAATTATTATTAATGAGGCACAATGGTTTACAACATTGTCTTTTAAAGCTGAGGATCTTCCTTTGGGTGCTGTCCCCACACCACACCCACCACTGAAGCCCCCATAGAGCTTCCTCCCTGCCCTGTTCTCACCTCTTCCCCTCCTACTGGTTTCCTCAGTTCTATAGTCAGATTTCTAGGATTTGTTCTTGGTTTGACTTTATCACATCCTTTGTTTTGTTCCCGATATGATACCATCTGGCATTGGCCTTTTTCCTTCTGACTTATTTTTTTAAGATAATTCCCTCATTTACATCCATGTTGTTACAAATGGCAAGAATGGAGTGTTTTGCCTGTTTTTGTCTGTGTATTTTATGGTTTCAGGTTTTATGTTGTCCTTCCTCATGGAGTCAGATAATTCTTTAAGTAGCCCCTGTCCCTCTTCCTCCATCCTCCACTTCCTTCTGCCCGGCCCCTCCTCCTCCTCTTCACCCTCTGCCCCTCTCCTTCTCTCTACATGTATTTCTCTTTCTTCTTCCACCTGGACTGTATGTGCTGTATCATCTTCAAGATCACTGATTCATTCTACCATTTGATATAGTCTACATCCATAGCTTCTTCAGATAATTTTATCTCCTCTATTGATCTTTTTACATCTTACATCACCATATATTTTTGTTAAAAACTTCAATTTCTGTATCTGTTAATAAATTTTATTTCTTAGGATACTCATTTATTTTTCTGAAATTTTGTATGTCACTTTGATCAGTATTTCTGTTTTCTTCCATTTCTCTGAATTTCCTTGTAATGGCAATTCTGAACTCTAAATCTGGTAGGAAGTAAAGATCTTTCTTGCTTTTATGGTTGAACTTGGGAGACTTGGTGTATGTGTGTGTGTGCGCGCTAAGTAGCCCCCTAAGGATTTGATTGATTTGGTTGCCTTTTTTGTTTGTTTTGTTTTGTTTTGTTTTGTTTTTTTTGTATTTTTCCATCTCCCTGTTAGGATCAGAGCCTCCACTTTGCCATTAGGTGTTGGTGAAAACTAATCAATAGTTGGCACTTCTTGGGGTGAGGGAAGTTCCTGGAGGGTTCAATTGCTAAATGGAAACAGAATGTTAGTCACCCTACTGAACCCCACAGAGAGTGGGGGAGTAAAGTCTGATGATGCCTAGTCCCACAACTTTGCAGCTTACTACCGCGTGGGAGTGATGTTCAGTTGCTGTTGAATTCCACTGGCACTACCCTGCTGGGAAGACTGGATGTCAGCCTTCCTTCGGCCAGCAGGTTTGGGAGGTCAGCTCACACACTTAACACTATCCTCTAGAAAGGGAATCAGAGTGCCCCTACTGAGCATCATTGACATAGCAGGAGATGGGAGACAGGGTTCCTGGCACTGTGTTTCCCCCCACCTTCCTTTGATACCCACGGGTGAGGACTTGAGTATGTGTTCTCAGTTGGCCCTAATGTTACAACTCAATGTAAGAATTGCCTATTAGGGTCCTCCCTGGTGGTGCAAAGGGTTAAAGCACAGCACTACTAAGCTAGCAGCAGCTGCTTCAGTGCCAGTTGTATCCCCCAACCAGGGAGGTGACACACATGGTACAGCAGACCTCTCCTGATCCACCCACCGCTCCCCTCAGCAGTGTACTTCTGCCTGTTCTGCTCCCCACTCTGGCTCTGGTGAATTCTCTTATGGCCCCTGCACCTATGGCCTGCATCCCAGTTCTATATGGATAAATGAATAAAATATTTAAGAAAAAAGAATTGCCGATTAATAAAAGAAGATAAAAATAGAATATGGTCTCACAATTTAATACCTAAAATATGGAGGGTGTCATCAAAAGGGTGACAATAAAAAGGGAGACAGAACTTGTGACACATAAAAAGTAAGTTCTTCATAGAAGAAAACTGAGAAAATCATCTAATAATGAATCAGTAGGGATTTTAGGATTGCACCTATCATTGAGAATATGAGGGTTTATATACTATATTAGCGTCAAAGATGGAAATTTTGATCTTTTAAACAAAAATAAAACTGCTAGAAAAATACCATCCATCTGCATCCATGTCACTAAACATAGCAGGTCTTTGCAAGCTTGGAATCAGATGGAGCGGAGTCGCCTCGCAAAGCAACTTCGGAACAACCAACGTTGTCTGGTATCAGTAGTGGAAATATATTGATGTCACTAGGAATACTACCCTAGTGAAAGCAAAGTTAAATAATTCCACATGCAGGTTGTAGAAGCCCTTACTTTTTGAGAGTGAAAATTAGAGTAAGTAGAAAGTTCCTAACCTTCATGTCAAATAGAGGGTGTTACTTTTCTGTCATATTAATCTCCTTTGTTTATATTGCTTTTCTTCATTCTATTCCTTTAAGTTATAAAAATTTCATTCATTTCCCTTTGTTACAAATATCAATTACAAAATCTATCACTACATCTGTAACTACTATTGCATGTTATTTACTGAAGCAAAAATTATGGCTAAGGAACACAAAGACTGAAAAACAGGCATTCTGTCAGGAGATGCATCTCATAAATATGCAACTATTGCCAAAATTTTAACGCTGTTATGTTTTTCCTTATTATATAATTAAAATGTGTTTGTTGGGGCCCTCCCTGGTGGCGCAGCGTGTTAAAGCACTGCAACAAGAAGCTTAAGCCACTTCCACATGAGTTCAATCCCCACCTGCCCCGGAGGAAATCCACATGGCACGGCAGACCTCTCCTGACCTGCCCGCTGCTCCCCTCAGCAGTGTACTTCAACGATCTGCCTGTTCTGCTCCCCACTCTGTCTCTGGTGAATCCTCTCACCCACCGCATCTCTGGCTTGTACCCCAGTTCTGTAGGAATAAATAAATAAATCTTAAAAAAAATGTGTTTATTGTTAGAAGATTCAAATGAAATGTAAATCATTCCTGTGGGCCAAGAAAGAGGGACATTTTTTTTCTTTTTTCCTTCCTTTTTACTTTCTTGACTAAATATACAGCTTAAGTTCTAAAAGGCAGCTAGGTCCTATTTTCTAGTTTGTCAAGATTACTTTTACAAAATTGTAAACCCTGGATGTGGTTTTCTGTCTCCCCACACCTCCAAGCAGGAGGCAGCACTGGTCACTGAAACCAGGATTTCTATGAGCCCCAAATCACCCACTCTCTTCTTTTACCAGACCCAGAGGGTCCTCAGCTGTAGGTTGGGCTTTGAAGTAGAAAGCAGTGATGATTCAGTGGGCACTGAGTTTACAACAGATGCTTTAGAGCTCTTTCCAGTTATACCAGCCGATTGGTATATTTTCAAGTAAACTAGCAGTTGAAAAAATTGTAACTTGAAAACATTTAAAAAGAATGTTTATAAATGATACAGAAGTCTAGTATTACTTGGTCTAATACTGTCTGCTCATATCATATTCTCACTCAGATTCCTAACAGTTCCCTCTATCCAGTAATGATTGCTGAAATACTCTAGTGCAGTCTTCCAGTCAGAGAAGTAAGGTCTTCTCTCCCCACATAGTATATGTTCCTGCCCTTACATTTGTGTACTCCATAAAGGGAGAGTCATCTGGCAAAAATGTCAGTTTGTTCTGTCTAAGGCTTCCATTCTATGAGAGATTAGTGAAGTTTGTTAATAGCAACTTGGCAGAGTAACAGCCCTGTGCTTTAAGTGAGCTAGCAGGACATCAGGCAGGTGCTGAGTCTTAAGGTACTAGCATCACTGTGGTTCCAAGTCCCTGTGTTTGCAGTGTGGAACTCAACATTCTAGCCACCTGCTTTTGGGAGTATGTGCCTTGGGAGGAGGGAAAATTAAATTTTTGCACAAACTGAAACCTGGGGTCATTGTCACTGCAGATTGAACACAACACAGAAGCAATGTGCCATGAGTTCTGCCCTGGCTGCCTTGACCTTACCAGCTCTGGTCATGTCTAAAGTTGTCATATTGAGGGTTGCCAAGGCTTCTGTTAGCTGTTGAAGGCGAAGGCTACAAAACTTAAGGCATGGAATGATATGAGAACCCATCATATCTAGGGAAGGGAGCTCTGTCTCATCTATAATGAAGACAGTGGTACCTTAGAGGCCTTTGGAAACATACCTGTAATTGCTTTGCTTAATGTAAGCAAACTGAGCCTCCTGAAACTTGTTCTTGGTGGGCACATGGGATGTTTCTGCCTGTGGATTGTATCATCTAAATGTTAGATGATCTTCTTGGCTCTTGGCTTAAAGCTGCCTTCCTGAAGGGCATCTTTCCCATTACAGACTTTCCCAGAATCTTGGAAAGCCCTCTGAGGATCATGCCACAAGATTCATCAGTGTCCTGAAGAATCCACTAAAGAACCTGAGAATCATGTTGAGGCTAAAGCCATATGCTAAGGCCATATACAAGAACACCATTCTTTTTCAGGCTAAGAATTGCTAGCTCCAGAAGGATACAATAGCCAAGTTAGAAGTCAAGTCATATGAGAAGGGGATTCCAGGAAAGAAGCCTACCTTTCTTGCAGTATGCCACAGAGACTTTTTTCCATAATATCCCATAAGACCAAAAGTTATAACATTTATTATTTAATATAAAATTTATTTATAAGGTATTAAAATATTTTATAACATAGTTTTGCAGAGATATTGTGTCTGGGCATAGTTATTAGAAACATGAGTGACAAGTTGTGTTAATGTCTACCCATAGGCCACTGTCCCCTTTTCTGATACTATAAGCCTGAATTTGTTTGGGTTTTCAATGTGTGTTTCCCCTAAGAAAGGATCCAAGAGTATTTAAAATTCATCGTGGAAATTCTATCTCTGTTTTTCAGATACCCATGATGCCAGCCTCCTTGCAACCAGGATTTCCCATGTGACCCACTTGTGCCAGATGAGAGGTCAAGGTAAGCTGCTGGAGTGGGGAGACTGGGGGGCAGTGTCTCCCCTCTTGATAATGAAAAGCTTCATTCACTTACTTCTCTCTATGCTTGTTGTTTGGATCACTAACCATAATTTCATGACCAAGAGAGAGAAGACTGTGAATATGCTGACATGAGGCCTCTTCTATCAAATGAGAATGGCAGGGGAGGAAAGAATCTGGGTCCTCAAAGAGGTCATAGAAACAAACTAGAAATAGACTATCTTCAAATTTTGATGCTTTTCTCTGTGTTACAGCTAAATGCAATCTATAATATTCCATAACACTCTCTCTTATAAACAGAACTTTGATGAACATTTGTATAGCTAAATCTTTTTTTACATTCTTGATGATGTATTTATGATAAAGCTCTAAAGGTAGAATTACTAATTCATAGAAGAAAAGCTCTAAGTCTTTGTGTGTGTGTGTGTGTGTGTTGCCATATTGCCCTCAAGAAAGATAATTCAATATTAAGGTTCAGTAAACAAACTATGGAAATATTTAAAATGGAATTGCACCAAAAATGTTAATTTTCCTTAAGAATGTTCTACTCTGCACATTATTGGAAAACCCAACAAAATTTCACCAGAACATAGGAAATCCATGAAATCTGGAAAATATAATCAAATGTATAAAATGTCATGAAGAGCATTTTCAATATGTAAATGCCTGCATGCATAAATCATCTCATTTTACATATTTACAGACACCTGGTTGAACTGTCAACTGATGATACTGTTTGAGTCTCAGAGTTTAAGTATTTCAATGAGCAAGTATAGGAGCAGTTGCTCCATAGCACAGCAGGGCTCTGTGGTTAATGTGCTTGTCCCCTGAAGAGTGTCACAGGAAAGCCTGAAAAAATAAACCACCCCTGGAATATTATTCTCAGACTTTAAGGCTTCAGGGTTCCCATTGCCCATCCTCTCAGTCTGTTTTCTGGAAAGGTCATGCCAAACATCTACAAAAAATATACCAAGTGCAGAGAAATGGTAGGTAAACATAGGTCAGTCTGATTACTCCAAGACAGCTCAAATTCATGTCATAGCAGAGCCCCCTAACCAATTAGTGAACTGAGAGAAAGTGAAAGGTGCACACTGTCCTTTTGAGAAGTTTTATTTGTTGATTTCTGCACAAAAGCTGTTTTGGCAAGTCTGTTATGCATACGTCACTGTGACTATTCCTAACATCTAATATTTTATGTTACTATATGTTTAATAGCAAGTTTCTGAGTCATAAAATACCATGTCCTTTAATGAACAATTTATTTCCAATGTCTCTTAGGTTAGTTGATAGTGGGAATGCATGGTATGTTCAAAGTTCATTCTAATAAAATTAACAAGTTCATTTGTATTTTTCCTGGCCTATCCATTTCCAGTGATATGTTCTTTCTGGTGTCTCATATGATATGTGAAAGGTGATATGAATGAAAAAAGGGCTACTGGAAGACCAGAGATCTAGGATAAACACTGTTAATGAAGCATGTGCTTTCTAGTCATTTGGTTTATTGATGTAATTATGAGCGATAACCACCTGAGACTGTTATGGTATGGGAAAGCCCCAAAGAGGAGAAAAAAAAACTCTTGGCCTAAAATGTTTATTCTAAATTCTAAATGTGTTGGTGTTATTAAAAGTGACTAATTGTTATAGTTAGGACTTCTAATACTATGTTGAATAGTAGTGGTGAATGTGAACAACTTTATCATGTGCTTGATTTTTCTTTCACAATTGAGTATGGTGTTGACTGTGGCTTGTCATCTGTGGCCATTATCATATTGAGGTAGTTTCCTTATATTCCTGGGTTTTGAGGACTTTTATGATGGCTGTTGAATCTTATCTGACGCTTTCTCAGCATATTTTGATACGATTGTATGATTTTTATCTCTCATTTTATTATGTGGTCAATTACATTGATTTTTCAGATGTCAAACCAGTCCTGTTACCTTGGTATAAATTCCACAACGATCCTTTTAATGTGTTGAACTTGGTTTGCTAAGATGTTGTTGTATAAGTTTGCATCAATATTCATCAGTGAAATTGATCTGTTTCTGTTTTTGTCAGGTTTTTGATATCAGAATGATGTTGGCCTAAAAATAATGTGTTTGGAAGCATTCCCTCTTTCCTTACATATATCTTACATTATATATACACATACATACATACACACATATGTGTATATACGTGTGTGTGTGTATTTAGAGAGAGATAGAGGCAGGGTGACATTTTGAATAGAAAACTTCAGTACTAAATGTGAAACTCCTCTTGCCTCGGTGGCTGTGTTGATGTCAGATCTGGCCTAAGTAGATCAATATTTTGGTTTATTGGAGAAGACACTTCCTTGAAAACAAATGAGCGTGTCCTTTAAAGAAGAAAATAAAAAATGGTATGCCATTTTTATTGCTTGCTCTATGTTCCCATTCACTGGTTGCTTGGAAAAATAAATCAAAATAACAATGAGTTGAAGTGAAAATCAAGTTTTGCTAGCATTTTCATTCAAAGAATTCTTCAAAAAACTGAAAATGAAAGAAAAACTGAAAGTCATTCTTATTGCTAATGAAATGTATCCTTGCTGTCAAAACAGTATGTGGCTAAAGAAAAATGACTTAGACTTAACCAGAAACTCAAAATTACAGTACCTTTCCAAGTGAGTAATTAGGCCGATATGAGATGCCACAAACAGTGTTTATTTCACTGCGCTGGCTATGAGTTGCACACACTGGGTTAAGTGCACCTGAATGGTAAAGGCACCAATCTGCAGTCTTGGCCTGATCTTTGTGAAATGATCATATTAGAGAAGCCACTCCTGCTAGCTCCTACTAAAAGCTGTCACCATGCACCTGCTGAAAAAGCAGGTGTTTTTCTCCCCATAGAACTGATTTTAAAAATAAGGTTAAAGGATGACAGCTGTGAGAATATGAAGCCATTCTCTGGAGAGCAGCTGCCTCCTGGGATAGGGGAAACAGTTCCTGGAAGCAAGCCCTGCAGCACTTTGTCAGGCAGGTGTGAAAGGAAAACAGCCTTCTCTGGAGCTTGAGTTGAAAAGTTTCCTTTCCCTCTTAGGTAAAATAGTTCTTCACTTTCTAAAAGAAAGTGAAACCTCTGTGCCAGTATGTTCATTTGACATTTGTTTAACAAATATTTATTGAGCATTGCTATTAAAATAATTTTTAAAATAATTTTAATAGCAATGCTAATAAACCCAACAACTAAATAACTTTACATAAGTTAAAGAAATTTGGATGCCCCATAACCGGATATTTTAATTCTGAATTTAACATTTCTACACTTATAAATAATTGTCGTGTTAGCTAAGCTGATTTGTTGGTGTAATTCAGAGGTATGAAAAACCTTCCCAAGAGTAACATTTCAAACAAAACAACTGTGTTGTACAAAATATGTACACTGTGGAGACTTCAGAAGAGTTATTGGAGAGAAAAGAAATCACACTTAGATAGTATTATTTAGTGGAAACTTATAGTCTGGGTAGTCAAAGATCTTTGACACATCCCAATTGCAGTTAAGCATTAGAGAGAAAGCAGCACCACAGAATCCTTGTTTCCTGAAGCATGTTTTAATTTGGGGTTTAATGATTCATTCCTACACAGACAGCTAAAATACAAACTTTTCTTTGGAAAATTGGTTTGTGAGCGCTTTGGGGTTAACATCGCTAAAGAGTAGCTGTACCATCTGCTAGAATATTCTGGTTTCATTTGGTTTAGAATTGTATATAGGTAGAGCAAGAGGAACATTTATTAAATTCTGACATGTTTTCTTCCTCATTTTTATTGGAAAGAGAATATGTCATCAGTCCAGCAGCAATAAAAACAACATTCTGTAGAGGAAATGTTAAAGCCATTCAGCCATCATCCTGCTTCTCTCAGCAGCTTGTTATCAAGGGACAGATTCTGTTGTATCTCACCTGAAACATTTTTTACCAAATTATTTAGGAGCTGGAAAATAGTGGGACTGAACACCTCAGTGCTTCTGAAGCTTCAAGGGCCCATTTTCAAGGGGCTCATTCTTCTCCTAGGGTCCTGTCACAAGCATGTAATTTAAGAAGGCTGCCATATTACTTTGGAGGTTAAGCTGTAATGGGTAATTGAGGTCACCTTCATGTGGGCAGGAATTGGTCTGAAGCAATTTAATTTTTTTTGGTTTTTAGTTTTTCCATTTCCTTTCCTGTGAAGATATTTTCTGTGATGACACAGGAAAAAAAATGGAATGTCCTATTTTTTAGCTGATGGTAAATTCATGAAGTTTTAAAATTCTCCATACCATATATGTTTTATGTAAGCAATACATAATTTTATGTATTTCAAACTTAAGGAATTTTTTGTAAAATATTTTAAAAGGTGTATGTTCTCAGAGATAAGATATGCCATTCCCTTTGTTTTTCATTGATTTTGGCCTTGTAAAGACAGAAACAAAAATAAGTTTTCTAATCAGCTACCAACTACTATTTTGAAAGGGCTGTCTGCTGTAGTGCTAGGTTATGACCAATTCATTATATTTTGTGACTTAGAGAGCATTATATCTATATCTATATCTATATCTATAGATCTATGATCTATGATCTATATCTATATATAGATATATATAGATATAGCATTATATCTATATCTATATCTGTATATCTATGATCTATATCTATATATAGATATAGATCATAGATATATAGATCTATAGATCTATATATAGATATAGATCTGTAGATCTATAGATCTATATATAGATATAGATCTAGATCTATATATAGATATAGATCATAGATATATAGATATAACCCATAATGCTATGTGGGTTCTGCATTTTACAGTTTCTAGTTTTGTTGCAGAATTTTTAAGACCTAAGAGATCTATACACTCCTATGTTCTTTGTGGCACTATTCACAATAGTCAAGTTTTAGAAAAACTTAAGTGTCCAAGGACAGATGATGAATAAATAGGTGTGGTATATGAACCTTTGTCAGATGTCTTATGTGCAAATATTTTCTCCCATTCACTAGGGTGTCTTTGTATTTTATTGATAATATCTCTTGCTCTGCAGAAGCTTTATTAGTTTAATATTGTCCCATTTGTTGATACTTGCTTTTGCTTCTGTTGCCATTGGAAACCAGTCCACAAAGATACCACTTGAGCCAATGTATGGAGTATTGTACCCATTTTTTTTTCTTCAATGTAATTTACAGCTGTGGGTCTTATACCTATGTCTTTAATACACTTTGAGTTAATTTTATATAAGGTATGACATGGTGATCTAATTTCATTCTTCATGTGGTTGTCCAGTTTCCATTGTCATTTGTTGAAGAGACTCTCTAGTGTATACTCTTTACCTTTGCTGTTGGTTTACTGTCCATATTGGTATGGGTTTATTCCTGGCTTCTTAGTTCTACTCAGTTCTACTTGTGTATCTTTTGTTGTTGTTGTTGTTCCTGTGCCATACTATCTTTACTACTGTAGTTTTATAGGATAGCTTGAAGTCTGGGCATATGGTATTGCCACCCTGCCTTGCTTTTGTCAGATTGCTTTGACAATTTGGGGTCTTTTGGGGTTCCATATGAATTTCAACTTTGTTCATTCTGTTTCTTTGAAGAATTATATTGGAACCTTGATCATAATTCCAGCATATCTGTATATTGCTTTGGGTAAAACAGGTATTTTAACAGTGTTCTTCCAGTGCATGATCAGGGAATATCTTTTTTTTTTTTTTTTGGCTTGTCTTCTATTTTCTTTAATAATGTCTTATAGTTTTCATTGTATAGGACCTTCACTTCCTTCTTCAGTTTACTCCTAGCTAGTTAATTATTTTTGCTATGAATTGGTTTGAATTCTGGATATCTTTCTCTTCAGAGTTGTTTACATGCAAAGATACAACTAATTCTTGTAGATTTTGTAATAACCCACCACTTCACTAAATTGATTTTTTTTTTATTACTCATCAACTCAACAAAAAGAAAACATTTATCCATTTATCCCAGTTAAAATTTGGGCTTAAGAACTTAAAAAAAATCATTTCTGCAAAGGAGATATATTAAATGGTCAATAGATACATGAAAAGGTATTCCCCATCACCAGGGAAATGCAATTCAAAAGCACAATTAGATGCCATCTCACCCCATGAGAATGGTCAGGATCTCTTCAGCTCTTCCCTTTTTCCCATTTCATCATATGAGCGTCCCTCCTCATTATCTAAATCTTCCTCTGCCAGTACTTTGCATTTGACACTTTCTGGCCTTTTTGAGAATTATACCAGTTATCTTTGTCCTCTTTTATGTTGATCCTTCTGAAGGTTACTTAAAACATGTTCAGCTCTTACAGATAAACCTTCCTTTAATCACAAAAGTTCTTTTTATCTCACTTCTCCCCTCCCTTTTATAGATTCTTTAGAATTTACATACTTTCTGTACAATTTTCTTATTTCATACTCATTCCTCAACCTATCCCCCATCAATCCACCAATCAGGTCATTTGAGGATTATTGGCACATTCTTTGAAAGATCAGTTTAAAGAATTCCTCATTGTATCTAATTTGTCAAGAGTATTTGACACAGTTGATTACTCCTTCTTCAATCTCTCTTCTATAAATTTTGATATTCTCTTAACTTCCCTCCTATAAGACCTTTTTCTGGTGTTTTTTATGTTGAAAAAAATTCTTGAGCACCCATCCAGAAGTCTCAAGGACATTTGTAATGCTAATCTCCACCTCATTGGCTATAGTCTGTTCATTACCAAAATTTACCAAGTTTAATCTCCCAGATAATTCCAAATGCATTGGTTCCTTCCATTACCTCCTCTATTTCAACATCATCTTTTCTCTCAGGGACTATGCAAGAGTCCACTAAAAGACATTTTATTTTTTCATTTTGACAATCCTCCTTACCTCAATTAATATTCTCTATTATAGTAAGCATGATCTTTTTGGAAAAGAAGTCAAGTGCTGTTGTATCTCTTACCCCATAAAATATTTCCAGGACTGCCCATTCATCTTAAGCAAAGACCTAAATCCTTAGCAAGGTCAAAACAGTCTCATAGTAGAGCTTTTGGCTACCTCTCTAGTATTATGTCAGCTTTTATCTCTTTTCCCCACCACTCAAATGAAAAGGGTTTGTTTTCATTTCCTCAGTGGGCCATGGTCTCTCCACCTATAGAACTTTAGCCTATTTTGATCAAACTCCCCCCACCCTTTTCCTCATGAATCCTGTTCATCCTCATACATCAGTTCGAATCACTGTCTGTACTGACTTACAACCACAGTGTAGTAAGGTTCCAAAAATTGAACGCATAGAATACTGTTCTTTCCTTTTGACAGCCTCAATTTGTAATTATTTATTTATGAGGTTTTTTAAAAAATTAAACTCCATGAAAGCTTGAATCAAGCTTCTTTTTGATCACAATTTTGTCTCTACCACCATATAAGTAAATAGTATTCAGATACAGTTAACATTTTAAAGTGAATAAAATTCTGAGTAAGATAATTATTATTTCCCCCCCCATCCATTTTAATGCAGAATCCATGGTGATGTGAGGTAATAGGGAAGAGGGAGGTGGCCATAGACTATAAAGTAACATTGAAGTCTAATGTCTATATGAAAGTCTTCTAGATTGGGCTTGGGCTAAAATCAGTGTAATTCTGACTCCTCTGCATTACACTGAGAAAGAGGATGTTATAGAATAGCAACACTCGTCTCTTTTCCATGTAATTTTCTTTATGAGTATTTGGTAGCTTATGTTGCACAAGAAAGACTTCATCCTGGACTGCTGAACTTTTTGAAACTTGAGTTCATTTTACTTGCAAGGAGAGACACCACTTCAACCTTCACTTACTCTGCCTTGAATGTTGTCTTCTTCTCAGTATTCCCTCTCACCAAGGAGTCAGTTCCCTTCTCTGTACCTAATCCCACACATGCTAGGCTTGATGAGAACTTTCAGGTTATAACATGGAGCTAGATTCATCTGACTCACTTTGCTCAGTAGAGATGGGGGAGAGAGACAAATGAATATCATTGTCATTGTATTTTCCATACAATACATATTTATACATAACCCTATATGTATAGCTTTGTAAATTGCTAAATTGTTGTACCATGTAATTTATTTGTAAAAATATAATGAATTTCTATAACATATATAATACTTTTCAAAAATGCACATAAATGTTAATATACATCTTTTAAAAGCATTATCACTTTTTGCAGTGGACTTAGGTTTCCATGTAGATAAATCATCCCTAAGCCAAACTATTAGTTCTAAAGCTTTATACTAATAAAAATATAGATAGTAGATGTCATATATCATTGCATTGTACAATTAGAGTTGCAAATATATGAATTCATATAGTGAGTCAAAGAACCCAGATATTCAGCCACCTGCAAATTAGTTCATCGTCTTCTTTTAAGTGGAAAACATAACTGTAAACTTTTGAGAACTTATTTTGTATTATTTATGAAAGGAGCCCCCCAAAAAGAGTTGTTTGATTTATCCTTTCAAGTTTGAAGGTTATATGGCTCTACTTCTAAGAAATAAAGCAGTGAATTGAAACTTGTCAACAAGCAAAAGAATATATATCATTATCAATTTGAAGACTCACTTTTCCTGGAAGATTACAGATATATCTTTCTAGAACTGCTGATCCAATCAGACTTCAAATATAAACTATATTTAGTTTTACTTACCACAAATCAAGTATTCATGATTGTAAAATATTATAAAAAATTAAAAGGTGTTACTCAGTTATTTATTGTGTTACACATATATATTGAATTAAAATAATTTAAAGTTCTGTGCCTATTAAAATCTTTAGCTGCATAATAGCTAAACTTTATTGTAAACTTCTCCAAAATTCTGATTTTTGAAAATTGAGGAAACAAAAGCTGTTTTTTTGTCAACTTTATGGAAAAATGTTGGTGTGAAACACCTGTATTATGGAAGTAAATTATGGAAATGAACATGACTGCTCTATAGTACCTTTTGTTTCTCTTAACTCCATCATATTGACATGTTGCAAAGATATACCATTGAGTAGTGCATGCAAGACTATTGCCAATATTGCCAATCATCTGAATATTTTCCCAATTTAGAGAAAGCTCTCTCCTAAGGGTATTCTAACAAATTTCTCACATCTTAGCTCTTTTTAATAATGTAGTTACAGCATCTGATAAAGTTTAATCAATAGCACTTCTACCAGAGGTTAATTATTTAAGTGTTCAAATACAAAGAGAAACTGGAACGAATATTGGTGTAAAAACTATGTACTCAGCAAATAAATTCTATAAAAAACACTATATATTATAGATTATTATATAACTGCCCATATATTTATTTTTCTATCCATATGACATGCCATCTAATTTTTGTGTTTTTAGTGTAAACATTAGTGCAATTATCCATAGTATGAGATACAATCAACATGCATATGTTAACTATGCTCAATTTCCATTCTCATTTTTTAAATAAAATTTGCATAAAATGAAATTAGTGCTTTTTAATACATAGTTTAAGAATGTTGTAAGCAGTATTTATCTGTCTAACTTATGCCTTTTAAGATAAGGATACCCTAGAAAGTTTCCCCATTTCCCTTTTTAGCTAATCCCGATATCCAGAGGCAAATTCTGTTTTGGTGTATTTTTGAACCATGATTAACATTGCTTGTTTAGAACTTTATATAAATGGAGTCATTGTGTATATGTGTATACACTTTAGTGTGTCTTCACTCAGCATAATATCTTTCAAGTGATGTATAGTATTGCCTGAGTAAGTAATTTGTTCTTTTAATTGTTGAGTAATATCCTGTTGAATGGGTATACAATAGTTTATCTAACTCCTATTGAGAAAAACTTAGACTCTTTCTAGTGTTTTACTATATGATAAAATGCCAATATTACTCTATACAAGACTTTTACATTGTCCTTCTACTGGATATATAGTAGTGTCTCATTGTCATTTTAATATTTTACTTCAACAACATGAATTAATTGAGCATATTTCAGGGATTAATGATCTTGAGCATTTTTCATATGCATAATTTTTTGAAGTGTCCAGAACTTTGTCAATTTTTATTTTCATTTTAAATTGTAGGTATATACATCTTTAATACCACCAGCATATTTTACAAATATACTGATAATGTACCTTGCTTACTGTATCTAACTAGTGTTGCAATTTAATGATCAGAAGTTTTAAATTTTGAAATAGTCCAACTTAGCATAACTTTATTGTGTTTTCAGTAACATCATGTCAGCAAAAACTTGATATACCTCAGGTCACAAAGATATTCTCCTATGGTTTCTTCTTTAAAATGAGAAATACTTGTATCTATTAATTTTTGCATAATGTAATAGTGAGATTCTTTTTTTTTTTTTTTTTGCATGTGCATGTCCAGTTCCAACACTGTAAGTTGAAAAGACCATCCTTTCCCATTTCACTTACTTTGTAATTTTGTCAGAAATCACTTGGTTGTATTTGCAAGGGCCTATTTCTGGACTAATTTGTATTCTATCCATTGGACATTCAAAAATACATACTCTAAACATACATAAATATTAAAAAATAGAATTATAAAAATTTTCATTGAAAGAGAATTTTATACTACTACTATTTACATATAACAGGCTAAATATTTCTGTTGACTTTTTTTTTTTAAAGATTTATTTATTTGTGCATACAGAACTGGGGTACAGGCCAGAGGCTCAGGGGCAGTGAGAGGCTTCACCAGAGACAGAGTGGGGAACAGAACAGGCAGATCGACAAAGTACACTGCTGAGGGGAGCAGCGGGCGGGTCAGGAGAGGTCTGCCACGCCATGTGGTCACCTCCGGGGCAGGCGGGAATCGAACTCATGCAGAAGCAGCTTTAGATTCTCAGTGCTGTGCTTTAACTCACTTCGCCACCAGGGAGGGCCCTCTGTTGACTTTTAATGCAGTCATTCATGTACCTTGGAGAAATAGGAATGGCCTCTCTTTCCCCACAGCATATTTTATATGATGTCATATGGATTCCAGAATTATAGTACCTACACCCCCAGAGGGTGTCTAGTGAAATTGACATGTCAGTTTTTCTCCAGTGACTTAATGTGTGCATTAGGATGAATCTAGAAAGAGAAAGATATGAAATGAGTAGATTAGAAGGGAGACCATTTGGTAGCCAGGGTCTAAATAGAAAGTAACTGTGCCTAAATTAATGTAATGAGATAAGAAAGGACAAACAACTTTTGAGGAATGTTGTGCAAGTTATTGGCTATAAAATGAAAGGGAAAGTGGGATTTTTCTGAGAGAAAAGGAGAGTAAGTAATTTTTTGAGTAAATATTTGAAATGCTAGTGGAATTCTTGTTGTAGCTATAGATGTTGAGCTCTCAATATTCTCAAGATTTGCAATAATGTCAATTGCAAGCACTTAAAGTAGTGAGTAAATTGTCATAAAATCAATAATTCTGTGACTGAGTCAAGAAATAAGTAGATGTTTATTTTTGAGCCATTGACACTGATTATACAAAATAAAGTTTTAAAAAGTCCTAAAACGCAGCACTTTGGTAAAACATTGCAATATTAAACACTCTTTGGTTGTATCTAAGAACATATGCTAAAACAAAATAATCTAGTAGGTGGTTGAAGAAGATAATTCATACAAAAAGAAATAGTCAACATTTGAAGTAAATTCAGTTTGATAAAAGTTAAATTCAAGAAAAATAAGATTCCTGTATTTAATACCTTCTAGCTTACTGGAACAAATACTTTTTGAGTTTGTGATTCCTCTAAGTTTGGGAATATATGTAATATAAATTCAGACATTCTGGTATAATACCCCTCAAAAGAAATCTAAAACATATATCAAAAAACTTAAAGTATTTATATTTGGAATTATACCTCTAGACCTACCCTGTGGAAATAAATTACAAAGATTAAGCTTAAAGTATCAGTATAGTGTTATCTATAATATTGAAAAATAGGAGGAAATCTAAATACCCACTAATACATTCCACTAGTTTCTCAACCCTTTTATAGTAGAGAATGTGTCTTTTAGAATTTTAGAATATATTAAGTACATAATGTTGTATAAATAATGAAGACTTTAACCTTGAATTTGTAGAGAAATGTATGTAATGTTAACTTAAGGGAAAGGAAATAATGCAATCTTATAATTAGCAAAATACACCAATGAAAGAAATACATCAACATTTTTATGTCAGTTCATGCTTTTCTAATTAGTAGTAGTGAACGTTCTTTTCTTTCATGCCTGTTTTCCAAGATTACATTCATGATTGTGCATGTATGCCTTTTTTTTTTTTTTTTTTTTTTTTTTTTTTTTTTTTTTTTTTTTTTTTTTTTTTTACCAGAAGCAATCTGTTTTATGAGTATGGCTTACCCAGAATGGCAAACGTGAGTATGCTCCTTAGATCTTCTTCAGGGTGCATTCATGATCGGTGTGCAGTTAGTTGACAGACTCTTGCTGTATAGCTTCCAAGGTCTTTCCCAGTGCTTGTGAGGCCTGCTTGTTCTAGGCAGTGCCAGGCTATGACTGAGTGTAGTGCAGTCTAGGATCTGGCTTGTTATGCTCAAATGACGCAAGACTTGCTCCAAATTGCATTATACTGAGCTATTGACCGAACCTTCCTTCCTTTTCCTTGGCTTTTTACAGACATGCGTGCGCCTGTGTCATGACCTCAAGGAGTTCAGTCTTTCTCCCTTTCATCTTCATGTTACAGGTGCTTCCCCCAAACCAACAAAGTCATTTACCTGTTGAAATGTTCTGGTTTTTAGGTATAGAATGGTTAGTATTTGTGTGCATATGTTTTCTTTGTGCATGTGTGTGTTTTGGTTTTTTGGACATTTCTATCTGATAATTGGATAACCAGCTAGGGTGAAATTCCTGGTTCACAGAGTATTGTGTCTGCTGGACTTTATTAGAAACTGCTCTGCTATTTTCTAAATGGCTGAGTGCTTTTCCACTCCCACCAGCAATATCTGAGAGTTGTCAATCTTCTCCATCCTTGCTGACATTTGATAGCATCAGACTTTGGAACAACTTCAGCTGTCCTGCATCGGCCTTGCCTTGTGTTTTTAATTTGGATTTATCTAATGACTAGTTACATCAAGGGCCTCTGTGTGCTCAGCGATCATTTGTGTATGTGGCTTTGTGAATTCTTAAAATTTCAGGCACATTGTAATTATAACGTGTCTTAGTGCGGTCCTCTTGGGTTTCTTTTATATGGAATTCTCCGTGCAGCTTGGACCTGGATATGAGAGTAGTATTCCATTACTGTATATTTTAGTTTTATTTCTTTTAATCCTATGATTTGTGTTAAAGAGCCTTCATTTTTGTTTTACCCATTCTTCTCCTGAGACTGCTGAACACCTCGATAGCCATAATTTTGAACTATTTCTCAGGAATTTTGCTTGTCCAAGTTTTTTGTTTGTTTTAGGACCTTTTTCTGGAGTTGTATTTCTCTTTCACTTGGAGCATGATCTTCTGCCTGGTTCTCTGTGTTTACTTCTATGCTTTAGGTACTGGTGCCATCTACCTGTTCTAATACTGAGGGTTGCCCTCATGCAGATGCTGTCCCATGGTGTCCTGCAGCAGCATAACTGCTTTCCCAAGCTAGTAGCCACTCAAGGTGTGTCCCCTTTGTGGGCCACACCTTTGGCCTTGAGGTCTGGACAGCCCAGTGATACGAGCATCATTCTTGCCAAGCCCCGTGCTTTGGTTGGGCTGGGCACTAGCCCTAGACTCAGGGGTTCTCAGAGGCAGGTGCTGTGAATCCAGCCTTAACATAGTTGCCTGCAGTTGCTACAGGCTTCCCGCCACCTTGCTGCTTGCCAAATCAGCAGAAGTGGCAATTTCTGCAACAGCCCACAGTGCCAGATGGTGGCTAGCTGCAGGAGGCATGGCCCTCTCAGCTACCTGGCTAGGCTATAGGGGTTATACTGGGGTATCTGGAAGATTGGGATGGTAGCTGCTGCAAGCACCCCTGTGGGGCCTGGTAGGTGGGTAGACCTGAGAAGTGTGCCTTGTGGGAAGCCAGGGGTCAGTATGTGTGGGTCAGGGCCCCTGACATTTTTGCTGTGGGTTGTACAGATCTGGGGCCACTGCTGTTTTGGGCAGGAGGCATGAAGACCAAGGACTTACATCCCCACTGCTGAGGGCTGTGCTGGCCAGGGACTGTTGCTACTTTGTGCTGCTGCAGCTTTCGCTGTCGGGCATAAGAGCTGAAGTTGGACTTTTCAGAGTGTGAAGCACACTCAGTGGCTGGCAGAGGTGGGATTATCTGGTAAGCCTTGGGCTTCAGGGGAATGCAACTGATAGCAGAAGTTGTTTGTTAGCCATTTATGCTTTGGAAGATCTTTGGTTAGAGGTGTGCAACTCCCTGTAAGCAGGGAGGGAGCTATCAGGGCCTGGCCTACTTGTCTGCCAGGGATAGATTCATGGCTACAACCTGCTTGGCTCCTCTCCAAGGTGAGTAGAGCTCTATCAGGGATTGGTCCTCAGTGTTCAGTATAGTGAATGGGTTCCAAAATGGTACCAACTCACAGTTAGTGGCAAGGTGCCTGCTGGTGATTCCTGGCCACCTAGGCTAGAACTATAAGAATGGGGTCGATTTCTTCACCCATGTATGGGCTGTGCACTGTTCAGACTGGAGTCACTCCTTTGGGTTCCAGGGTGTGTCTGCTCCTGGCCCTCTCAAGTCTGGTCCCTGTTGCTACTTTGTCAACTTTCCTGTGCTCACTTTCCTCTGACCCTTGATACAACAGTTCCAAAAGCTCACATCTGCTTAATCACAGGAGTTGGGTACCAGGTGTTAGGTAAACTCTCCTCCTGCTCTCCAGGGAAAGTTCCACACTTTAGATAAGCTTTCCCATTTGCATCTCTTTCCCCCTTCTGCCCTACACAATGAGGTTACTTTCTGGTGAGAACAACTGACTGCCTCTCCTATACAGCTGATGCTGCCCTTTTATCCTTTGTTGGGAAGCATGCCTCTGGGCTTCAGGCCTATTTCTTTGTAGATTAGTGCTCTGTAGGCCAGTCTTTGTTCCTCAAGGAGCAGGTTCTCCCTGTTCCGCCATCTTAGGTCTATCCACCCCTCACCTTCCTTTACTTCTTTGAACAGAGTTTATAATAGCTGCTTTTAGGATTTTGTTAGATTAATGCAACATCTGTGTCACTGTGGGCCAGTTCCTATTGACTAGTTTTTCTTAACTATAGGCTACAATTTTGTTTCTTTGAACACTGTAAATAATACATGTAAGAAGCTCTGGATTTTGTTATATTATCCCAGGAAAACAATAATTATCTGAGTTCACATTCAATTCCTAGCTGGAAAGTGTGACCTGTGTCTGCTCTTACTTTTTTTTTAGTGGAGATCTGAGAATCTCATTACATTTCCCTTCTAACTTGATAGTATTCAAGATTTAAACTGTCTCCCCTGCATATCTAGCCAGGATATGGTTTTAGACTTTATTGGGGGCAGATCTAGAATAGGTCACTTTTTTTTTTTTTCGGTGAAGGCTTTTAATCTCTCAGTTATTTGCCTACCATGCTAAAAAGAATGTTGGCAAGTTTTCTATGCTCCAACTGGACTCAATCCCATAGCACTGCTCTACAATAGTCCTACTAGACTGTCTTGCCCAAACACACTTAACCCACTGCCAAGAATCCACCAGAAAATCCTCTGTGCATCAACCTTACCTCCATTAAGGTAGTTTCCCTGCCTCCCTCCCCCCGCCATATTTAAATGATGTGAGCCACAGGAGAATCTGACTCCTCAGTGAAACTCGATTATCAGCCCATGCTCTTCATGGATTCTGCCCCATGTGGTAGAATCAGCATATACACTCAGGTTTATGGACTTTACCTTCTCTGTCCTTAGTGATTGTACTCTTGCATTGCCTAAATACTGTTGTTTTAGCAATTTTGCCTGGTTTTATGATTGTATATAACAGGAGTAGTTTAGTAGTTTATTTTTCTTGTTAATAAGAATTTATTTTTTTCTTTGATGAACACATTTTCATATTTCTAGGTCAGTGCTACTAATAGAACTTTCTTTAGTGACATGTTTTAAGGGTCTACTGCCCAATGAAGGAGACACATACCACTGTAAAAAAAAAACATGCTGATTACAATGAATTGGCTTTTCAAATATGTTATTTAAATTTTATAAGTCATCTGAAGTTAGTGGCTATCATTTTGGACACTATAATTCTAAGTGGTTGGGATTAATCCATGCCAGAACATACCATATTAGAGTATCTTTTCTTGACACTATGACCTGGGTCAGTTGTCTGGATAGCTTCACTTTACCTATAAGATGAGAAATAAGACAAAGTCTGGTAAAAGAAGAAAAACACTGCAATGTAACAGCTTTTTATTTTTATTTACCAAAGTGATATTTTGGATAACCAAGGGAGACTTCTGATTATTTTTATAGTAATAAATATTTTTAAAATTATAGTGAGCTATGATCTGACCCTTTCTCATTTGTCATATTTGCAGGTGGCTAGCATTAATTAGGATGCTTAAATGAACCATAGGTAGTTCATCTGTAATTTTTTAAAAAGATTTATCCATACAGAACTGGGATAAAAGCCAGAGATGCAGGAGCAGTGAGAGACTTCACCAGAGACAGAGTGGGGAGCATAACAGGTAGATGGATGAAGTATACTGCTGAGGGGAGCAGTGGGTGGGTCAGGAGAGATCTGCTGTGCCATGTGGATCACCTCCAGGGCTGGGGATTGAAATCACTGCAGCAGCTGTGGCCAGCTTTCACTGCTGTGTCCTAACCCGATGGGTCACCGGAGGGCCCTCGTTTGTGTGTTAAACCTCATCTGATAGAATCCTTGCTTTTCCCATGAGTTTAATTTGCCTTGTATGATGAAGGCATGACACTATATTCATGGTTAAAAGCTTCTGTGCAGCAAAATCAAGTGAAGCAGTAATCTACTAAATGGGAAAACTCAATACAGGAAAACAATCTAATCTAAAAATAGGAAGATGAACTAAATGGATATTTTTTCACAAAGATCTTAGATGTTTCATATACATAAAAAGATGCTCAACATCAATCATCAGGGCAATTCAAATTAAAATCACAGTGAAATAACACCTTGCTCATATTAGAACAGCTGTTATAGAGAGACAGCAAGGATGTAAAAAAAAAAAAAAGAAAAGAAACTTTGTGTGCTCTTGTTGGGAATTTAACTAGGTAAAGCTACTGTGGCTTGAGGACTCCTCAAAAAATAACAAGATAAAATGGGCCCTTTCCTACTTCAGCATGGGCAAGAATGGAATCTTCCCATTTGTGACAACATGTATGTGTCTTAAGGACATTGACTTATTTCACTTCACTTAGATAAATACAATACAATATCACTTACGTGTAGAATCTAAAAAACAAGCCATGAAGTGAAAAAAAAAATTATCATCACAAACATTTGCAACACTGTGTGGTAATAGATGTTACCTTGACTTAATTTTATATGTCAGTTAAATATCAATAAAAATGTTCAATATATCCTTTTAAATCTCCCCAATCATGCCAATTAGATTTCTCAGTTATCTCTAATTTTATTCTGTTTGAAGTCTGTTGAACTGCTGGAGGGTCAGTGTAGACTGGCTTAAGAATTAGTATTTCCAGGAGGCTCAGTCATAGTAGGGGTCCTCACACTTTCAGATTTGCCTCAAAGGAATCCCACTGTGTCTCAAGGTTCTCACTGTGGAAAACAGCCCAATGTCTTGTGCTTTCAGGATGGAAAAGAATGACTTATGTATATTTAGGAGCAAAAAGAAGCAAACTACTGATATTTAGGAGCAAAAAGAAGCAGACTACTTTATGCATAAGAACATAACACCAAACACTATTAGGCTGAACCAAAGAAGCTACACGGAAAGTACACGTAGGCAGGATTCTGCTGATAGGAAGTTTTAATCGGTAGTGACTGAAAGCAGACTGATGGTGCCCAGAGTGGAGGGAGCTTTGTGGGGTGGAGGAAGCGTATGGTTGTGCATAATTTTCAAAACTAACTGTTAAGTTAAAAATCAGGCCACCATATACTTCAATAAAATGAATTCCAAAAAGTAATAACATGACCTTTGGAGAAAAGACTGGTAAGATGATTCTGTAAGTCACATGGAAAAGGCAAGACTGTCTAGAAAAAATCTGAAATATAAGGACAACGCCACAGTGAAACCCTGGGCTTTAAAAATGTGGGACTGGAATCCATGTGTCACCATCTGTCATGTCATCCTAAATTGCATTTCTGAGAAAGTAGGATTGGTAAACTTTCAAAATAAAATATGACGTGAAAAGTTTAACATACCCCCACAATTAAATCATTAGAAATACATATTTTATGCTTGACTTGCTAAAACATTGTAGTGCCACAGTAACAAACATGTGTTTAAGTTTGAAACATTTTCCTGGTTTATCAACAAGTGAATGTGCAAAAGCCTGACCAGCTATGAATCAAGTGAATAAGCAGTAAATTAGCAATTTATAGTTATTAAACAATATGAATTAAGTGCTAAACTTTCAAAGGTTTATTACAAAACTTGCTCTAAAATAGATAATTCATTTCACACGGAAATGAATAAATATCTCAATCTTCAGTATAATATAAAATCTGATTAACTTTCAACTCACAGTTGAAAATTGATCTAAATAACGTGTTAGAAGAATAAGAAACTCTTCAGAATAGATAATCCCTCAGAATCTTACACCCTTTGAGTGTCTATCTATATATTTTCACTTGTCTGTTTATAACTATATAAATGTATATATTATGTGCAGAATATGTATGTGTGCATTGTTTCACCAGCTGCAGAACACCCCCCCCCCCAATATCTAAATGTGTCTTCATCTGGATAAGATTTGTTCCTTAACTCAGAGGCTTTCAGTGAACTTAGGAAATGCATGCTTTCCCATCATTTCTTGACAGGAGATTGCAAATCTCTAGTTCTTCATTTCTATAGAATAAAGAATGATTTCATTGAGTATGTAAGAACTGAGTTTGAATTCTGATCTCTACTCTGACTTTAGTCAAGTTAATACCCCTGGTGCAGTTTCTGCATCTATCCAATGTGGCATATACTTACCTAGAAAACACTGATAGTAAAAGAACTCTTAAACAGTGATTTTGTTGGAAGATATTGCTATTGTTTTTTGAAGCTTTTAATTTTTGTGTCTGTCTCTTGGCATAGTGTGTAGGTTTATTTTCAGGGCCTCACTATTCTATTCTGGTGCATATCTAGCCCATATTTTTATGATAATAAAGTATATATTTACATGTTTATATTCAGAGACAACTGTATTACACTTACTTATAGAATAAGGCGGAATTACATATTTTTTTTAAAGATTTATTTATTTATTCATACAGAACTGGGGTACAGGCCAGAGATGCGGAGGGTGAGAGGATTCACCAGAGACAGAGCGGGAAGCAGAACAGGCAGATCGACGAAGTACACTGCTGAGGGGAGCAGCGGGCGGGTCAGGAGAGGTCTGCCACACCATGTGGTCACCTCCAGGGCAGGCGGGGATCGAACTCATGTGGAAGTGGCCCCAGTCTCTCAGTGCAGTGCTTTAACCCACTGCGCCACCAGGGAGGGCCGGAATTACATATTTTTTAATCAATACTTGTTCTTCCTGAAGTTAGGCCATTTTTGGATTTCTTATCTATTTGTATTAGGTGAATACTCAATTTCATTTTGGTGATTACCATTTTAAAGATCATGGCCAATGTCATTGATAGCAGGAATATAGGCATCAAGTTAAGTGCCAAGGCTGACAAATAAAATGGGCTTTACATCATCAAAATATCCAAGTTAATTAGAGAGTAATCTAAAAAGAGCATCTCAGAAAACACATTTACAGGCAAGCTGTAAAGCCCCAGCTTCTGGAATGACAGAAACTATGCTGCTTATTCAAGCCCCAGTATCACCCAAGCACAGCTGAGACACCATCAAAATTGCCTTGATAAGGTGTGTATTTTTTTTAAAAGATAGAAGCTAAACATTTCTATATTTTGTAGCATCCCTTACAATTTCCTCCTTTTAGACTCCATTCACTCTTCCTCCATCACCATAGCAACACATATACTAAAATAAGCAACCGTGGTTTTATCAGGAAAGCTGGGAATGAGTTGGTGCTGCAGCCTGATCCCCAGGAGGGAGATACTATTCTTCTAGGAGTTTTCCTTTCACACCCCTGTCATCTAACTTTTGATGCTTTTGCAGTAGAAAAACAAAATGACTATGTGTTTGATCTCTGATGCGGAAGGCTGGCTACTGGAGACAGTAAGTGAAATTAAGCAATATCCTCAAAGCTGAACTGTTGAGTCACCCCTTTTTTTTCATAGTTCTACTCCTTTTATGGAGATGCAGGTGACCATATCTTATTTGCATACCAGCAATACTCTTTTTTCATTCTGCTGATCATTCAAAGCTTTGTCTTAGCTTTACATCTTACACACTCCTCGTGTAGTCTCTGCTGCAATTACAGTTTTAAGCTAATGATTCTCAAAGTTACATCTTTAGATTTCTCTTATAAATTATAATCTAAAGACAAGTTATTTATAACCATATTGAGTAACTTTGAATTTTCACACACACACAAATTCATCACATTTTTGTCTCCCTTGTCCAGACCCCACCCTTCCATATTTGCTACTGCAATAGGTGGGGCTGACCTCCCTGGTCACAAGGCAGAAACCTGAGCGTGTTTCATGATGCCTCTTTCTCACCTCTGCAGGCCATCACTAGGTTTTCTATTTATATCTCTTAGCTATCTTTCAAACTAGTCCATACATTTCCATCTTCATCAAGCTCCATCAGTTTTTTTTTCTTTAAAGGTTTATTTTTATCTATTTATTCATATAAGAACTGGGGTATAGGTCAGAGGTGCAGTGGAGAATCTGTGGGTTCACCAGAGATGAAGTGGGGACCAGAACAAACAGATCTACTGAAATACACTGCTGAGGGGAGCAGCAGGTGAGGCCCGCTAGGCCCTGTGAGTCAGCTCCCTGGCCAGGGATGGAAGTCATGCTGCAGTGGCTGGTGATAGCTTGAAGAGCCCGAGACTTTAACCCCTGTAGCACCAGGGAGTCCCCAAACCCTGTTAGTTTTTGTTTGATTCCAAAACCTCTTTTTTTTTTAAAGATTTATTTATTTGTGCATACAGAATTGGGGTACAGGCCCGAGGCTGAGGGGTGGCAAGAGGCTTCACCAGAGACAGTGGGGAGCAGAACAGGCAGATCCACGAAGTACACTGCTGAGGGGAGCAGCGGGTGGGTCAGGAGAGGTCTGCAGCGCCATGTGGTCACCTCTGGGGCAGGCGGGAATCGAACTCATGCGGAAGTGGCTTTATCTTCTCAGTGCAGTGCTTTAACCCGCTGCGCCACCAGGGAGGGCCCAAGATTCCAAAACCTCTTAATCACAATTAGCCTACAATTTTATTGTCACCCTGTATGAGACTCCACAAAGCGATCATACTTTCTCAATACTCTAAATCCTGCCATGCAATTTCCTACTTAAAACGTTTTAGTGGATTCTCAGTTGCCTGAAGGTGAAAAATAAGACTTTCTAGCCTGGCAGTCTTCAAGATCTAGTCCCTTTCGACCTGTCCACCCCAATGTCTATTTTCTGCTAATCATCTTACACTGCAGATACTGTATTTGCAATTCTAGAAAACTACCTACTTTCGATAACTCCCCTCTCTTGGACAAAATGTCCCTGTTACGTAAAATCCTCTTGATCCCTTTCTATGATTGTTTAACCCCTACTTGTCTTTACAATTCTGTTCAAATGTCACTTTGAATGGAAAGTTGTTTCTGATTCTCTTTATCCCCTCCTCCGCGCTCCTGTGCTATGAAGTGCTATAATAGCTGGTCAGTTCTCACCAACTTCAGTACTTACTAGGAGTTGAGTACAGGTGCCAGGCATTGAGCTATAACTATGGAAAGATAAAGACACAAACTCTTCTCTTCATAAAATTTGTTCAAATGTATGAAGAGCTTTTTGAGGCCAGGAAATCTCAGTCTCCAGTGTCTACCACAGTATTTGGCATACTGTACATTCTTGATAAACTTGTAAATGAATATCTTCAGCTTTACCCACATTTTCAGGGGCCTTAAAAATTCTTGTTTCAAAAAAAAAATCTTGTTTCTTTTTTTTATTTTATAATAGCTTATTTTTGTATCATTTTGTGCATTTTTCCATCTCAGTTGCAATCCCCTTGGGTTTCCCATCACCAAATCACCCATGTGCCATCACCTTAGTCCAGTGCATTTCCCTCCCCCCACTGTTTTTGATCCCACTCCACCCCCACAAAATGTCTCTGGTATATAGCTGTTCATTATTATCATTATTTTCTCGCCTGTTCCTGTTCCGTTATATTCCTGCTATGAGAGAAACCATCCAGTGTTTTTCCTTTTCTTTCTGGCTTATTTCACTAAGGATGATCTTTTCCAGCTCTATCCATGTTGCTGCAAAAGGCATGTGTTTCTCTTTTTTGGTTGCTGAGTAATATTCCATTGTGTATAAGTACCACATCTTTCTAATCCAGTCATCCATGTCTTTCCAATTGTGAATAAAGCTGCAATAAACATGCAGGTATCTTTTTGAATAAGTGTTTTTGTGTCTTTTGAGTAGATACCTGGGGTGGGATTGCTGGGTCATATGGAAGCTCCATGTTTAGCAGTTTGAGGAATCTCCAGTTTTTCATAGTGATTGTACTAGTTTGCATTCCCACCAGCAATGCAGGAGAGATCCTTTTTATCCACATCCTTATCAACATTTGTTTGAAGATGTGCTAGTTGTTTGAAGATGTGCCATTCTCACTGGAGTGAGGTGGTATCACATTGTGGATTTAATTTGCATCTCCCTTATTACAAGTGATGTTGAATATTTTTTCGTATGCTTGTTGGGCATCTGCATTTCCTCTTTGGAGAAATGTCTTTTTAGATCTCCTGCCCATTTCTTGATGGGGCTGTTTATTTTTGTTGAGTTTCATCAGTTTCATCAGTTTTCCCAGCACCACTTGCTGAACAAGCTTTCTTTGTTCCATTGTATCTTCTTTGCTACTTTGTCAAAGATTAGCTGTCCATAAACCTGTGGGTTTATATCTGGGTTTTTGCCACGGACCAGCGCAGCAGGAGATAAGGTTCAGAGATTGCATTCTGGTGCAGGGTGGACAAGGATGAGGTTGAGTGACAGACAGACATAACCTCTAGGAGTGCATATCCGAATGTAATTATTTTCAAGAGTGCAGAGCATTTATACATTTTTTCTTGGCAAGCAAATATAGGGGTACAATGATTCTTTCAATAGAACACGACAGATAATACATTTTTTTATTGTTTCTGAGATGTTGTCAGGGGCTCGAAACCAACCTGGGGCCCTGAGAAACCACTGTGTATTCAAGGTTCAGTGGTGCTAAACAAATACCCTATCTACCACTTTTGCCTTGCTAATCCTTTTAATTGCTCTCTCCATTCTTTTACCAGCCACCTCGTATACAGGAGTTAATAGAATTAAAGATTGTAGCAGAGTTTCTCAGAATTAAATCAGTATCGAGAACAGAGGAGGCTACATTCCTTTCAAGAGTATCATTATCACAGAACAAAGCACAGTGTTCATAACATTTCTTTGGTTCAGTACGTTTTGTGTCAGCAGAATCAGGAAACAAATCAAAAGTTACAGTGACCATTCAAGAATCAGCCATTCTTTTATTCCTGGAGGGCCACGTATTCTTCCCGTGCACCCAGTACCTTGACCATGCCAAGCTCTAAGGATTTCTTACTTAGGCACTGTGGGAGGGGACATGGCAGGTTTTCTATCTGAATCCACTGGTCTGTATGTCTGTTCTTGTTCCAGTACCATGCAGTTTTGATTATTATGGCTTTGTAGTATAGCTTCAACTTTGGGATTGTAATGCCTCCATTCTCTTTCTTCCATGAGAGTATTGGCTATTCAAGGTCTTTTGTTGTTCCATATGAATCTCATCAATATTTCTATTTCTTGAAAGAATGTCATTGAGACTTATTGGGATGGCATTAAATCTGTATATGGCTTTTGGTAGGGTGGCCATTTTGATGATGTTAATTTTCCCAATCCATGAGCAGGGGATGTCTTTCCATTTCATGGTGCCTTCTTGAATTTCTTTTGACAGCGTTTTGTCATTTTCTTTGCAGAGGTCTTACCTCTTTTGTAAGGTTGATTTCCAGGTATTTGATTCTTTTTGTTTTAATTGAAAATGGGATGGGTTTTTTATTTCTATTTCTTCTGATTGGTTGGTTGTGTATATGAAAGCCTCTGATTTTTGTGGGTTGATTTTATATCCTGCTACCTTGCTAAACTGGTTGTTGGTTTTGATTAGTTTCTCTGTGGAGTTTTTAGGGTTTTCCATGTAGATTAACATATTATCTGCAAATAAGGACAGTTTTACTTCTTCTTTCCCTATTTAGATTCCTTGTATGTCTTTATCCTGTCTTATTGCTCTGGCTAGAACTTCCAATGTTATGTTGAAGAGCAGTGGCAATAGTGGACACCCTTGTCTTATTCCTGATTTCAAGGGAAAGGCTTTCAGCTTTTCTCCATTGAAGATAATATTAGCTGTGGGTTTGTCATATTTGACTTTTATCATGTTGAGATATGTCCTCCTTTTCCAAGGATTTCGAGATCTTTAAACATAAATGGGTGTTGGACTTCATCAAATGTCTTCTCCACATCTATTGATATGATTATGTGGTTTTTATTCTTCTGTTGGTTGATGTAATGGTTTACATTAATTGATTTTCTGAGGTTGAACTATCCTTGTGCTCCTGGGGTAAAGCCTACTTGGTCATGGTGTCTTATTTTATTGCATTGTTGGATTCTGTTGGCTAAGATTTTGTTGAGGATTTTTGCATCAGTGTTCATTAGAGAGATTGGTCTGAAATTTTCTTTGTGTTTTCTTTGTTAGGTTTTGGTATTAGTGTAATGTTGGCTTCATAGAAAGTATGTGATAGTTTTCCTTATTTTTTGATTTTTTGGATGAGTCTGTGTAGAATAGGCACTAGTTCTTTTCTGAATATTTGGTAAAATTCATTTGTAAATCTATTTGGTCCTGGCCTTTATTTTTGGGGAGGGTTTTGATTACTTCAATTTCCTTGCTTGTAACTTGCCTGTTTGTTATTCTATTTCTTCTTTATCTAGCTTTGGGTGGTTGTAGAGTTGTAGGAATTTGTCCATTACTGTTAAATTGTCCAACTTGTTTGCATATAGTTGCTCAAAATATTCTGATTATTCTTTTGCTTTCTGCTGGATCTGTTGTGATTTCTCCTGTTTCATTTATGAGTCTGTTTATTTGTGCTTTCTCTTTTTTTTTTCCTTTGTGAGCCTGGCTAGTGGCTTGTTTATTTTTTTTTGAAGAACCAACTTTTGGTCTCATGGATTATTTGGACTGTTTTTCTAACACTCATTTATTTCTGACTTGACTTTTATTGCTTTTGGGTTATTTTGTTGTTCTTTTTCCAGTTCTTTAAGGTGGGACATTAGGTTGTTTCTTTGAGTTATTTCTTGTTTTGTATGTGTATGTGTATCCCATAAGTTTTGTAGACTTGTGTCGTCACTGTCCTTCTTCTCCAGGTATTTTTTAATTTCTTCTTTGATCTCATTGATCCAGTGGTCCTCCAGAAGTGTGTGTTTCAGTCTCCACGTGGTAGGTGGTTTTCTTGCCTTTTTCATATGGTTTATTTCTAGTTTGATTTCTTCATTGTCAGAGAAAATAATTGGTATGATTTCAATCTTTGTGTATCTATTGGTATCTATCTTGTGACCCAGTATGTGGTCAATCCTAGAGAATGATCCATGTGGGTTTGAGAAAATTGTGTATTCAGACTTTTTGGGGTACAGTATTCTATAGATGTCTGTTAGACCCATGTTGTGCAGGTCCTTGTTCAGAGCTTTAGTGTCTGTTTATTTATTTTATTGATCTGTCAATTGTGGAGAGTGGCATGTTGAAGTCTCCTACTATGTATTTTCTCTGATATACGTTTTAGATGATAGTAGTTTCCTGATATATTTTGGTGCTCCTTCATTTGATGCATATACGTTGATGATGGTTACGTCTTCTTGTTGTATATTCTCCTTAATCATAATGTAGTGACCTTCTGTGTCTCTTTTAGCCTTTTTTAGTTTGACGTCTATTTGATCTGATATAAGTATAGCTAGTATAGCTTTTCCTGCCCTTTTTTGTGCTTGTAGCATTGTTTTCCAACCTTGTATTTTTCAATCTGTTTTTATCTCTTGCAATTAGATGTGTTTCCTGCAGAACATTGGGTTCTGTTTTTTAATCCATTCTGCAACTCCGTCTTTTTATTGATGAGTTTAAGCCATTTGCATTTAGAGTTAATATTGATATACTGGCACCTACATTTGCCGTTTTGGTCCTTTTGTGTTTTTTTTTTCCTTGTTTTGAACTGTTCTTGTTCATTCTTCTGTTGGATTTGTTTTGTGGGCTTCCTGTACTATTTTTTTGGAGTGGGGGTTTAGTCATGACAAAATTGTGGAGTTTGTTTGTCTGAAAACATCCTTATTCTTTCTTCAAAAAGGAAGGGGAGCTTTGCAGGATAGAGTATTCTTAGTTGGCATTTAATGCTTTGGAGTTTGTTGAGTATGTCCCTCCACTCTCTTCTTGTCCATAGTGTTTCTGTGGAGAAGTCTGATGTCAGTCTGATCAGTTTCTCTCGATAGGTTTTTTCCCTCTTGTCATTCTCATCATGTTTTCCTTGTCTTGTATTCTTGGAAGTTTTATTATAATATGTCTCACGGTTTTTCTCCTCGTCGTGGTAGTTTGGGGTTCTTCTTGGATGTCTACTTTCATCTTCTTCATATTAGGGAAGTTCTATTACCTCTGTGATTATTTTCTTGATTCCTTGGCCTTTCTCTTCACCTTCTGGGATACTTATAACTCTGATATTTTCTAGCCTAATGCAGATAGCTCTTGAAGTGTTTCTTCATTCCTTTTTTTTTCTTTTTCTGTTTTAATTCTCTTTATTACTGCATCTTCAAGGGAGTTGATTAGTTCTTCCATTTAATATACTCTGTTTTCATTACTCTTCCCAGCATTCTTTATCTCCTCCAGTGGCCTTTTCGTCTCCTGCATTTCTTCTATTTCTTTTTTTAATATCTCGTTTTCTTTTTCATTTCTTTCATTCATTTCCTTGTTTGCATTCTTCAACTCCTTGATGGCTTGCCTCATGTCATTTTTTCCTTCTCATCTTTTTGTTTGTTTATCATGATGATTCTGAATTCTCTATCTGGTGGGCTGAGCAGTTCTATTTCTTTGGTGTTTTCTGTTGCCTGATCTTTTTGTGGTGAATTTTTCCTCTGAGGGCCTGCTTGAATATTTGATTGTCTTCTCTTCCCTGTCGTGTATTTTCTAATACTAATACTTTCTATTCGTTGAGACGTGGTATTGCTACTATTGATGGGCATTCTTTCTTGGATGGCAGAGGGACTTCCAGACACTTCAGTTGTGGAGGGTATTCTGAGCCTTGTTTTGTTTCAATATCTCCTGTTTTTCCAGCCCCCACTGTATGAAATTATGTCTGTCGTCTCCTTCAGTGACAATCAGGGGTCTCTTGTGGTGTTCAGCTTCTGGGAACACGTTGAGTCCTTGTTTCTGGAAGGTGCCTGTTGATCTTTGTAGCCTTCTGATGTCCCATGTTCCCTCTATGCTTAGATGCAGCCATGGGGAGTGGGACTCATTAAAAGTGTTGCTGCTGGGCCTAGCCGAATGTGCAGGAAGCCTCTGTCTGCATCAGTAGAGCCTGGGCACTCCCCACTTTGGGAGATTTTTTAACATGTAGATTTCCAGGTCCTATTGCCAGTTTCTGGTATTTTGCTTGGCTGACTGAAAATGCCGAATCACGCAGTCCAGAGAGCTTTTTCCCCAAGTGAGAGACACAATGGCACCCTATTTATCCCCCAATATCCCAGAGTCTTGTTTCATTCTTAAAATCAGCATCCCTATCTGCAAATGGGCAAAGATATATGTACTCATGGTAAAATTCTTCTTGACATGCTGCTCTATCTCCCTTTTCCCTGCACCCATCTGCATTTTGGCAGAAGCTCAAGTGCACAGGGGCATTATATATGTAATGCCTCCCCTCACTACATGCCTTGGCTGAGTGGCATGAAAGCACCATCTTTTCTATTAAATTAGGCTCTTTAAGAGAATATTCAGCTCTGTTTTCTTATTCTTCATTCCACTTGCTCGGGCATTCTATAGCTTTCCTTGCTAGCACCCATGGCAGCTGTAAACCATTAGTCACTGGACTTGCAGAAAGCCTGTGAAGCACCGTACCGTGATAGTGTGATTAATCTAGTTCAAGCAGCCACCATAATTCTGAATTTCTGATAGGATTTTAATAGGGGTAGTTGAAGGGGGAAAGTATTTCAGAGCTACTAAAATTCGTTTTTCTTCACAATCAATGCCAGAATGAGTTGGAGAAAGCGTTTTTTGTTTGTAACAACCAACAACAGAATAATTCTTATATCTTCCCTGATAGAATAAATTGTAGGTTTACAGAAAGCAGTTGTTCAATATTTATGTCTGTCATTAACTGCATGAATTCCCTGCACATGGAAGGAGGAAAGTGAGCTGGGTACAATGTAAGCAAGCCCCATAAATGCCTCCAGGTTGTTTTTATTCTGTCCTTTCTCCAGCAAGGAGGTGAATGTCAGGCACATGCTTATGCAAAGTGTCCCCAAGATTCTGGGGGATTACCAAAAAGTACAGTATTCCCAAGGGGCCTCTGAAGAAAATAAACCAAGCTTGAACATTACTTTGAAATACCATGCTTTAGAAGTTAAAAAACAAAAGGAAAACAAATTATACTTTTCACATACTCGCCCAGTCAATATTAGCCACTCAAATAATTGATTACTATTCTATTGAGTGTCTTATACTTAAAATATAATTTTCCATTGAATATTGTACCCACATCAATTTTTAAACACCTCCCTTTTGCAGGATGCCCAAAGGAAAGCTAAATATTCCCACCTAAGATAACAGTCAATGGGTACTGTACTTGATTACTAAATTACTTAATGCATTTACTACTGATGCATTTATTCAGTAAGCCCTGCTTCAGTTATTTTAGACATACACTTTGTGTGGTGATAAGAACCCCAAACTGTTAAGAGTAGACACCTCTCATGCATTCGGTAATTTTATACAAATAGAGACCAACATTAGATTATTTCATAAATAACACAAATATCCAAAAAATTATAAGTAACTATAATTTTGATCTGTGGTAAAGGGTATGAATTAAAAGAAGAATGTGAGAATAAACTATTCAAGCCTTTTCCACTCTGCCTGCAATCCCAGCACAGATACACTGAACAGTGCTCACAGAAATGGCACAGCTAATAATCTTTCTGCCCTAGTGTGGGAAGAGCAGCCCACTCTTTTGTTTGAGTGAAGGTATATGAGTGTGTAGGCCCAGAATCAACTGGGGAGAACTCTACAATCTGAAAGTCAGAAGATACTCCCATCCCATCCCAGCACTACCTAGGATAGGCCACTGACGGTCGAGATCCAACTCAGATCTTTACAGGAAAACCTAATAGTTCCAACTGTTGTTTCCCAAACAAATTATATAGCAACCTAGTGATAGCTCAGCAAAATTTTCTGGGGCTTTATTGGAGATACAAACTCAAATAGCACTGAGCTGAATGTCCAAGGAGTTCTGTCTAGGCATTGAGGGTAGAGCTAGGTTCACATTATGCAAATAGAACTGGGGTACAGGCCAAAGTGGGGAGCAGAACAGGCCAGTTGATGAAGTACACTGCTGAGGGGAGCAGTGGGCGGGTCAGGAGAGGTCTGCTGTGCCATGTGGTCACCTCTGGGGCAGGGCTCAAACTCATGCTGAAGTGGCTTTAGCTTCTTAGTGCTGTGCTTTAACTGGCTGTGCAACCAGGGAGCGCCCAATTTGAGATTTAGAAAGTTTGCTAAGTGGTGATTGGTCAAATTTCAATTCTGACCATGACCTGAAATGTTTGGTTTCATTTTTCTTAGTTCTGGCTATGTCCTTGCATGGCCCTGGGTATGACTGGGACCTGACCCAGAGTCTCCAGGTAATATGATCACATATTACCCAGAGTTTGGATGACTCTAGGCTCATTTTTATTTTCAAAACCTTTTATTATAGTTTCTGAGACTCCTTCCTTACTGTCCATAACAGTAAAAGAAACTTGTACTTAACTTTCCAGTTCCAAATTCATCCACACACATTGTGCGGCATGAACCTCACATCCATTCAGGGAAGCACAGTTTTGTCATTTATAAAGGGAATTCAGGCTCAAAATATCTGATTTGACCATGCAGTTAATACATGCTACTGGGGTTCAAACCCAAATCTCCTGAATTTGAGGAGAAAAAGAACTCTTTCTATCCCACCCCTTCATCACTTCAGTTCCTGGGAGGATTGCTTAGATCCTGACTTTAGTTCTCCTCCGGCTTTTGACCACTTCTGAAACAATTCTAGTTTTTCTGAAACTTAACATGATATGAGCCACACTGAACAGATATGGAAACAGTGTCTCTTAAAAGAAGGAAATTCAAATGGCCAGTCTTTGTGAGTTGAAATTCTAGACAACTGAGAAATAGAAAGTGACAAAAGAATTTTGAATGAAAGAATCTATAGGCAGCAACGCAATTGAGTATGTGAAATGATGAGGAATATTTTTGGTAAGCCATGAAAATCACTGTCCTACTGGCAGGTTTCATTTCAGAAAATTGAGTGTTTAGTTAAATACTTCAGGATGGTAGATTATTGTATCAGTGTGCAGGACAAAGATAAATTCCCAAGGACAGTCATACTCTTTTGAGAGAAACAAAAGTTGTGTCTTTTGTAGCTCACACCTGGTGTTTATTTCTGGCTGCGGGGACAGTAAGAAGGGCCATCAGCTAAACCTTCTTACAAGCAAGTGTGCTTTACTTTAAGCTGTCTCACAGTAAAGTTAGTTAGGGTTTTTTTTCTTTCTGAGTGTCATCATGTATTTGGAAAACTTTGTTTTCTCAATTAGTATGTGCCATCTTTTTTCCAACTTCAGAAAAAATGCTGGTTCAAATCAAACCAGTATGTAACTGTGTACTCAGTCTGGAATGCCAGACAGTAAGACAACCTTGGGAAAACAGAACCTTATATTTAATACACTCACTTCTATGTTTCTGACCTGTCAGGGTGTAGAATGCCAGAATATAGCATGATTAAAAGCACAAAATCATACCACTTAGTATTGAATCTTGGCTCTACTCTTTATCTGTAATATCTTCTTTAAGGAAGTTATATTACATGATAATAGAGGATGCTTTTTTCTGTTATTTTTCCTTCTCTTCTTTCTCTCACCCCCATTTCAAACCTAGGACCCCACAACCTTTCTTTACTTCCTTTTGAGGAATCTATTACTTGTCTGTCTTCCTGCCTTGGAAGCCAGAACAGTCCAATGTGCTCTCAACATCATGACCTAACCACCATGGCTAAGGCTCTGGTGTGTGATCTCATCTAACAAATCTGCTGAGACTTTGCCCTGAAAGGAGAAGCACACTTAAGTGAAGAGCTTACAAAATGAGCCTGCAGGGAGCATCCAGGAGCAGTAGAGTCACAAGCAACATCTGAGCCGGTCCCATGCTCCCTCCCACGACCACCACTGGGCTCAGGGCTTCTTATTCCAGTTTTCATCCTCCAGATAGACCCTGTTAGCTTCCCCATGTCTATTCTAAAAGTGCTGACAGATGAAATGGGAAAAATACAATTGCAAGAAGTAGCAAAGTATAGGTAAAATAATATACTGTTTTATGTAGACTTGACATATAACATACCTGACAGTTACTGGAAATATTACTAAAACTATTGTTTGAGCATTGCGTACTCACCTGCTACCCAAAATAGAGGTTCAGTTTGAAAAGTACCAGGGCTATGTATGTAGGAAATTCATTTGCTGATGTTGGGGTGCCTGCCAGGGATATGGGGAATGATCAAAATTAAAAATTACGGACATGGTACAGCCCCTATTTATTCACCTAAGTACAGTCTTGCTAAAGTCAGGGACAAGCCACGCCCTCTCCTCCTGAAAACCTTGTTCAGTCATGCTGCACATCCTCTGCTTTCCTGCAGCTTAACCAAGGTCTCTGTGCAGACAGCCACATAGGGAATGACCCTTTAATCACCAGAGCCTGGTTGCCAGGGAGTTTGTGTTTCTATGCACCACTAGCTTTTAGCAACTGAGGGAGAATTCTTGACCAGAAACCAGCAACTCTGCACAGCAGAAGAAAGGTAACTTCCAGATTTTTAAGAGAAAACTCTCGTTACCTGAACTCGAGCTACAACCCAACGTACAGGCTTCAAGTTTGCTACCCAACTGGAAGTAACAGGATGCTCGCAAACTACAGACAGGGGGATGCCATCTTTGTGCTTTTGCTGGACATCAACACAGCTTACTGGTATGTCCTCAAAGAACTTAGTCCATGTCAGAAATCATGATGTTGCAGCTGCCACCCAGAGGACACCCCCAGCTCTCTTGATCTAAGGCCAGAATGAGTTATGATTGTAATGCCATAAAACCATATACTTGCATGCTTTCAAAAACCCAATACTAGCTGCTGATGAAGATACATTCCTTTTGGTCAATGATAACAACTGAGACCTATCAAGAAATTAGACTGCCAAGGCAACCAAGAACAAATGAACAAAGTGAAACCTTCAAGAAAGATAGAGGGTATAAGAAAATACCAAGCAGTAGTCTCAGTACTGAATATAATACCTGAATAAAAAACTGCACTAAATAGATTTAACTTCAGACTAGAGCAAACTTTGAAGCAGTCACATGAGCTAGAAGGTAAACAAAAAACAAATCTTTAAGAAGTGCAGTTCCCTTATGGGAAAACTTAATGTCATCAAGAAGAATAAAATTAAAATTAGAGGAGTTTCAGAATGAGAAGGGAGGAGGCAAAAAAAAAAAAAAAAAAACCTATTTGAAGGAATTAATTATGGCTGCAAACTTCCCTAACCTCAGGAAGCAGATAGTATCTGACAGGAAATGTAGAAAAGTCTATATGTGTGTGTATATATGCATATATCTATCTGTATACAGGTCAAAAGTTATAGAGACCCCCATGCTCTTTCATGAAGCCCACCATGATACTAGGGTAATGGAGCCATTAAGTTTTGTGAGGCAATAACTGGTGAGGCCAAGGGAAACTTGGCTATAGTCGGTCAAGGAATTTTTCAGGTAATCACTGAGCATCATTCCCAGTTTTTAATGCCATCTCTTCCCTGCTCCTTATTTAGTACGTCAGTACATATGTAAAATAAATATCATGTATCAAGCTATTACTCAACTTCTGGGCAGAAATAAGGCAAGAGAGTAAGGTTAGAATGCTCTGCCTTATATTTTCTCTTAGCTTTTATGCCTTTATTAAATGGTTTGGTAACTACTAATGCCTATCTTTAACATTACAACCAAGTAGGAACACAGTGCTATTTCCTCATGAACTCATGCTTATGACATTGGGTATGATTCCACTCTGATGCTTGGGTATGGGTCACTATAGCTGTCATTAAATGAATAAAATGGGTACTTTTTTAGGGTGGTGGACCAGGGAGGAGTTTCTTATATCTAAAAAAAACAAAACATTGTCGCAACTTCCCACATCTATCTATGGGCTTAAAAACCATCATAGTTCCTAAACTAACTATGGCTGAGTTGGAATATATACCACTATGTTTAGTTTTACTGCTTAATTAACTTTATAGTGTGGCAGATTGTATTTTCAAAAAAAAATGGCAAGGGAATATTTCTGGTATCAATATGGTCTTGTAGAGCATTGCTACTGTCCACCAAGAAGTAGAATCTATTTTTCTTGATATTAAAACTGGGATAAATGAAATGCTGCATAAGGAAAAAGGAACAGTGTTTTCTAAACTGTGTAAACAAAGTCCACACAGCTTTCACCTGTCTCTATTTTACCTTGTTCACCCAGAGAAGTCATAATATTGTAATGTAGTTGAGGCCCTATGAAGAAGCCAGTCACAAGTGTTCCAGTTTATAAATCCAGCAGACAAGATCCACTATCCACTACTTTGTGAACAAATCTCTCTCTCCCAGTGTAATGAACTATTTCTGAAGGTCCCTAATGTTAAGAAGAAAAAAGCACTTGACTGTTCAATATGCACATCAGTTGTCAAGGGTTGTATTAATTTGCTTCGATAAATATAGCTCAGCTTCAACAGCAGCTATAAAATGAAATCACCTCCTTGTTTGATTTATGATACTCTGTAGTCATTCTTTATCATCTGTTTGCCAAATGGAACAGTCATATAAGAATGTGATAAGGAGTCATTGCCCCCCTCAAGTCTTCACAGGTACTAGTCTCTGTAGTACTCCCAAAGATAAAGATTGAATGCCCATTTACATGCTCATAAAGAGGAGAAGTCCTTGAACCAATGTGATGACTTTGCTATTGAGTGTATTATTCAAATTTTGGATTTAGGAATGGAGGAAATAATCAAAGAAGAGTTATTTGTTGGGCTCACAGTAAGAGCAACTCCATTTATGTGGATCTCCATAAAATCTGACTAAAGACACTTAGAATTCATTTTAACACATCATCCAGGTTTCTAATATTTTAAGCTCTCATTTATAGTTCAGACTCCACTCTATCCTGTGTTTATTTCCCTGTAGCTCATTGTGTATTCTGGATGTTCTTATGGTTCTAGAAGTAATCAGAAGCAGTGGAGTGGGTTCTTGGGAGAAGGCGAATCTTCTTGCAAGACACCTGTTTTAGGAAATCTGCAAGTAAATCAGTGTCTTTAATAGAGGCAGAAGAGTAACTTCTACTTTCAAGGTATGCTCAGAAAATTGAAGGTTCAGGGTTCTCAAGAGTTTACCTACATACTCCATTTCAATTCTTAGGAACTTAAGAGTCATGGAGGACAATGCTAGCTCTCACATGAAATAATTGGAAACTGTATGAATGCTACTCATACTGTAGTTTGTAGAAATAAATTCTGATTTATTTCTTCTCTCCTTCCTTACTGAAAGTGTTAAATTCTGATTTATTTCAACTCTCCTTCCTTACTGAAAGTGTTAAATCTTCACAATATTATTTTTTGTCTATCAGACCTGGCCAAATCATGTCACCCTCCTTCGCCAACATTACCACATAATAGTCTGGACAGTGCCTAACTGGTTTCTCAAGCTCTTTCTTCCATAAGCATATTCTCCTATATTTAATCAGGTAATATTTAAAGAAAAGAAAACCTGCCATGGGCTGTATTCCCCTGGTAATGAGTTCATCATTTTGTTCAAGTCAACTTAGCTTATGTAATCATCTTTTTCCTGAAATACATAACCTATATTGCTATCAATGATCACTCAGGCTTTACAAAGGAAGAAAAAAATGGTATTCAAACAAAGAGGATACAGGAAAATTTAAAATCTGAGAAGGGCCAACAGGCAAAGGTATCCTCTGAAATGAGGAAAATGTTATCAATAATGGAGCCTAATTGTAAGCACTTTCTAGCAAACAGAAGCTAGAACTTCCAGTGAGCTCTTCCCCATGTCAAAATGGGATTCATAAGGAGGTGTAGCTAGAATAAATGCACAGCCATCTGGCCTTCACTACTCTTACAACCACCTGCTACTAGAGTCACAGCCAGTACTTTCATAACCAGAATTATTCTTCCTACTTTAAAATCTTTTACCAGTGACTCCTTTTGGGTAGAATTCAACAAGAAGTATGCTGCCAAAAGAGCCTGGGAAACAGTTTTCAGAGTCCCAGTAGTTCAGAGCAGAGTCAAGAACAGGCATAACACTGATAGAAAATGGATAGCCAAGCTGCGTGAAGGAGTAGAGTGATGCCTTCTGGAAGTTGGTGGCACTGGGGTGGTGCTCTAACAGCCTGGGAGCTATTCTGTTTCATAGAAAAAATTCTCATTGTTTAAGTGACTGTTATAGTCTCTGTTGTGTTTGGCTGGTTACTATCTGCCTCAAACAGAATTTGGTAATGGAAAATAGATATGGAATTAACATATTAGGACCTTGGAAGGAGAGGATGCATGTCATAGACTCCAGTCCTGGTGATCTTTGTAATGTGGTGCTGAAACATTTGGCCAAGCACTCACCAGCTGTTCCTTGAAACAAAAGTCAGTTTCTATTCAAGTTGCAATGGTAGGGAAAATGACAATAAATCCATTTTTTGGTCACTTTTCAACCTGAATGTCTCGATAGAGAAATACAAACTGAAACTTGACTTTAGTGATAAAGCTAAGATGTACAGATGGCATTGCTCTGTCCCTGTGTATAGATCGAAATTGAATGAGAGTTCCAATATTTGGAGTATAATAGGATTGAACAGGTATAAGTTGTAGCAGCAAAACTGCTGATACTCAAGACTTTACCAACTGTCTCCTTTAACAGAGGTATGACGAGGACCCACATTCAAAATACGTGTGTATATATAACTTAAACACTTCATGAAACAATGTTTGCATTTATTACTTTTTATGCAGTCTGGTATTTTGTAATTCTAGTCTATTCTATTCTTTTTTAAAACATCGGCCATTACCCCCTGGATTGCCTTCATACTATAGTAGTTTGCAAATGTTTAATTACTAATCTATATCTTCACAGATTGAATTGCATTTTCATTCATGAATGCCTTGTCTTCATTTTTCTCTTTGCCTGGCTTTGATTATGTGGCATATCTTTTTAACCACCTTCTATACTAACATTTTTTGCCATCATGGTTGTTCAAATCCAACTCTTCAGTTACTCTACACCTACATTTGGGTAGTTAAACATGACAAGAGAAAGAACACACCCAAGCTAAATGGTCTATAAGATCTTTAGTGATAGCCAGCCACCTCCTGAGTTCCTTTGTTAACACACTCTCACTCTCCATTTAGATATCTTCATACTTTCTCCTCTTTCCTGGATGCTTATTTCATGCTCAGTTTCTATAAATTCCTTGTTATTTCACTGAGAAAATAAAAGCAACCAAGAAAGATTATCAATACTGCTGCTAAAACTACCAGCTCACCTGCATACTCCTCCATCTTTTGTAAGACCTGATGTCAGAACATGAAATCTCATCCTTCACAGTTGTCACTTTTCTCAAGCATCACCAAATTCTACCTCACCCTTGGATCATTCCCAACATTATACAAGCCCACTCTCAGTTGTCCCAACTTAATAGAAAACTGCCTTGACCACCCCACCTTCTATCCATTTAGAATTACAGCAAAACCCAAGTTACTCTCACAAAACCCAACTCCTTTATTTTCAAGTCCACCCCAAATATGTTTTCATCACCCCACCACACAAAAAAAAGCTTTATATCAATTTCACTATCACTATATATTTTTCTTCCTATCAGAAACGATTAATAGAAAAAATGGACTTTTTTCTTTTTACTTAAACTCCAGAAAACCCTTCTCTGTGCTCTTCCATGTCACTTATTTCCTAGATGTCCACATGTTTGTGCCCATATCTCTTGGTCTCACACACCTCTTTTGTATAAACATGTTAGATTCCTTCATCCCATCCTATGGTTTGTCATACTGCTTTTATGAGAACTGCCAAGTGTCGATCTACAGCATCAATTTCTACCCTGAGTTTTCTTCTCAAATGTATAATAGTGGGCACCTCTGGCTGCGAGACTGCCCACCTGTGTCTCTGCAGGTGCCCCTTTTACATAATAAACCTGTCCTTTATGTATACACACACACACACAAACACATATGAACTGACTTCTTAATGTCTGCCCTCTGCTCTTTGGATTCTGAAATGTTACTCATTCTCCACAACTCTGAATTTATCTCAAACCACCCACTCCTGTGGTGTCTTCAGTCTCAGAGAATGGCAACAGCTTTCTTCTGGCTATTCAGACCCAAATCCTTGACTTCACTCTTTTTATCTCAAATTCATGAATACTCTATATTGCACATATAAGCAAAATCTATGTACTCTTCATTCTAAATGTTTCTAGAGTATAATTTTCCCTAATACTGCTTTGACCAGCTGTATCAATACATTTATTGCCTCAGTAACTGAAATACACTATACTCTACTTCTGTGTCTTATTTTCACTATTACTCTGTACATTGGTGAAAGAATAAATGCACACATATCAATGGAATAGCAAAGAGTCCAGAAATATGGTCAATTAATTTTGCATAAAGGTGTGAAGGCAGTTCAATGCAAACTTGATAACTAACAAATGGTGCTGAAACACCAGGATAGTCATAAACAATGACAGTAAACCTCAATCTAGATCTCTATCTGACACAGATCAAAATGTATCCAAAATGTAAAGCTAAAACATTTAGAGAAAAACATAAAAGAAAGCTTAGGTAGCACTGCAGTAAGTTCTTAGATATGACAACAGTCATATGTACTCATAAGGCAGTAATAATGCCTAAAAGAAAGTTATATTAGACCTTATCAAAAAAATTTTTTTTAAGATTTATTTATTTGTGCATACAGAGCTGGGGTACAGGCAAGAGGCTCAGGGACGGTGAGAGGCTTCATCAGAGACAGAGTGGGGAGCAGCGGGCGGGTCAGGAGAGGTCTGCCACACCATGTGGTCACCTCCGGGGCAGGCGGGGATCGAACTCATGTAGAAGTGGCTTTAGCTTCTCAGTTCTGTGCTTTAACCCGCTGCACCACCAAGGAGGGCCAGATCTTATCAAAATTTTAATCTGTCTCCCTTCAAAAGACACACCATCAAAATAAAGGAAAACTCTGATTCACTACAGAGAGAAAAATTTGCATGTATCTTGACAAGGAATTTGTATCTAATTTAAAGCTTAAAGATGTGTCCATGACTTGGCTATTATAAATAGTGCAGTGATGAACATACAAGTGCATATATCCCTTCAAATAACACTTTTGCATTCTTTGGATAAATACCAAGAAGTGGAATTGATGGATAAGATCTATCTATTTTTAATACTTAAATAACCTCAATATTGTTTTCCCTACATTATGATCAGTCTGTATTACCACCAACCGTGTACAGGATTCCTTTATCCTCGCACCTTCACCAACATTTGTTGTTTCTGGATTTCTATGATATGAGTTAATGTCAATGGAGTGAGGTAGAATCTCATTCTGGTTTTGATTTGCATGAACTGGAGAGGATTATGTTAACTGAAATAAATCAGAAGGATAAATAATAGGTAAACCTACATTGCATCAATAAAAAATGGGTAGGTAAAATCCTTTCACCCCCTGCACCTCTGGCCTATACCCCAACTCTTGTATGCATAAATAGATAGATCTTTCAAAAAAGTGGGTAGATAGGAATGTTCTTTAGAGGACTTGACTACAAGTTTTTCATCTCTGGCTAGAACTGACTGCATACTCCAATTTCCAACAAGGAAATCTGGGAAGAAAAAAATGTAATCACCTTGCCACCCTGATCATTCCTACTTCCATTTATTATGATGATGATTATAAAAATGATGATGAATCTTAAGGACATAGTTTGCAACCTTGTCATATGAACATGAAGACAAAAGTCACATATTAAGCCACTGGACTATGTGGCAACAAATTAGTTCATACACACAGAAGTGCTAAGCACATAATGTTCAGGAATGTCAACAGTATTATTACAATGCATTCCTAAAATCTAAGTAAATCCCTAAATTAAAACAGTCCTCAGTAAACTCTTGAGTGCTTATATGAATGAATGGGTGTTTTGGTCTTAATTGTGATTTTACTTTCCCTGGATTAACCTTCATAGTAACCAGACTCCTATTTCTGATCTTGCTTAGATGGACTTTTATAATTGAACTAAATTCTATATAAGTACAAAGCTATCTAGATTTTAGACATTTTGTTTCAAAGCAAACAGTAAAAGATATTTATATAGATAAGCAGTAAAAGATATTTATATAGATAAGTTCTAAAGAAAATAGTTTGCTAATGAATTGGATAAAACACATCTATCTATTCATTATCAAATCTATAGTATACACACGTCACAAATATATGTATATATTTGATATTGATTTTTCTGAAACTAATTTTCCTACTTGTTAAAGATCTTAAAGTTCCAGGAAGTTGCTCTTTCTGTAAGTTTAAGAGGCTTACTCTTACACACTCCTTCCTTAAAAACATGTGTTTATCAAACGTGGAAAACATTACTAGTGTCATTGACATTCATTACTCCTCTGTTGCCTAAGAAATACAAGAAACTACACATCATCTTGCCACTGATCACCATCAACTAATTCTGGCCAATGCAAGTGATTGCAGTCACTTCCTGTCCATGACAGTCTGAAGCCCCTGCACAAAGGTCCATCTTCTCATATCGCTGCTACAGTGACCTGGCACCACCATGCTAAGATGGAGCACAAAACTGGAAACATACGGCTCTCTCCGTCACTGCTTGAAAGACAGGTCCCTTAGAAGCCATCAGGCCCACTGAAGCTTTCGTATGAGCAAAAGAATAAACATTTGCTGTAGTAAGCCATTGAATTTTTTTTTTCAATTTACTACTCTATTATATCACAGCTTCTTCTGATGAACACATTAAATAATTCATTTTATGGTGAGACCATCTAATCTCCAGTACATTTATCCTTCAATAGTTCACAAAGATGCAATTATTCCTATAGTCATAATTGAAAAAGAATCTTAAAAATGCTTCAAGCTGAGATGTTAAAAATATTTTTACTTTTCTTCAGCTTTATAGTCTTTCTCCCACTGTGGATAATTTATTCAAATACTATCTTCTCCAAACCACAGGAATGATGCCCCCTGCCCATACATCTTCCAATAGTACTGACTGACAACAAAATGCATTTTAGTTTATCATGTTATTTTCTATATATATCATTTCGGCCAACTTTTCTGTGACAATGGAGTGTTTCCTTACTGATGTCTCATTTCTTTCCTCTTAGATAAGGAAAGCTCTAAAGATTTATCAAATTCAGTGAAAATTTTAAAGTAAGAACTGAGAATCTCATGAATTTTAACATTGCTAAAAAACATAGATATTTATTTTCACATTCTGCTTGTTTGGTGCTCATTTTAAATTCTGTGCTTTCAAAGAAAACCATGATGGTTTGTGCTAGTATACCCTACAGGTGAGGTTCATCCTTAAACCCTTTGGATAATTTCAACATTTTAGGGCTACTTTTAGTCTGATCTACCAGGATTTTATTATTTTAATTGCAGAATATGTGTGATATTGACATAGTTTGTGATTCTTTGATTTCTATTAGTATATTGAAATCATAGGTTCCTTGCATGTATCATTTTTAAGACCCCTGTCCTTTGTGAGGTTTCATTTAGTTATAATTAGATAATAAAACTCATAAATTCACGTACCAAGAATATATATATACCTAATAATATGTTAAAATCAAATAAAGAAACAAAGGTACTAAATCAAGCCTATACGGGTACAGCTCCCACTCTTCTTGATGGATCCCTACCTTGGCAGATTAAATGGTGGCTCAGTGGACATTACTACAGCTGCCTTCTTTCTCAGCATCCTCTAATGTAATAGGAAGAACAAAATATACAAGTTTTGCTCTTAATATAGAATTGGCCTTGTGACAATGTTCTAGCCAATGACACATAATAAAAGTTCTGGAAAATGCATTCCTTGCAAAATAACATCTTCTTAGAAAAGGAGTTTTTATTTTTTTCTCCTTCCCCCTTTCCTCCCCACCCTTAGAATGGCATAAGCTCTGTAGTGGTGATAACCTCAGCTCCAGTTGTCTAAGATTTGTTTTGGAGACATTAACCAAAACAAGGAGACACACCATTGATTGGGAGAACATTTTTGCACACTATACCAATGATAAGGGACTGATCACGAAGATCTACAAAGAGCTAATGTGACTCAACAAAAGCAAGCAACCCAGTCAAAGAAGAGCTAAAAAGAAATTTTCCAAAGGGGAAATGCAAGTGGCCAACAGGCATATGAAAAAAATGTTCAATATAACTTGTAAT